>NW_026880581.1:0-320053 GCF_032173495.1 Musca vetustissima
AATCGAATGTCGATTTATGTCCGTCCGTCCATCTGTCTGTCCATGTTAAATTGTAAACAAAGTACAGGTTGCATTTATGATCCGATTTGAATAAAATTTGGCACAGGTCACTTATTTGGCCCAAGGACGAACCCTTTTGAAATTGGGAAAAATCGGTTCAGATTTGGATATAGCTCCCATATATATTTTCGTCCGATTTAAAGTAAATGGTACACCAAAGTCCCTATATATCTTTCGATTTGCACGAAATTTGGCACAGCGTAATGAATTAGGTATAGAATGATGTGTGTTAAGTTTCCTGAAAATCGGTTCAGATTTAGATATAGCTTCCATATATATTTTCATCCGATTTAATGTAAATGATGCACCAAAGTCTCTACATATCTTTCGATTTGCATGAAATTTGGCACAGCGTAATGAATTATGTATAGAATGATGTGTGTTAAGTTTCCTGAAAATCGGTTCAAATTTAGATATAGCTCCCATATCTATTAACGTCCGATTTTATGTAAATGGTGTACCAAAGTCCTTATATATATTTCGATTTGCACGAAATTTGGCACAGCGTAATGAATTAGGTCTAGAATGATGTGTGTTTAGTTTCCAGAAAATCAGTTTAGATTTAGATATAGCTCCCATATATATTATCGTCCGATTTAATGTAAATGATCCACCAAAGTCCCCAAATATCTTTCGATTTGTACGAAATTTGGTACAGAGTAATGAATTAGGTCTAGAATAATGTGTGTTAAGTTTCGTGAAAATCGGTTGAGATTTAGATATAACTCCCATATATATTTTCGTCCGATTTAATGTAAATGGTGTACCAAAGACCTTATATATATTTCGATTTGCACGAAATTTGGCACAGCGTAATGAATTAGGTCTAGAATGATGTGTGTTAAGTTTCCTGAAAATCGGTGCAGATTTGGATATAGCTCCCATATATATTTTCGTTCGATTTAATGTATTTGGTGCACCAAAGTCCCTATATATCTTTCGATTTGCACGAAATTTGGTACAGCGTAATGATGTGTGTTAAGTTTCGTGAAGATCGGTTGAGATTTAGATATAGCTCCCATATATATTTTCGTCCGATTTAATGTAAATGGTGCACCAAAGTCCCTATATATCGCTCGATTTGCACGAAATTTGGCACAGCTTAATGGATTAAGTCTAGAATGATGTGTGTTAAGTTTCCTGAAATCGGTTCAGATTTAAATATAGCTTCTATATCTGACCAAATGAAAAATTTAGTATCGGTTGCAGAATGACTTGTTTATGGATCCAATTTCATTTTCTGGTCCTTTCCCAAAGTGGTGAAGGGTATTATATATTCTGCCCCGACCGACTTTCCCAGATCACTGAGAAAATTTTCGTTGTTTTAGGTAACAATCGCTCCAAAAGTGACTAGGAAAACATAAAGTTGTAGCCTATTTCGCACCCAAAACATTAACCAATCATTATCAAATGCTATACATGTCGTCTTATATAGCCTATTCCTAATGAATAGGCTACGTCTATAGCCTATTCCTACTGAAGGACCGACAAACATAGCTAGATCTTGAGTTGATATACGACAATAGTTATACTAAAGGGCAGCTTTAGGACCAATAGTTTGGGTATTACAAACTCTAGGCCCAACATCGCTGTGTGGGGAGAAAAAGTACTAACCAGTAAATATGGCGTTTAGTTTTTTATACCCTTCACCATGGGTTGGACCATTGAAAACTTCAAAAATCATTCGGAATACTTATGTGGAATATCATTCTTACATGGAATATCGTGCTGTTTGGTAGGAAGATTTGGAAAACATGCTATGAGGTCTACTTCGAATCTCTAGTCTATATTAATTTTAATAGAAAGATTTTCTGAGATGGCATGTCTTCAGTTAAATAAAATTAGGAATATTTTTGTAAAACATATCCTCCTATATCGAGTCCATGAGAATATATTTGGTTTTTATTTTATTTATTTTTTTTTTGGGAAAATTAATAACTACTACCCTCACAATCTTTATAACAAACCCTCAAAATTTGATTCTATATCCTTTCGCATTAATATCGACAGTGCATGTGGGTCCTATAGAAGTTTAGGACATTTTACATAAGTTTTTTATTTATTTTGCTTTATTTGACGTACATACGCACAGAATAAGTATCATTTGAGCTTTTATAATCCTTACAAAAAAAAACTGGACACAGGAAACTTTTAAATTTTATATATTTCGAGTGATGACCCACATTTATTATTTCAAGTACTGTCAGTTTCTTTGAAAAGGGAGCACTTTAGTCCCCCTAATTGATATCATTAAAGATTCATAAATTCATGCAACACTTTTTTCCACGTGTATCCTTTTTATGACTGCTCGTAGAATATTAATTATGCTTTTTTTTTGTTGGTGAGGAAAAATGTCACTTCTTTCCTCAAAAAAGGACAAAAAGGCACTTACTCACTTATTATCTAATTTCTAAAAATAAGCCCATCCTACCTTCCCCTCCTCCATTACTACTTGTCACATTACGTGAAAAAAAGAAACACTTTTTTCATTACAATTTTCAAGAAAATAACAGCAAGACGTGCCTGGCCATTGACCCAATGAGTAACAGTCAAACGACATTTGATAATTTGTCATTTGACCTGAAGAAAAAACCTTCTTTTTCCCCTTTATTCAACATTGGGTCACTCAAAGCCGTTGATAGGCATTATGGCATGACAAGTGATAACCCTCTTTTCGTTCATTCAACACAAAAAATAAAAAACAACAATCCTTTTTGCTAGGACACAACTCGTTACTGTGTAAATACTTTGATTGCAATCAGATTTCAGAAGAATGAAAAAGGAAAAAATGAAATGTTTTTGTAATCCTTTGACTGGCTGGCCAACAAGTAAAAAAAAGAACACTGTCTGTAATTGACCTACATCGACATTCATTTACACCCGAAAAGGATAACGAAAATAGGGTCGAACATAAAAGTTTGCATATTTACATGAAAAAAAAATATCCTCATGGCTATGTAAATGAGTTTGTGGAAATGTGTATATGTATGTGTGACATAAAGTGGAAATGCAATGTAGACAAAATGTTTTTGTTCAGTAATGTCAACTAAGATTATTATCCTGGGTGATGCGATTTATTTTTGGAGAAAGGATCAAGGAACAACACAAGAATTGTTATTTAAGAAAATATTTTTTTCATATAACTTAAGTGGATTTTTTTTCAAACTATTATTTCAAGGACTGTGGATTTCTGTGATTTAAAAATATATTTTTTTTAAAGATTATTTCAGACGTTGCTGTAAAATCAAGGAGTATCTCCAAATGTAGATTTTTAACGAATTATTTTCAAATAATTTATTAACGTGGATTTAAAAAATATTTTTACAAAGACGGAAGTTTTTTAGTGTATATTTTTTTTTAAAAAATAGTAATCAATGTCTGGAAAATATTTTTTAAATACATTTCTGCAAAGACTACCACAACTATAGATTTTATCTTAATATTAGGTTTTTCGTCGAAAATGTCAAAATGGTCGAATTTGACCGGCATGTTAGCAGTCGTAACATCGTCCAACAGGTAAAAATCGACCATAACACTGTTTTAAACTATTTACACAAAGCTGGATTGAAAAAGAAGCTCGACGTTTGGATGCCACACCAATTAACAGAAAAAACCCAGTAAGGAAATTAGTAAAGTCGGACGGGGCCGACTATATAATGCCCTTCACCACTTTGGGTATATTCAACAGATTAATCCTAACAGACGTCGCATTTTTAAAGGATCAGTAAAATGAAATTGGATCCATAAACAAGTCATTCTGCAACCGATACTAAATTTTTCATTTGGTCAGATATAGAAGTTATAAATAAATCTGAACCGATTTTCACGAAACTTAACACACATCATTCTAGACCTAATTCATTACGCTGTGCCAAATTTCATGCAAACTGAAATATATTAAGGGACTTTGGTACACCATTTACCTTAAATCGAACGAATACATATATGGGAGCAATATCTAAATCTGTACCGATTTTCAGGAAACTTAACAAACATCATTCTAGACCTAATTCATTACGCTGTGCCAAATTTCGTGCAAATCGAAATATATATAAGGACTTTGGTACACCATTTACATTAAATCGGACGAAAATATATATGGGAGCTATATCTAAATCTGAACCGACTTTCACAAAACTGAACACACATCATTCTAGACCTAATTCATTACGTTGTGCCAAATTTCGTGCAAATCGAAATATATATATAGCGACTTTAGTGCGCCATTTACCTTAAATCGAACGAAAATATATATAGGAGCTATATCTAAATCTGAACCGATTTTCACGAAACTTAATACGCATCATTCTAGACCTAATTCATTACGCTGTACCAAATTTCGTGCAAACCGAAATATATTAAGGGACTTTGGTACACCATTTATCTTAAATCTAACGAAAATATATATGGGAGCTATATCTAAATCTGAACCGATTTTCACGAAACTTAACACACATTATTCTGGACCTAATTCAGTACGCTGTGCCAAATTTCGTGCAAATCGATAAATATATAGGGACTTTGGTGCACCATTTACATTAAATCGGACGAAAATATATATATGGGAGCTATATCTAAATCTGAACCGATTTTCAGGAAACTTAACACACATCATTCTAGACCTAATTCATTAAGCTGTGCCAAATTTCGTGCAAATCGAGAGATATATAGGGACTTTGCTGCACCATTTACATTAAATCGGACGAAAGTGTATATATGGGAGCTATTCTAAATCTGAACCCATTTTCAGGAAACTTAACACACATTATTCTATACCTAATGTACCAAATTTTTTGCAAATCGAAAGATATATAGGGAACGAAAATATATATGGGAGCTATATCTAAATCTCAATCGATTTTCAGGAAACTTAACACACATCGTTCTAGACCTAATTCATTACGCTGTGCCAAATTTCGTGCAAATCGAAATATATATAGGGACTTTAGGGACCGATTTTTCCCAATTTCAATAGGGTTCGTCCTTGGGCCAAATAAGTGACCTATGCCAAATTCCATCCAAATCGGATCATAAATGCGACCTGTACTTTGTTCACAAAAATACATGGACGGACAGACAGACAGACGGACGTGTGTAAATCGACTCAGAAAATGATTCTATGCATATTCTCAAAAGGAAGCATGTGTCTATCTTGTTTCCTTTTGCCTGTTACAAACATATGCACAAAGACATAATACCCTATACCACAGTGTGGTGAAGGGTATAAATAGGATGGATCGGATTTTCATCTACGAAGTTTTGACCAAACGGAATGTGATAGGCCCATTTCTTAAACGAATGGTGAGTGGAGATAAGAAATCGATCACATACGATAACCCTGTGCGAAAACGATCGTGGTCAAAGAGCGGTGAAGCACTTCAAACGGTGGCCAAACAGGAATAACGGCCAGGAAGGTTCTGCTATGCATTTGGTGGGGATTATTTATTATGAGTTGCTTCAATATGGCCAAACGCTAAATTCAATTGGACCATTTGAAGATACCAAATGGCCGGAAACAGGTGAGGTGTCGTGTTCCACCAGGACAACTCTAGGCCACGCTAGGCTTGGTTGGGAAGTTTCAATGCATCCGCCATACAGCCCGAACTTGGCACCAAACGATTATCATATTTTTCTTGCATTGCAAAATTTCTTTAATGTTAAAAAAAATTGGTATCTAGGGAAGGTTGTGAAAATCGACTACTAGAGAGAGAGAGAGGCTAATGCCTTTAAATTGACAACAAATCATACAATAAAACGGTGCATATTTGGCCCAAATCGGACATTCCGATGCATAAAGTCCTATATTTCATATAAAAACCAGTAAGGAAAGTAATAAAGTCGGACGGGGCCGACTATATGATACCCTTCACCACTTTGAGTATATTCAACAAATGAATCCTAACAGAAGTCGTATGTGTCAGTCTCGTTTCCTTCTGCCTGTTACAAACATATGCACAAAAACATAATATCCTGTGCCAGAAAAAAAAATTGGTTCAAGAACCTCAAAACCTGGGGGCTACCAGAAAAAATTGACCAATATTTATAGTGTAGAGATGTGCTACCTAATAAGAACTCGACGTACTAAACTACAGTCAATTTGGTTGAAAAATACGATCAGAACCCCCAAAATACCAAAAATTTGGGGTACCGTTATATGGGGACTACCAGAAAAACTAGACCTATATTTATAATTTTTAGTGGAGTAATTTGGTACCCAATAAGAACCCAATGTACAAAATTTCAGAGAATTCAGTTATAAAACAAGTCCAAGAACCCGAAAATACCGAAAATTGGGGGTACCTTTATATGGGGGCTATCCGAAAAAAATGGACATTTATTTTTAATTTTTGGTAGGGAGATTTGCTACCCAATGAGAAAACAAAGTAAAAAATTTCAGCAAATTCGGTCGAAAAATGCTACCAAAACCCCCAAAATACCGAAAATTGGGGGTAATCTTATATGGGGGCTATCCGAAAAAATGGACCTTTATTTATAATTTTTGGTAGGGAGATTTGCTACCCAATAAGAACTCAATGTACCAAATTTCAGCGAATTCAGTTAAAAAACGCGCTCAAGAACCTCAAAATACCGAAAATTTGGGGGTACCCTTATATGGGGGCTATCCGAAAAAATGGACCTTTATTTATAATTTTTGGTAGGGAGATTTGCTACCCAATAAGAACTCAATGTACCAAATTTCAGCGAATTCAGTTAAAAAACGCACTCAAGAACCTCAAAATACCGAAAATTTTGGGGTACCCTTATATGGGAGCTATGCCTAAACGTGGACCGATTTTCTCCAATTTCAATAGGTTTCGTCCTTGGGCCAATTAAGTGACCTGTGCCAAATTTCATCCAAATCGGATCATAAATGCGAACTGTACTTTGTTAACAAAAATACATGGACGGACGGACAGACGGACGGACGGACAGACGGACGGACAGACAGACGGACATGCATAAATCGACTCAGAAAGTGATTCTATGCATATTCTCAAAAGGAACCATGGGTCTATCTCGATTATTTTTGCCTGTTACAAACATATGCACAAAGACATAATACCCTGTACCACAGTGTGGTGAAGGGTATAATAATGGATTTTTTCTTCCTCAACTTAATATATAAACCAGTAAGGAAAGTAGTAAAGTCGGACGGGGCCGACTATATGATACCCTTCACCACTATGGGTATATTAAACAGGACGATTAACATGAAATTGGATGAAATAAAATATGTGATTTTTATCTAAATGTGAATCTATGTAGATCTATCCATAAAGTATGTAAATCGACTTCAAACAAATATAAATACGTCATCGGTTGGGCTATGTCTGTACTTCTAGAAAACGCAACTACGTAAATCTATGCTCAATTTTGTACGTTGTGCAAACTTTGATGTCAATCTGACTAACATGAGGAGTTTGATGCCCACTTTACGGGCGAAAATATATATGGAAGCTCTATCCAAATATTAAGCGAATTCAAACAAACTTGTCACAGGTTAGGTTATACTAATTTCAGAACGTTTTGTTCCTATCAGCCTATTGGATCCTTGGTGCGTCAATTACTTATAATCAATCTATAATAAAAGGGAGCTATATCTAAATATGGACCGATTTTCAGTACGTTATGCCAAATTTCGTGCAAATCGTGCATCATTTACATGAAATCGGACGAAACTATATATGGGAGCTATATCTAAATCTGAACCGATTTTCTCGAAAATTGGCACACATTATTCTGAAACTAATTCAGTACGCTATGCCAAATTTCGTGCAAATCGAAACATATATAGGGACTTTGGTGCATCATTTACATGAAATCGGACGAAACTATATATGGGAGCTATATAGAAATCTGGACCGATTTTCTCGAAATTTGGCAGACATCTTTCAAGGCTCAATTCAGTACGTTATGCCAAATTTCGTGCAAATCGAAAGATATATAGGGACTTTGGTGCACCATTTACATGAAATCGGACGAAACTATATATGGGAGCTATATCTAAATCTTCACCGATTTTCTCGAAAGTTGGCAGACAACATTCTAGGCTCAATTCAGTACGTTATACCAAATTTCGTGCAAATCAAAAGATATATAGGGACTTTGGTGCACCATTTACATGAAATCGGACGAAACTATATATGGGAGCTATATCTAAATCTGGACCGATTTTCTCGAAAGTTGGCAGACAACATTCTAGGCTCAATTCAGTACGTTATACCAAATTTCGTGCAAATCAAAAGATATATAGGGACTTTGGGGCACCATTTACATGAAATTGGAGAAAACTATATACGGGAGCTATATCTAAATCTGGACCGATTTCCTCGAAACTTGGCAGACATCATTCTAGACCTAAGTGCTTAGGCTGTACCAAATTTTGTGCAAATCGAAAGATATATAGGGACTTTGGTGCACCATTTACATGAAATCGGACGAAACTATATATGGGAGCTATATCTAAATCTGGACCGATTTTTACGAAACTTGGCAGACATCATTCTAGACCTAAATGATTAGGCTGTACAAAATTTCGTGCAAATCGAAAGATATATAGGGACCGTTTACATTAAATCGGTTAAATATATATATGGGAGCTATATCCAAATCTGAACCGATTTTTCCCAATTTCAATAGGGTTCGTCCTTGGGCCGAATATGTGACCTGTGCCAAATTTCATCCAATTCGGATCATAAATGCGACCTGTACTTTGTTTACAATTTAACATGGACAGACAGACGGACAGACGGACAGACGGACGGACGGACGGACGGACATGCATAAATCGACTTAGAAAGTGATTCTATGTATATTCTCAAAAGGAACCATGGGTCTATCTCGATTATTTTTGCCTGTTACAAACATATGCACAAAGACATAATACCCTGTACCACAGTGTGGTGAAGGGTATAAAGAGCTTGGTCATAAGTGAGTGAGTGACTGACAGATCATCGTCCAGACGAAGCTTGAAATACTGAGTGCGGGTTTTTGGTGTTTAGGCGTGAGATAATTCTGAGATTTTGGAAATTTGAACTAGAAGGGTACTAAAAGTACCCTTTGTATTTGGAAAGCGGGAAGAGCTAGAATTCTGAAATTTGGAATGTGGGTCACTGATGGAAGGTTAGAAAGATGAACAATAAGGTTGTTCGAAATTCGACTATAAATGTACGAAAAGTACTAAATTTAGTTCTATTAAACAAATATAGCTAGAATCTTGAAATTTTATATAGAATACTGGCTGCGAGGTGGTGTTGATGTTTGGAAATATTTTTACTGTTGAGGATTTAGCTATAGAGAAAGCTTAGGAAATTCGTATTTTTGTGTACGAAAAGTACTAAACGGCACTAGATTTGGTACAATTTGAATTTTGGGTAAAGGTAGAGAGTTGGAAAACTAAAATTTGGAATAATGGTTGCTGTTGGGGTGTAGAATTGAGATATGGAAGTATATGTGTACTAAATGGTACTATATTTGGTACAACATGATTATTTTTGAACGGATTGAGCTGGACTCCATAATTTTGGAATTAAAACTACTGTTAAAGTACAGGATTGAGGTAGTGTTGGAAATTCGAACTTATATACTTATAAGCAATAAATGGTACTAAATATGACACAATTTGGATCTTTGTGAGGGGATATAGCAGAGGTCCTGAAAAATATTTTAAAAAATGACTGTTGTTACTGAGTATAGAATTGATGAAGATTTGGAGAATCGTATTATCAACAAAAAGTAATAAATGGTACCAAATTTGGTGCGGAGAGAACTGGAATCCTTAAACATGGACTTAAGATTATTATTGGAGTGCAGTTTTAGAAATTCATTTTTATAAGTATGAGAAAAACTTAATTTGGTACAAATTGGACTTTGGTGAACGGGTAGTACGAAAAGTACTAAATGGTACAAAATCTGGTACAATTGGTTTGTGGTGGACAGATATATTTGGAATTCATAAATTTGGACTTACAATTACTATTTGAAAGCAGGATTAGGATAGTATCTAAATTAGTTTTAGAAATTCTTACATATGAGTATGCAAAACACTACATGGTACTAAATTAGGTACAATTGGGATTTTTATGAATAGATAAGGCTGGAATCCTGAGATTTGGAATTTAGATTACTGTTGGAAATTCGAATTTATGTGTACGAATAGTACTAAATGCACTAAGTTTGGAACAATTTAGATAACGGAGAGAACTGGAAACCTAAAATTTGAAATAATGTTTATTGTTGGAATGTAGAACTGATATATAGGAGTAGTTTTTCATACATATGTGAAGTAAGCGGTACAAAATTTGGTAAAATTTCTTTTTGTGTGTACGAATAGAGCTGGACTCCTGTTTACTAAGCGAAAAGTGCCGAATGAAACTAAATGTAGAACCTTTATGTAGTTTCCAAAATATATAAGTGCACTTCAGATCACTTTTAAATCAGTGTCAGAGCGTTTGAATTTTCTTCCACACTTCGATCGGTTGAAGGAGAAGCTGACAACGGTCGTTGGGACCATCAGGCGTGATTTGCGGACTGATTGGGGCTTAAGGAGGCGTTCTGTGCGTATCATATATGGTGTGCTTTTTGTTGCCTGCGCAACTTATGGTGCACCTATATGGTATAGAACTGCTTCTTCTGTCTTCGGGCAGAGGAAGCTCCATTCGTGTCAGCGGGTCGTCATGTTAGCGTGCTTGCCAGTGTGTCGCACTGTTTCAAGTGCTGCTTGGCGCAGGTGCTGCTTGGCGCCGCGCCGCTTGATCTTGAAGTGAGATGTAGAGCTATCATGTATAAGCTTAAGCGTGGTTTGCAGTTGGATGAGGATGATTGGCTCAGGCCTTCTGATCTGGTGGATGGGGAGAGTAGGCGGTACAGCACTTTCTTTCGGAACTGTGTTGTTGGTAGGTGGAGGACAAGGTGGACGAACAGTGACAAAGGGAGGGTGACGTACGAATTTATTCGTGACGCAACGTTCGTAGTGGACCGGCCAGACTTTCGCTTCGGCTTAAGTACTGGTTTCTTACTGACGGGGCATGGTTCTCTCAATGCGTTTTTGCATAAAAGAGGCCTGTCTCAGACGGATTTATGTGGGTGTGGGATGACTGAGGACTGGAGGCATATACTGACGGAATGCTGTTACTATGATGACATTAGAGATTTAGCAAGTATGGGTATATCGAATGGAGGGGCGGGGTGGGATTTCAGTAGGGCTCTTGAATACGATCGGACCTTTAGTTGTTTAAGTAGTTTTGCTCGTGAAGCATTTAGGAGAAGGACAGTACTTAGTGGAGGTGGTCCTCGTACATAGCCCCCTTGCAGTTGGGTTTGGTTGGTTGCACCGGGTGGTGGTGGGTAGGTGCACCGGGTGTCGGTGCTGGTCTTGGTGCGGTTATCGGCGGTTGTTGGCAGTTGTAGGTGGTGCACGTGCTACCTGCGATTGTCTGTGCATCGTGGTTGGTTTGTGGTTTCCGCTTCATGTGCTTCACTCGCCCTGTGGATGTAGTGTAGGCTGTCCGTGAGGACAGTTTTGTTCATTGTTTGTGTTGTGATGTCCGATGCCGCGGTCCTTTGGGCCCTTTGTGCAGTCCGTGAGGACAGCATGTTAATTGTTTGTGATTTGGGTATTTGTCACTGCTTGTGGCCAGGTTTTTCCTTGCCACTTGTGGTTATCGCCGTTGCTTATTTTTATTTTGGGATGGCAGCCCGGACGTGTGTCGATCTGGGAGAGGCTCCGGTCTCGAGTCTGAGCGGAAGTTTTCCGTACCGCGGGTGTCAGGTGCCCCTGGATCTGTCGATCCAGCCTGACAGTTGGGGAGCTTCGCAGGGTTGTGGTTTCGCCCCTCACCAAGGGGGAGAGTGTGCCTTCTGCATGCTCTCCGATTGGTACAGTACTTCGGTGCTGGTGCGCTGGTGGGCGCTTTTCCGCCTGTGGCTCAGCCAATAGGCAGGTACTCACATGTGAGGTAGGCCAATAGGCAGGTACTCACATAAAACTCTTCAAGATTATGAAAATAATAAAGATACTTCGGAAATTAGTGCTTATGTGTAGGAAGAGTACTAAATGGTAAAAAACTTCATATTTAATTAAGGAATAGAAGTGTAATTCGGAATTATAGTAAAACAAATTATGCAGTATTCATAATTTCCATATAAATTATTTTTTATTTGTTTTGTCCCATTTGTTTTGTTACCCCTCCGCAAACGAAGTAGCGGGCACTTCGAAGGTATTTTATATAACTTTATTATACTACAAAAAAACGCTAAATTGACATTACTTTTACACCGAAGAGTTCATTGTAAACATGAGTGGTTATTACCTACACATCATACCACCTCTTCGCCTGAGATTGTATGTGTGTGTGTATATTATAAAGTGACTGTGATTTTTGACATGCCACCGCTTCGTTACCTCATTTTTAAAGCCAACACCCAGATAAACTGGCCCCAAAACGAATCCTTTATTCTGACTTTGTAAAAAATTCAAAAGGAACCAAAAGTAATCTGAATATTTGAATGCATACAACAGAGGACTTAAAGGATAGGGGTTTTTCGGAGAATGTGAAAGAGGATAGAAAATGGCAAAAGCAATCATCATCATCATCGTTGTTGGTGAATGATTGGCAAAGTTCCACAGGAAAGGATAATGGCTACCACAATGAAATGATATTGATTTGAAATCAATTAGGAAAATTGCCCTATTCGTAGAAAAGTTTTTTTTTTGCTAGAAAGTTTTTTTTTGGTTTAATTTTGGAAATTGAAATGGATGAAACGGTAAATACTGAGGGGATTTCTCAGTAGTGAAGGTAAAGAAAATATAGTTTTCGAGATTTGTTCCAAGATTATAATCTTAAGAGCATTATCCTAGTACTGATATTTAAATAGAAGTTAAAATACTGTTATGAGAAGTGTGATTTTTGTTTAAATATTTTTTAAGTGGAAACATTTTTTCAAGGACTTTTTGTCTATCATAAGAGAGGATTTTTTAATTATATTTAAACCAGTGAGCGGAGCAGTATAGTCGGACGGGGCCGACCATATGATACCCTACACAACTTCCACGAAAATCGAACTTTCTATGGTTGTATATTCTGAGCTTGGGCAATATTTCGCGATATCTGCACCCTCTTGACCGACTAGATGTCAACAAATATTTCTAATATTCAGTAGACGAGGGGTATACTTGTCCAGATTCTCTCAACCGTTATGTTGTGATGTTGTGCTTTCAATTGTTGCCTATACATCGACTCGAAAACAAAAACACAAAAAAAATAAGTTTTCGGTCTTCACTTCATCCCAAAATTATTATCTGATCATCACCGAAAATTATAGGCGTTGTCGTTGGGCATAACGGGAATCTCATGGAAAATTACAAAGCGATCAGCGCTATATTTCCGCCCTCTAGTGTGGTAATGGGTTACTAAATAATATATAAATACATAAGCACCTGTAAATATTTAAGTGTTATTCCCACGTTCGAGTACATACAACAATACAATTAGTATCAGTTTAAAGGTCAACCACTCCTCTTCGATACACTATCAAATTCTCGGGTCGATATCCTTTAGGAGTATATATATACGCCATACAATACAAATTTTGTAATTTTTCACACAAAAGTCTGGGTCCCTTTGACCCGCTAAATATTGATCATTTTTTATCTAATCAGGCATGCTTATTCTTTGGCACAATCCCCTTCTCCATGCAAAAATCGCGGTGTTTGGGCCATAATTGCGGCTTCTGGAGCGACCAGAAAAACCGACAAAAATAAATTGTTTGGTCCATTGCATCCCCTAAATATTAACCATTTTTTCCAAAAACAATTGGGGTCTTCATTGGCCAGAACCCATCCTACATGTAAAATTTCGTGAAGATTGGTCCATAACTGTGGCCTGTATCGTGTTTACAAATTATAATGGACAGACGGACGGACGGACACACATGTCTAGATCGACTCAGCTAGTCGAGATATGACGATCGGTATACTTTAAGTGGATCTAGGAGTGGATCTATTTCGAGCGTTACAAACTTTTGGGGCTGCACAAAGCTATAATACCCTGACAACATAGATGTGTAGGGTATAAAAACGTATACTGTAAACGTGTAACAAAACAATTTAAATAAAAAATAATTTTTATATGTGCGTGGACTTTAACTATTTAAAATTGTAGATATTTTTCAAAAACTAATAAAAATGTGACACAAAATCGAGTTCATGGTCTGGGTTAGGAAAATTCTTTTTGGGGATAAACACCCATGGAGAGTATATTACGAACTCAGAATTTTTGGACGTTTTTAGTTTTTGTTGTCCTATTCCATTTTTTCCCGATCCTTGTTAAGAAACGCGTATATCTACGAACATTAATAAATTTCGAATAAATTTCACATATTTAAAACAGTCGGATTCATCTGAAATATTTACCATAAATAAATATTTCCAAGCGTGTAGGGCTTGTGCGCATCTCATTCAATTTGAAAGGCTATTTTCCGAGATGTTGTCTTCTTCTTGATCTTTCCATCGGGGCGTTAACCATCAGTTGGCTCGCTTTTATATACCTTTTGAGCTGGAGCATCTTCATCCATTCTCACAATATGGCCTAGCCAACGTAGTCGCTGCAGTTCGATACGTCTGACTATGTCGATGTCCGATAATTGATGGTATAGCTCATAGTTCATTCCACGACAATATTCACCGTCGACGCAGATCGGTTCATCGATCTTCCGGAGAATTTTTTTCCCAAACACTCCAATGCTTCAGATCCATACAACAGCACGGAAGTAGAAGTTTTCAAGTTTCCGAGTCCACTGGTCGTCTTGCGCGTTGATGCTATCAGATTGCCCTTCTCGCCATTTTCTGCCAGTCCCATAATGGCAGACTCCTTCTCAAATCGTTCAAAGGTGGATGTGACCGTTCGCAATGTTCGACCCATTATGTCGATGTCGTCGGCGAGTAACATATGCTATTTGGTGTTCAGAGTGTCATTTCTGTTCACCTTTGCCTCTTGTATGACCTCTTTCAGCAGGATGTAAAAAAAGTTACACGACAAACTGTCACCTTGTCTGAATCCTAGTTCGGTATTGAAGAGCTCCAAGAGCTCCTTTCCGACTTTAACTGCTGATCTTGTTCCAGTTAAAGTTATCCTGCATAGTCGTACTAATATTGCAGGAATGCCAAACGCAGACATTGCCTTAAACACATCTGAACGGATAGGGCTGCCAAATGTGGCTTTATAGTCGAAGAATAGGTTGAATAGAATAGATGTTGATGTGTTTTTGTGGGTCTTTTCCAGGATCTAGCGCAGAGTGAAAATCTGGTCAATGGTGGATTTGCCAGGCCTGAGCCCGCATTGGTATGGTCCAATAATGTCATTGGCCATTTCATTGGCTTCAGTCGTTCACACACCACGCTAGATAGCACTTTATATGCGATGGGAAGCAGACTCATTCCCCTATAGTTGGCACATATCGTCTTGTCTCCTTTTTGTGCACGGGACACAGTATTCCTAATCTATGACTCAATATGACGGATCTATACATTTTTTAATTGAATTTTTGTTGATTTTTGTTATGTTTTTAATCAACCTATTATACTGTGGCCTGCATTAAGTAGAGCGAGTGAGAATGGTAGCAGGCCATACCAATATGGATATACGATTTTTACTACGCTACATTATTAAAATTTAAAAATATGCCTGTGTATGCCACAAAATTAGGTAACATTACATGCGATCTATTTATAAATGCATCACTTAAAATGCATTTTTCCACAATATATTTTTTTAGGGTTTCTAAGAGGTGAAGGAACCGCAAACACACACCCCATTCTGCAATCACAATCTCACACAGAAAAAAGAGGAAAAAGTACAATTCATAAATTTATAATTTAGTTAAATCCCAGCAAAACAGCGCCAAATCGAATGATGCAGATTTGAATAAGAACCAAACGAAACACAACGACAACACCAACAACAACAAAAATACATGACAGTTCACATTTACGCTGGCTGGTACACTGTGGC
Source organism: Musca vetustissima (assembly GCF_032173495.1). Lineage (NCBI taxonomy): Eukaryota > Metazoa > Arthropoda > Insecta > Diptera > Muscidae > Musca > Musca vetustissima. The sequence continues at coordinate 16,071 of NW_026880581.1, forward strand.
GTATAATGGCACTTCTCTTTATTGGATCAATTTAAATTCCGTTTGAGTCCGACATCAAACATAGAATACTCACACTGTCACAAACACACACACGGACAGCCCCACACAGCCACTAACGAACAATAATACATATAGCTGTACGAAACGTGTGAGAAATACGCAAATGATGAATCGCATGAAGTCGCACAAAATTCACAACCATTCACAGACTGCAAAAACGTTTATTTATCTCCGTTTTACAGTTCTCCCAGCCTCAGCTCCGGCCCCGATCCCACCATCCTCATTATCCGGAGGCAGTAATAAGCCATCTATCTATCCACCCACCCACTCCCTCCCTCAGCATAGTAAACAAAGCACGTTTTGTAGTCATCTGTTGGAGGTTTTTCTTTGCTGATGTTGCTGCTGCTGCTTCTTATTCGTCTTTGATGATGATACGGCTCATTCATTCACTCATTCATCCATTGTGTACTTTGCACAGTGAAAAACAAAATTGGGGGGCCAAACAATGAACAAACACAAAAAAAAAAATTATAATAATGGATAAAAGTTTAAGTAGCAATTTAAAGGTGAAGAGAGATAAATAACAATGGATACGCATATATGTTTGTCTGTACTTGTGGGTGTGGTATGAAGGCAATAATTACTTGGAGGCTAGAAATGGTGGAGTGAGGGCTTAGATAATGCAATGTATGTTTATAATATCGAAATTAACCTGCCTTTCTCTGTAGTGTGTTATCTCACAACACGCACCATTTCAAAATATAAGTAGATTGGTGAATTCTTGGTCGATCTAAAACACTGAGGTGATATACCTTCTATTTTAATCCCCATAGCTACTTACAAGCAGTGTTGCCAAAACTTTGTTGAGAAAAAATGCTAGCCTTATTTTTTAAGTTTTGGACGCATTCTCTGGGTTAAAAAATTATGTTTGCCAAAATATTTCTTTTGGCAAAACCCCCCACATAAAGTGGAACGCGAGTTATTTTCGGAATTTTGAAGTGGCTATAAATTGGGTTTCATGATACCCGGTGGATAAATAACTTATTTCCAGAATGTTTCCAACATAGTTTCATGATTTTTACATCGCTGCCATACAATAGCCCCTCTTAATTTCCTAACCCAGGTTTACAACCTGAGTGGCTATGCCATATGTCATATTCACCATATGAAGAAAACGACCATTTGTTAGGAATTTTTGAATACACACCACACAATAAAGTTTGGTCCGACCGAGCTTTATAAGTTGTTTACAGATGCTATGACACATTTTTACAACTGGCAATAATACTTTTCGCATAAAACATAGGGAAAATGCTATTCGTCACAGTGAAATCGAACTAAAATAAAAATGCTAAAAAAAGTGCTACGTGCTAGGTCACTTTTTAAAGAGCTAAATCTAGCACTAAAAGTGCTAAATTGGCAACACTGCTTACAAGTTAAAATTTGATTCATATTGTGGCTTGTTATGCCAAAGTCATATAAAATGTGTGACTGTGTGTGTAATGTTTTGAAGAATATAGAAAAATATATTCTAAAATCCCTTTGTTTAAAGATGAATTTTACAACATTGGTAAGAAGAAATTTATGATTTGTGGATGAAACAATATCAACTTGATTTTGTAAAGAAAACCTGACATTCCACTAATTTTTCGTGTTTTTGAAAAATTTTACAAATATGTAAAATCAAAAGAATGACTTGTTGTATTTGTTATTATTTATTCTGACATTATAGCCCACAAGGCATACAACACTTTACTTTCCCAGTGGATAAAAAATTATTTTGCAAGTAGTAACACCTTTGCCTCTTGTATGACCTCTTTCAGCAGGATGTAAAAAAAGTCACACGACAAACTGTCACCATGTCTGAATCCTCGTTCGGTATTGAAGAGCTCCTTTCCGACTTTAACTGCTGATCTTGTACCAGTTAAAGTTATCCTGCATATCCGTACTAATTTTACAGGAATGTCAAACGCAGACATGGCTTTAAACACATCTGAACGGATGGGGCTGCCGAATGCGGCTTTATAGTCGAAGGATAGGTGGAATGTGTCGATGTGTTTTTCGTGGGTCTTTTCCAGGAGAGCAGAGTGAAAATCTGGTCAATGGTGCATTTGCCAAAAATTGTTCAGTCCTGGAGTATATATCATATGTCTTTTTTTTAATAATTTCAAAGACACAACTTCAAAAAATCGAATATTTTCCCAGAATATTTTGTAGTCCCTGGACACCATAAATATTAAATTTACTAAATCATTAAAATTGAGAAAATTGAGGCGTATCGTTATAACATTGCCAATAATTTGTATATTCCCTTCACTGTAAGGTGGAGTTTATATTAAAGTTGTCATGCCGTGATATCATACAATGATATATCGGTCTACGTTTTTGTATAGGTCCGTACAAGGGTATTTTATATTTAGGGATTTTGGCACGGTTTTCCAACGATTTGGCTGTAATTTGGTATTTTGTGTTTTCATTGGGTAACACATCCTCATACCAAAAACCAGGCCGACTATATGATACCCTTCACCACTTTGGGTATATTCTACATATGTATCCTAACAGACATCGCTTTTTGAAAGGAACATTGATATGAAATTTAACTCATATGATCTCAAATATGTGATCTTAATCTATAAGTGACCGACTAACATCAGTAAATACACATCCCCTTCTACAACCTATGATAAACTCAATTTCATTCGGGCAGATTTAGAGTCGTATGCGTACAATGGGACACATTTATATACACTGATTTATAGCAAACATAATAAACGCTATTCGGTATGACCCTCTGTTGTTATTCTTAATCAGACCGGTTCGAAATACATATGGAAGCTATATGTGCATCTGCACCAATTTCAACAAAACGCAATAACGTCATTCTAGTCTCAATTTGATACATTGCACTATGGGCCAGAGATCCCATTTTTTTACCATAATTAGATCAGTGGGCTTATGAGAAATAAATAAAAAATCCGGTTTCAGCACATTGTACAAAATTGTGTGACAATCGCACCAACTTTGGGTCGCACAATGCACAGTTTACATAAAATCGGACTCAATTCAGTACTCTATGCCAAATTTCGTGGAAATCAAAATATATACGGGCTTTGGTGCACCATTTACATTAAATCGGAAAAAATATATATGGGAGCTTTTTCTAAACCTGAACCGATTTTGACAAAACTTAACACACATTATTCCAGACTTCATTAAGTATGCTATGACAAAGATCGTGCAATCGTGTAGGATATATAGGAACTTTAGTGCACCATTTACATGACGAAAATATATATGGGAGCTATATCTAAATCTGAACTGATATTCACGAAGCTAAACACAAATCACTGTAGAATTTATTCAGTACGCTGTGTGAAAACTCGTGCAAATTGAGAGCTATATCATGGGAGCTTAGAACCGATTTTCCCAATTTCAATAGGGTCCTTTCTTGGGCCAAATAAATGAGCTGTGCCAAATTTCATCCAATTTGGATCATAAATGCATCCTGTACTTTGTTTACAATTTAACATTAACAGACGGACGGTCGGACATGGATAAATCGACTCAGAAAGTGACTCTATGCATATTCTCAAAAGGAACCATGGATCTATCTCGTTTCCTCTTGCCTATTACAAACATATGCACAAAGACATAATGCCCTGTACCACAGTGTTATGAAGGGTATACAAATTATCAATACTGCCCCATCCTTTAAAATAGCCCCCATATAACGTTACCTCCAAAAAATCCGATATTTTTAAGAGTTTGGGTAGGTTATTGAATTCAAATTGGGTAACAAATCTTCTTACCAAAAATTTTAATATTGGCCCACTTTTCACGATAGCCTAATAAAACCATAACCAAATATATATTCGAAAGTATTCCTACTTTATTATACCTATGTATCGTTATCAATTGGCATGCACTTTTTCTCAGGTTTTATTTAAAATATAGAATACAAAACAATAAATTAATCTAATTTTCACTCTCTATTTAATATCTTTGCATGTCACCCTCAAACACAGTCTATCGTTGGTCAGGTCAGTCAGTCATCGTTCATTTAATAACAATAACAATTTTAATAGAACCAAATAAACAAACAAATCCAAAGCTTTTGGATTAGCAAGCGTAGAAAGAAACAACAACAACTACTGCAACAAAAGAGAAACATTCCAAAGAGGAGATCCATTCCCTATAAGAGCTGAGCAGAGGAACTACGTCAACAACAAATACCGGAGAGAAGGAGAACAAGAAATTACATTTGTGGCTATATTTTACGCGACAATATATCACCGACATCATAAACACCATTCAACGTTGATTCAGTTTACAAAATGCCATTAATCAGCTTAGCTCGTTCGCGTGCGACATCGTCGTCATCATCGCCAACACCATCGACGACAACAAAATTCCTCACCACCAACACCATTGCCTTGGTGCTGCTGTTGACATCATTCGCCCTGCTTGGCTGGCAACCAGCAGCAGCTCAGGGCAATCAAACGCCACAACAAGTTTGTCCCGAGCATAGTGAAATTGCTCCCTGTGTCTGTAGCGTTAAGAAGAATGGCCTGGATATTCTGTGCGAAACGACCGATTTGTCGCACATCACCAAATCGATGAGCACGTTGAAGGGTAAAAGCCCCATCATTTTCTATTTGAAATTGCGCCACAACAATTTGCCAAAACTTCAGGGTTTCCTATTTTTGGCATTGGATATTCGTCATTTGACAATTCACAACAGCAGTTTGGCAGCCATCGAGGAGAATTCTCTCAGCTCTTTGGGTGAGTATTGAAAAACGAAGAAAAAAAGAAATATTACAATAAGTAGTTTTGAAGCGGGAAGTCCATAGCATTTTTATATAGGGAGTCATTAAAGACAAGCTGAAGGGTAGGGAGTCTCTATAGACGAACTGAAGGGAGTATTTATAGACGAGCTAAATGCATTTTTAAAGGTAAGCTCAAGGGAGTCTTCATAAGTAAACTGAAACTCAAGAGGCCTTTAAAGAAGAGCTGGAGCTCAGGGAGTCTTTATAGACGAGCTGAAGCTCAGGGAGTCTTTATAGGCTAGCTGAAGCTCAGGGAGTCTTTATAGGCTAGCTGAAACTCAGGAAGTCTTTATAGGCTAGCTGAAACTCAGGAAGTCTTTATAGATAAGCAGAAGCTCAGGGAGTCTGTATAGACGAGGTGAAGCTTAGGAAGTCTCTATAGACGAGCTGAAGCTTAGGGAGTCTCTATAGACTAGCTGAAGCTCACGGAGTCTTTATAGACGAGCTGAAGCTCAGGGAGTCTTTACAGGCTAGCTGAAGCTCAGGAAGTCTTTATAGATGAGCTGAAGCTCAGGGAGTCTCCATAGACGAGGTGAAGCTTAGGAAGTCTCTATAGACGAGCTGAAGCTTAGGGAGTCTCTATAGACGAGCTGAAGCTCACGGATTCTTCATAGACGAGCTGCAGCTCCGGGAGTCTTTGTAGACAAGTTGAGGGAGTCTTTATAGGCTCAGGTAAGCTCAGCGAGTGTTTATAGACTTACTGAAGGATTCTTAATAGACGCTCAAGGAGTCTTTATAGACGAGCTGGAGCTCAGAGAGTCTTTATTAACGAGCTGGAGCCCAGAGAGTCTTTATAGACGAGCTGAACATCAGGGAGTCTTTGTAGGCGAACTGTAGCTCAGGGAGTATTTATAAAGTAGCCTTCTTTATATACGAGCTGAAGCTTATGGAATCTCTATAGGCGAGCTGAATATCAGGGAGTCTTTATAGACTAGTTAAAGCTCAGGGAGTCTTTATAGCTCAGGGATTCTTCTTAGACGAGCTGCAGCTCCGAGAGTCTATATAGACGAGTTGAGGGAGTCTTTATAGGCGCAGGTAGTTCAGCGAGTCTTTATAGACTTACTGAAGCTCAGGGAGTCCTTATAGACGAGCTGAAGCTCAGGGATTCTTAATAGACGATTTGAAGCTCAGGGAGTCTGAGAGCTGGAACTCAGAGAGGCTTTATAGACGAGCTGGAGCTCAGGAAGTCTTATAAAGGAGCTGATGAGCATTTTTATAGACGAGCGAAATAGAGTATTTACGGCGAATTACTGTCATTGTTGAGGAGCGGAAAGCCCGTGATTCATTCGCGATGTGCTGTGGGCCCAAATATATTTTTCGACGAACTAGAAGCCTGGGTTTGGTTTGACTTCAATATCATGTTTTTTTCTTTATTTTTCATTTCAGGTAAGGGTCTCACTCAATTGGATGTTTCTCTTAATCAAATGAAAACCGTGCCCTCGACGGCCTTAAAACATCTCTATCATCTGTTGATTTTAAATCTGAATCATAATAAAATTACCGTGATCCATAATAATGCCTTTGAGGGTCTGGATACTTTGGAAATTCTTACACTTTACGAGAATAAAATCAACAATGTCGAACCGGAAGCCTTCCGGGGTTTAGAAAAGTGAGTAGACCCACATTTGATATTAAAAATAAAATCAAATATTTTCTCTATATTCCAGGAAACTCAAACGTTTGAATTTGGGTGGCAATGAATTGACCATGGTACCACAACAGGCCCTCTCAATTTTGGACAACTTAAAGAAATTGGAAATTCAAGAAAATAAAATTAAAATTATTCGTGAAGGTGATTTTGCAGGTAAGTTTTTAGATCTACCCCTTTCCTATGCAAGATTCATATCTTTCCTCTCCATTTGCAGGTCTTGAAAATTTGGATTCCTTGATATTGGCTCACAACATGATAACCTCGGTCCCGGCAAATGTATTCTCACATCTCAGTCTATTGAATTCTCTGGAATTGGAGGGCAATAAAATTTCCACAATTGACAAGGATGCCTTTAAGGGATTGGAAGGTTTTTATGATCTAAATTAGTGGACTCATGTTTTGAAGAAACTGTCTTCTTAAATTCTATTTTATTTATTTCAGAAAATCTGCAATATCTCCGTTTGGGTGATAACAATTTACAAGCCATACCCAGTGAGGCATTGAGACCATTACATCGTCTGCGCCATTTGGATTTGAGAAATAATAATATTAGCGTTATTAGCGATGATGCCTTCACTGGTTATGGCGATTCCCTGACCTTTTTAAATCTGCAGAAGAATGAGTAAGTTGAACATGAAATGAACGTAAGATCAAGTTTTTTGTTGAATGCTACTTTGATACTGTTGGAGCACTAGAGATAGTTTCGAACATACAATTAAGTAGTTACTTGAACGGAAAAAAATGCAGAATCCCGACAATCCTGAGAATGCTTTCTTATCCTGTAAAGTTTTTCATTATGTGACATGAGGTCTAGACATTTTTCAATAAATGCCTTGAGTATTTATATAAAGAGTATTTATAGACTATCTGAAGGGAGTCTTCATAGATGAGCTGCAGAGAGTCTTAATAGACATGCTCAAGGGAGTCTTTATAGATGATCTGAAGGGATCCTTTATGGGCGAAGTGCAGGGAGTCTGCGTACACGGGATGAAGCTAGATTTTTTATTCAGTTTGTCTATAAAGAATCTCTTCCTCTCGCCAATAAATACTTCATACACTTCGCATATAAAATCTCGCTTCGCCCGTGAACGCCCGTATGGTCTCTAGACGAACAGAAGAGATTCGAATAGACGAGTTGAGGAGAATTTTCATAGACGAACTAATGTGAGTCTTTGTAGATATTCGGAAGAGAGTCCTTATAGGCTTCTATAAAAACTAAAACTATAATGTTCTAGACGAACTGGAAGGCAGACATAGATGAAAATGTGATTATTTCGAAAAAAAAATTAATGCGTTATCCTGCGATTTTTTTTTTTTGTGTGCAAATTTTATATAGGACAAAAATGGACCTGGGTTCCTTGAACATTTTTTTATTAACAAAAAGACCTCGGTTAGTGTGAAATTTTTTCTTTTACAGTAAAATTGGATCGATGGATCGGAGAAATTTTTCCTAAGAAAACCTCTAATTTTTTTCCATAAAAATGGGGGTGTGTTGAAAAATTTTTCTTTAAAAAAATTTGACTTGGGGTCTTAAAATTTGTACTTTTTTCTGTACCAAAATTGGACCACGAGTCCCGCAAATTTTTATATATAGCAAAATATTTGACCTTGGGTTCTATTATTTCTCTAGCTAAAATTTGAACATGAAGTCCTGCATATTTTTTTCTAAAGCAAAAAGTTAGACATGGTAACCTACGATTTTTTTCTATAGCCAAAATTAGGTCTGGGGTCCTGCGATTTTTTTCTATACCAAAAATGGTCTGGGGTACTGCGAATTTTTTTCTATAGCAAAATATTGCGATCTTTATAGGTAAAAAATAGTGTAGCTCTAAAGCGAATGAAAAAAATAGAGCTGTGGGAATTTTTCTCTATAGAAAAATATGACACCTGTGGTTCTGTGAAAAAAAGACACCTGTGGTTCTGTGAATTTTTTTCTATAGAAAAATATGGAACCAGGGGTTCTGTGAGTTTCTTCTATAGAAAAAATGAGACCTTAGGTTCTATAGAAAAACCCAAACCTGAGGTCCTATAGAAAAAAGGAGACCTAAGTCCTGCGACTTTTTTCTGTAGAAAAAAATAAGACCTGAGTTCCTACGATTTGTTCTCTACAGAAAAAAATTCGCAAGAACACAGGTCTCATTTTTTCTATAGAAAAACATTCGCAGGATCTCAGGTCTCATTTTTTCTCTAAAGAAAAAAATTCGCAGGATCTCAGGTCTCATTTTTTTCTCTATAGAAAAAATTCGCAGACCTGTGTCCCAGCGAAATTTTTGCTATAGAAAAAAAGACACCTGTGGTGAGGCCTAAGTCCTGCGAATTTGTTTTCTGTAGAAAAAAATGAGGCCTGTGTTCCTGTGATTTGTTTCTATAGAAAAACTGATACCCATTTACCTTTGATTTTTTTCTATCGAAAATATTAAACTTGTTCGCTAAAGATAACAATGTGCAGGACCTCTGCTTCAATTTTTTTTTTCTATAACAAAAATTTGGACACGACGTTCAGTGATTTTTTTCCATAATAAACAATTGGACGATAGGACCAGCATTTTTTCTATAGCAAAACATTGAACCAGATGTCATACAAATTGTTATCTACAGCGTTGGATAATAATTGGTATGACATCTGGTCTGAGACCTTTGGTCGTGCGAATATGTATATATAGCGAAAATTGTTCAATAAAAAATAATACCTCTGTTTTTTTCTGTAGAAGAAATGAGACCTGTGGTTCTGAGAATTTTTTTCTATAGATAAAAAAGGGACCTGTGGTCCTTTGATTTTGTTTCTATGGAAAAAATGTGGCCTGTGGTCCTGTGATTTTTTTTTTTTTTTAAAGAAATGGCACCAATGTCCTTGTGATGTTTTAGAAAAAAATTAGACCTATACATTAGTGAAAATACTTTGAGGCTGAGAAAGAAAATCTAACCTCACAAATATTTTTATAATTTGAAATAATAATTACTTCCTTCTTTTTCAAGGAATATTTGTGTCTTATCCTTAAAAATCCTACAAGAATATATGTTCTTTTCCCATTTAACAATTATTTCTTTTAGTATCAAGGTATTACCTAGCATGATATTTGAAAATTTAAATTCCCTGGAAACATTAAATATTCAAAATAATAAATTAACCCGTTTGCCACAAGACATCATGGAGCACATTATCGATACCCTGAGAATAATTGATATAACAGGCAAGTTTTCTAAACGACAACCTCCCCCCAAAAAAAATATCCTTAATGACACGCACCCTACTTTCAGATAATCCTTTGGTGTGCTCCTGTGAGCTAACCTGGTTCCCCAAACTTCTGCAAGATCTCAAGAACAAGGACGATGAAATGGCTCAGAAAAAGAAACCCATCTGTCATATGCCCGTGGAGAATCGGGACTATTTCGTACAGTCGATGCCATTGGAGAAAATGCACTGTGCCGGTCTGTCGTCCAGTGAAGCAAGTGATTTACTGGACACAAATGGTGTGTTGTTATGGCGTTTACTGCCAGTAAATATGCTTGTGACGTTTTTGTGTACTTTTTAAAGGAATCATGTGGTGGAAGTGGTAAACGATACGACAAAATTTAACGACTATCGCGATACTGAACATTTTTTGTACGACTACTACTCTACGACTCTATTCTCTACATATGTGTGTGAGACACCAAAACAAAACGAAACATGAAATATTGCAAAATTGCTAAAAAAAAAAGATTTGCAAAAATATGAAAACAAAAATATTAGGCATCACAAGAACAACAACAACAACAGCATCAAACAGACAAGTGTTATACGCAAAGAAACGTATAGGAAGAAACAATTACATATCAGTAACAAAAATTACAGACTAGAAAATTCTACAACAACAACAACATCCAGAAAAAAAAACAAATTAATATAAGTACGCGCATTGCTATTTCTTTTTTTGGGGTTTTTTTATATGGAAAAAAGAAATAAGCATTAAATTAGAAAAAAAAGGGCTATAAGATATACATATAACCCTTTTATATATTTATATTAGTATATGTATGTAAGACAACTGTTGAAGACAAACACACACACACTAACATTTTACTATTTATATATATGTGTAATTAATTGTAAGGATTTTTGAATTATTTTTTGTATTTCCAATGTATTTTTTTATTTATTATAATACATCTAAATGTATTTATCAATCAAGTAACTTCTAGGGATAAATGGTTGCAAACATTTTTTGAAAACAAAAACAAAACGTGGAAATCTATAAAAAAAATCTACACTATATCGAAAACATATCACTAGAGTTTAGGGCCATTTTAGGTCAATACAAAAGAAAGGAGTTAACTGGGAAAATGGACTTTTTTGTAGCATACTTTTAGGCAAACGAAAAATATTATTTAATATATTTTTTAAACTAAATTTAATTTATAATAAATTTAAATCTATTCGAATATCTCCTACAATATTTATTGGAAAAAATGTTTCTATAATTTAAAGGTTAATTTTTTTATTTAATTATTTTATTTTTAAATAATGATGATCAAATGATTTATTATATAGGAATAACTGTGGATAAAAATAATTTTGTTTGGTTCAAAGAAATATCATAAATATACAATATGTTTCTATCAAAAAATGTAGACTAAACGCTATCTACAAAAAAAGTCCATTTAGCCATTTATAAGAACAAAACTATTTTTTCTGAGCTTCTTACCACATAAAAGATATATCAAATGTTAAACAAGACACCCATTCTACGCAAAATACTATTTCTACAAAAAGAAAAAAAACAATTATAACCACCTGCTTCTGAACCAATGTTGTGTTAAAATAATATTAACTAATTTTATTTTTTGAAATCTTTTTAACAAGGATATTGAAGCAAAATATCATACCAAAGAGGGTTTCCAAGGATGTAAACGAATATCAGATCATTAAACATCCGTGAAATTAAATAGTCATTATTTTTATATTGTTGTTGAATTTTCCATCAAAATGTGGATTTGCAGGATATAAAATTCGTTTGGGTATAAAATTCGTTATATTTCGAAAGATTAAATCTTAAACCTTATATAGAGATCCAGAAACAAAAAAATTATATTAAATTTTATTGATACAAATTCCTTGAATATGAGTTTAAAAAAGAAATCAAATGTAGCCATAGGCTTAGATCTTTTAAAACTCGTTTTTTTTAATTGTTACAATAGGTCGGCATTTTTCCAATATATTTTGTCCAAGTCTTGGCACGGATATTATTTAGACTTGACAAATATTTTTTCAAGAATTAAAAAGTATTTTATTTACATCTGCGCCTTTGTTTAAACATGCAAAAAAAATTGGAAAAATCAGCGACTATCGAAGACGCAAAAAACCATTATAAAAAATCCACGCCTAACATTAGGCCTAAAAAATGTTTTTAAACAATCCATGCCTAAAATTAGGCTTGAAAAAATCATTAAAAGCAATGATGCATTACATGCCGTTAGTTCCCCAGGGCAAAAAATTAAAAGAGGCTTTGTCACCAACGAAACATACTTTGAAAGAGCTCTGGGATGACTGCAGGCTTATCTCTTAGCCGTTTATGGTATTGGTCATAAACGGCTAAGCCTGCATGCCTGCATGTTTTTATAAGCCTAGCAGGTCAGACTCATTCATAGCGGAAGAACACCCTAATATATGGTTTAAATATACAGGATTTATAAATTATTTGTCTTCTTCATAAAAAAATTTTGTCCAAGTCAAGATGCAGATATGATTTAGGCTTCAAAAAAATTGTTTTCAAGTCTAAAAAATATATTTTTAATATCTGCGCTTTTGTTTAAACATGAAAAAAATATTTGTAAAAATCTAAGGCTATCGAAGACATGCATATTTTTAAATTATATTCTTAAAGTAGGCCTGAAAAAATATTTATAATAAATCCATTGATAAAATTTTTTTGAAAAAAATCCAACCTGTAACGAGGTGCGTTGTTTTCTCCCTTGAAATTCTTTAGTGGGCGCCAATTGCAGATAGTTTTGGCCTTCCGGATTTAAAGCATTGGCATACCATTAACTGCATTAGCGTCAGCAATACCTTCAACAACCTGGTATGTCGTTATAGCCGATATAAATTCTTCACTTTCACTGAACATCGTTCGCCATTGTATCGTGCTGAACAGCCGCTGAATGAACCACACTTTTCACTGGATTTACTTACAGCACTCAAAAGACTTTCAAATTGTTCAGTGGTAAGCGAAACCATGTTTGTACTTCTTTGTAACCGGTCGCTTTTGCGTAACCCTTCTGCAATAACCTCTTTATTCATAGAGTTCGATGATTGAGACAGGATGTTCCTTATCTTGTTAATCAGAATGAACAAAAATCGAGATTTATATAATTATAATTCTTGTCCACGGCTTTTCTTGGCGCTGATCCGACCTCACACGTTGGGCGTCAATTTGTAACGAGGTCCGTTGTTTTCTCCCATGAAATTCTTTAGTGGGCGCCAATTGCACATAGTTTTGGCCTTCCGGATTTAAACGCGAAATGGTTTGCAAAAGAACGATTCTTTATTTAACAAAACAAAGTAATAACGTAGACGGGAACAATCTATGAAAACCGAATGAATAGAATATATGTAATGATATTAGGATAAAAGGCAACGGCGACCATCGTCACCACGTGTACACATTTATATTCATATCAAAACATTTTCCAATAATCGAAAGAGGGAAACAATAGGAAATGGCTGCGAATGGCTACCACGTGTTCCAATTGCTCCACTATTCAAATTATTGAACTATCCTATCCAACCTATGAAAACAGAATGAATATTGTTCGTTATGGAAGCTCCTTATATAGGACTTTTCAAAAACAAATGTGACAAAATTTACAACAACAATATTTTACAAAGGTTCTGTTTCCAATAAATTACAAAATTATTTAAAGTAGTTTTGAGCAAAGTAAAAAGTAATAAAATATTTGTGATATTGTAAAAAACGCTACTGCTACAAACGCCAATATTAGGCTGAAAAATATTTTCCAGCCTAATATAAGGCCTGAAAAAACTATTCTTTAAAAATCCACGCCTAATATTAGACCTGAAAGAAATATTTTTAAAATTCACGGCTAAAATTAGATATTTGAAAATTTCTTGTAAAAATCTGGGCTTCAAATTACGCTTAGATTAGATTTGAATAAAATATTTGTAAAAACCCAAACCTAAATTTAGGCCTTTGATATAAAATTAGGCATGAAAAAATATTTTTAAAAAGTCCACCCCTAAAATTAGACTTTTTTAAAATTAGTCTTCTAAAAATATATTCAAAAACCAGAGCTAAAAGTAGACATTTGAAAAATTTAAAAATCTAGGCCCAATTTAGACTTTTGAGATATATTAAAAAATCCCTCATTAAAATTAGATTTTGATAAAATATTTGTAAAAATCCAAGCCTAAAAATAGGCTTGGAAAAATAAGTTTAAAAAATCCATGCCTATATTTAGGTTTTAATTTTTTTTTTCTTTAATCCAAGCCTAAAATTAAGCTTGGATTGGAAAAATATGTTTTAAAAATATACACGCCTTAATCGATGTTTGAAAAAATATTTTAAAAAAATACCAGCCTAAAATTAGGCTTGAAAAATATTGTTATAGCAAAATAGTCAGGCGTCATCCCAGTTTGTTGTTTTTATAAAAACAACTATTTATTAGTGGGGAAAGTATGACATTTTTTAAAAAAATCCACGACTAAACTTAGATTTTTTATCCTATTTCCAATCGAGTTTTTTTACATTAGGAATGGAAATATAGTGTTAAAAACTACAACACCCGTGTGATCCTGGTATGATCAGAAATGTATCAATGCTAGTTTTGTTGTATAAGGCGAATAATGGAAGTCGTTCTACTCGATGCTGCTCTATTGTGCTCTAATGGTTCCTCAGCCTTAACAACCGGGTGTTCAAAAATTCCCTCGCGAATGAATCAAAATACATTCTTTTCGTTTTGTGCTCATTTTAAGAATGAATCTATGGCAGGCATGCTTACCCATATACGCTACCGTAACTGAGGGTCGATGGGTAAACACATTTTCTCTTTCTTTCTCTTTACGTCAGTCGTTTGTAATAGTGAATTCTCAGTTACGCTCGCACACACTTGCTCTCTATTTAATTTTGCCCAACACTGATTTATGGCGATAAATTCTTTACCAAACGAGCATTCGCCAAAGAATGTTCGCACACACATAACAAAGGAGTGAGAGCACACAACAACTTTCGTTCGTTTCGCTTGGTGGTTGAAATTCTTTCTGACATTCTCTCACGAATGAAAACAACCATTCCCGAATTCTCGCAAATGCTCAAAACGGCAACAACAATAACAACAAACGTACGTGAACTCAATAGTTGTTGGAAATGTGTTTTGTTATTCCACACATACACATTATTTCGTTGTTTGTGTGTTTGCTTTTTAAAAGAATGTTCTTCAGCAACAAATGCTCGCGAAATAATGAATCGACGACGCTTGCAGCGAAATTTTATCGTTCGTAAATTTATCGTACAATGCGAACATTCGCGAGAGAATGCAAATGCTCGTCCATTCATTGTAACTGTATCATTCGCGATAAATTGAAACCATTCGAATTCTCGCCCGTGAGCTATCGTGAGAAAGAATGCTCACGGGCACCCTGCTTTAGGTTTAAACACAAAGTATCCTTCAAATATCGTTTCTGGGTCTCTGGTTGGCTGAATGGAAGGGAATTTCAGATTTAGTTCAATTTGTACCAATTCTCACAAAACATTCAGAGTAAATTCAATGCAGCGATGGGACAATATTTAGGGATCAATCGGATCAAATATACATATGTGTGATTGATCCAAATGAACTTTCAGATACTATTTTTTAGTGATCTTAGTTTGGTCATTAGTTAATAAAAGGAATTACCAATGCCTTTACATTTCATTGATTTGGACAAAAGACCACTTTTTTGATAAAGCTTTCATTGACTATCAGCAAAATTATCAACATTTAAAATACCACGTCATGTCACAATGACAGTCCCGCCCAACAGGTATTATACAATTTTTCCCTAACATTAGTTCCGTTCCAGAACCCAAAAGAATCTACTCATTTTACATATTTTGCAACTTTTTACTCGAAAACTGTTCGTCAACCCACAAAACTGGTAGGTAAAACATTGAATCAAATTTAAGAGAGCACAAAACAAAATGGCGTTCTCTTTGTAAACTTTTTACTCGAGAAATTTGGCCGAGTAAAAATGGTAAACAGGAACTTTTCAAATTATTTTGTACTCTGAGAGCAATTTTGAAATGTTTCCCTTTTACTACGCCCTTCTTACATGTTATTCAAAACATATCAAATGTAATTCGAGAATTCCATTTGTAATTCACAACATATAATTT
Organism: Musca vetustissima; assembly: GCF_032173495.1. NCBI lineage: Eukaryota > Metazoa > Arthropoda > Insecta > Diptera > Muscidae > Musca > Musca vetustissima. Next base: position 31,919 of record NW_026880581.1, read on the forward strand.
GCAATTCCAGAATTCCATTTGCAATTCACAACATATCAGCTGTAATTCGAGAATTTCATTTGTAATTCCTAGAATACCTTTCGAAATTCATAGAATTCCATTTGAAATTCATAAACTTCCATTTGAAATTCCAAGTATTTGCGTTTGAAATTCATAAAATTCCACTTGAAATTAATAAAATTCCATTTGAAATTTAAATAATTCCATTTGAAATTCTTAACATTTGATTTGAAATACATAACATTCCATTTGTTTTTCATAACATTTAATTTAAAATTCGAAAAATATTATTGGTAACACAAAAGGAATATGTATGAATTTGAAATGAATTTTTATGAATTACAACTTAGATTTTATGAATTACAAGTGAAATGTTATGAATTTCAAATTGGATTCTTTGAATTTCAAATGGATTTCTTTGAATTTCAAATGAAACTCTACGAAATTCAAATTGAAATATTCGAATTACGAATGAAATTTTTTAAATTTCAAATGTAATTTTTTGAATTTCATACGAAAAGTTTAAAATTACAAATGAAATGTTGTGAATTACAAATTACATACTCGAATTACAAGTGAAATGTTATGAATTGCAAATTAAGTTTTCGAATTATTCTCGAATTGCAATTGAAATGTTTTGAATAACATTTGAAAAAGGTGTAGATTTACAGTACTGGAACAGATCAATTATTTTTATCAAGTTTTTTAAGTAAATAAAAAACAAGGTAATTTCGATATATTGTGTCAAAGTAATTTATTTTCAAACGCCGTAAATTATAGCGAAAGTATATCTTTTCGGATTTTTTTTTTATTTTTACAGCTACAGTCTAATTTATAATTCCTACAACTATCAACGGTACAGTTGGTTTTTTGCGAATATTTAAATTTTTCAATTCAATATCATTTAATGTTTCCCATTATTTCCCATTATTGGAAACTTTAACAAAATAATATTTAAAATAAAATGTTTTCCCGAATTTTTACAACAAACCCTCCTCATATAATAAAATATTTGATATAAACATTACGCTAACCGGTACAAAAAAATCACATGGAATTAATAATTAATAAAAATAAACAATATATTTAAAGAAAATAAATGTTATCGTTGTTGTGAAATACAATCATTGAAGTATTGTTTATGTTTTTTTTTTGTTTTTACTCTAATAAAAATCTAAAGCGTGTTTTGGAAAAAGTTTAGAGTAATTTTATAAAAACCAAAAATCTATATACATTTAAATCTTAATGTTTATAAATAAGTGTAAGAAAAAAAAACTATATGCACTCGAAAATTCATTGCAGATGGTTTTGAAATGTTTATTTTTTTTTCAAAAATATCTAAAAAAAAATCACACAATTGTTTTTCTCTACAGATCAGCAGTCAAATAATGCTTGAGAAAAAATATTACTTTTTTATAAAATAAGAACTGATTTAAAGGAAAATTTATATTTAATACGTGGTTTGTAGCTCATTTGAAAACCAAAAAATGGAAAATTAAAAAAAAATACTATTTTTGAAGATATATTATAAGAAATGCTATTAGCTTAAAAAAACAAACAAAAAACATACATATCATCTCGAAAAGAAATTTTGAAAAAAAAACCTAAAATTAAACGAAACATATCATCTTAAGTGCCACAGGAATAAAACAGCAAACAAAAACATGTAAGAAAATATAACGGGGCTTTTTAAGAAGCAAAAAAAACAAGAAAACTAAAAGCAAATATTTTAAAACAAAATGAAAAAAATCTTTATAAAAAAATTACTATTTTTTGTAAGTTTATTTTTTCAACAAATTTATGAAAAAAAAATATTTTTATATTATATTTATTTGTATAAAACATTTACTTTTATATAATTTTTGATTTACATTATAATAAAACACAAAACCTTCTAAATTATTTACTATTTATCTGCCATATAAGCACATATCAAAGGGTCAGCATGTACAAGAATATGGCGGAATTAGCAAATAATTATATATAGGTTTAATGCAATTAAGTTCCTTTTTTATAAAATAATAATTAATTTTAAATATTTATAGTATTTTTTATAATATATATATAAGTTATGTTAATAATATAAACCGTTATTATATAATAACTTCTAAATAACAAAAGGGTCAGCTAACCGGAAGTTCATAATATCGCTTTATATGAAAGTCTTATATTTATTTTTATATATTTCAATTTTTATATTATTAAAATTTCTAATTTTTATAAAGTGTATTTTCATATAGAAAATAGTAACAATGACAATTATTTATAATTAATTTTTACTTTAAATAAATGGAGCCGAAAAAGTAATGGAGATGCATTCATCCATTGAAAAACTTTAGAGCGGAGTAAACCAAAGTGCTACCAATTGTTTTATTTTAGAACCAGTAAGGAAAGTAGTAAAGTCGGACGGGGCCGACTATATGATACCCTTCACCACTATGGGTATATTAAACAGGACCATTAACATGAACTTGGATGAACCAAAATATTTAATACTTATATGAATGTGAATAGACTAAGATCAAACTATAAATCGGACGAAAATATATATGGGAACTATATCTAAATCTGGACCGATTTTCATGAAACATGGCAGACGTCACTCTAGGCTCAATTCAGTACGACATGCCAAATTTCGTACAAATCGAAACATATATAAGGACTTTGGTATATCATTTACCTAAAATCGGACGAAAATATATATGGGAGCTATATCTAAATCTGAACCGACTTTCACGAAATTGAACACACATCTTTCTAGACTTAATTCAGTACGCTGTGCCAAGTTTCGTGCAAATCGAAGGATATATAGCCACTTTGGTGCACCATTTACCTAAAATCGGACGAAAATATATATGGGAGCTATATCTAAATCTGAACCGATTTTCCCAATTTCAATAGGGTTCGTCCTTGGGCCAAATAAATGATCTGTGCCAAATTTTATCCAATTCGAATCAAAAATGCGACCTGTACTTTGTTTACAATTTAAAATGGACAGACAGACAGACGGATGGACTTGCATAAATCGACTTAAAAAGTGATTCTACGCATATTCTCAAAAGGAACCATGTGTCTATCTCGTTTCCATTTGCCTGTTACAAACATATGCACAAAGACATAATACCTTGTACCACAGTGTGGTGAAGGGTATAAAAATATGACATCTGCTTACAATTGCCTGTTACCCGGGACGTAAAAGAACCAACGAAATTCTCAATGAAGAGAACTCTTTGGTAACCTAAATATTTCGATTTGTTTCAAGTGGGATGGGAGTATAACATTTTTTGTAATGAAATTTTTAACAAAAGATAAAAAACCGTGAGTGGTGCAGTATAATCGGAGGGTGCGACCATGTGATACGCTACACAACTACCATTTCTGCGGATCTGTATTCCGGGCCTGGATAATATTTTTCTATATTTGCACTCTCTTGAACGATTAGAGATCAAATTTTGCATTTTTCACACAAAAGCCGGGATCCATTTAAACCGCTAAATATTGAACGATTATTATGAATAGAGAAAAAAAAAATAAAAACAAGTGAAAAAGCGTTAAGTACTGACATGTAATAGAAATGAAAATATAGGGAACATACCAAAAAGTTGACCTATATCGACATTTCTAAAAACGGATTATGTAATCCATAATGTAAACCATTGTACAAATTTCAGAAATTTTTAATGGATAATTATACCGTCAGCCTAATGGCAAATGAGGGTTATACACTTTAACACGGTGAAAATGTGTCTCATCGAAGTATTGATCCACTCCTTCTGGAACCTCCACACAGGGGCTAGGTCTAAATGCATCTATAGTTCGAACCTTACGTTACAATATTTTATCTCGCTATCCTCCGCAGGTGAAATGATTACAACAGAGTCTTAGAACCAAACTCAAAACGCGGGACAAATCAAATAACTATTTTAACATAAAATATAAAAAAGGGGGTTATATGGGGACTACCCCAATAAGGGAGGCGAATATTAATAATTTTTGGTAAGGAGATTTGTTTCCATATACGACTACAAAATACCAAATTGCAGCAAATTCGGTTGAATAACGCGCTCAAGAACCCCAAAATACCGAAAATTGGGGGTACCCTTATATGGGGGCTATTTTGTGGAGAGATTTGCTACCTATTAAGAATTCAAAATACTAAATTACAGCTAATTCGGCGGATAAATAGGATCGAAAGCCCCAAAATACTGCCAATTAGGAAGTACCGTTATATGGGGGCTACAAGAAAAAGTGGTTTATAATTTTTTGTGGAGACATTAAGAAACCAATGTTGCAAATTTCAGCGAATTCCGTTGAAAAACGCGCTCAAGAACCCCAAAATACCGAATATTTGGGTGGTACCCTTATATGGGAGCTATGCCTAAACCTGGACCATCATCGAACTTGACCTGCCTGCAGACAAAAGACGACTCTATGCTAAATTTTGGCGATCTATCTCAACTCGTTTAGACGCTAGAGTGATTACAACAGACAGACGGACATGGCTATATCGTCATAGAATACGCTGATGAAGAATATATATACTTTATAGGGTCGGACATGATTATTTCGAATAGTTATGGTGGAGGGTATACAAATAATAATATGTCACTGACAAGAAAAGCCTATCCGTTATATTTCGAATACAATGGCGTATCGAAAACAAGTAAAAACGTCGTTAAGTTCGTAACAATATTTATGGGGGATATGTATAAATATGGACTTATATTGTAAAAAACATTTCTTTATCCAACAAGGTTCCAGAATGCAAAATTAATTCCGTAATTAGTCTATGACCGCCAGGACCTGACTGGACATCTATACTAATGAAAACGTAAAGTGTTTGACTAACTTACTGACTGATTGACTGCCTTAACGATTCACAAACGCCCAGACGAAACGACTGAAGTTGAATATGAAATTTGGGGTGAGATGGTCCAAAGGTGTTAGATAAGGCTAAGTTTTTTTAAATTCGTACCAGAACGGAACGAAAAGTACTAAAAAGCGCTTAATGTTGTACCATTTGTATTTGGCGAACCGGTAGAGCTAGAACTCTTAAATTTGAAATGAGGGTCACTGATGGAGTGTAGAATAGATGTAGCAAAGGATTTGGGCATTCGAACTATAAGTATCCGAAAAGTACTAAATTTTGTACAATTTCGTAGTATGTGAATGGTAGAGCTAAAAACTCGAAATTTGGAATGCGAATTAAGATTGAGAAGTAGGGTCGTAGTAAGTAAGGAGGTGGTTTTGAAGCGTGTACTCATGTATACGAAAAGTACTAAACTGTACTATATTTTGTACAATTTGAATTTAGAGAAACGGATTAAGCTGGAATCCTGAAATTTGAAATTAACATTACCGTCGGAGTGTAGGATAGCGATATGTAGTTTTGGAAATTTGTACTATGTGTACAAAATGTACTAAATGGTACTATACTTGGTAGAATTTGGATTTAAAAACTGATGGTACTATACTTCGTAAAATTTGGATTTTAGTAAACCGATAGAGCTGGAACAATGAACTTCGGATATAATATTACTACTAAATAAAACTACTACAACTAAAAGAGGTATGTTAATAGTTGCGAAAATCCGTAATTATGTGTACTAAATTTGGTACAATTTGAATTTTGGATAAACCAATAGAGATAGAACCCTGAAATTTTGAGTTAGGATTACTGTGGGGTACGTAGGATGTTTTGGAAATTTCTACTAATGTGTAATAAATAGTACTAAATTTGGTACAATTTGGATTTAGATGAACCGATAGAGTTGGAACACTGAAATTTGGAAATAAGATTATTGTTGGAGTGGCAGATTTGGGATATGAATTTAATTTTGGAAATTTGTACTTATGGCCACTAAATGGTACTAAATTTTATACAATTTTCATTTAGAGCTGAAGTAGTAAACATTTTGAAATTATGATTTCTGTTGGAGTGTAGAATTGAGGGATGTTGGTAGTTTTGTGAATTCGTACTCATGTGTATTTGGAAGAATTTGAAATTTGGGTGAACTGATAGAGCTGGAATCTTGAAATTTGGAGTTAGGGTCACTGTTGGGGTGCAGATCATTGGATTTGGTTGAACCGATTGATCTGGAAATTGGGAATAATTTAAATTTAGGGTGAACCAATAAAGTTGGAATACTGTAATTTGGAGTTAGGATCACTGAGGGGGTGTAAGATTGGGGTATATAGGAAGTTTTGGAAGTTTTTGAATTGTTGGTGAAACGATAGGACTATAATCCTGAAATTTGGAGTCAGACTCGCAGTTGAGGTATGTAGGAAGTTGTGGAAATTCGTAATAATGTGTAATAAATGATACTAACTTTGGTACAATTTGGATTTGAGTCAAGCGATATGACTGGAATCCTTAAATTAAGAAATAAGACTTCTATTACATTAATGGGTTTTAAATTTGGTGAATGTGGATTAGGGTAAACCTATCGAGCTCAAATCATAAAATGTGAAATTAGTTTTGAAAATAAGTACTACAACAGTACGAAAAGTAATAAATCGTACCTTCTTTCTTCTTTCTTAGCTGGCTTGTTACAGAACGGTTGTTCCATAAGCCGAGCTTAATAAAGATTTCCAAGCCCGTCGGTCTTGTGCGCAAGCCCACCAATTTTGAAGACCACGTTCCAAGATATTGTTTTCTACTTGGTCTTTCCATCTAATTCGTGGCCTTCCCCTTCTACGGGAACCATCAGTAGGCTCATTTTTATATGCCTTTTGAGCTGGGGTATCTTCATTCATCCGCACAACATGGCCTAGCCACCGTAGTCGCTGCAGCTCAATACGACTGACTATGTCGATGTCCGCGTATAAATTGTAGAGCTCGTGGTTCATTCGACGCCGATATTCACCGTCGACGCAGATCGGCCCGTAGATCTTTCGGAGAATTTTTCTCGCAAACACCCCAAGCGCTGCCTCATCTGCTTGCGCAAGTACCCATGCTTCTGACCCATGTATCCAATAAATCGTACCAACTTTAGTATAAAGCTAGATTTCTGTTGCGGTCATATGGAGGAAGTTTTGGAAATACATACTTTAAGAGAACTAAATGGTACTAAAATGGTCGATATTGCTGTGTAGGTTGATGGGCTATTTCTGTGAATATATATATATATATATATTATGATGATCTAAATTTTGCAATGAAAAGGGTACGTAGGTTCTTCTTCTGGCTTTCCTTTTCATTGCAAAATTTAGATCATCAAGCTCGACTCGAAAGAGTATAAATAATCACTTAAAATCACTTTCAAAATGATCACAAAAATTCAAATAACAAAAATTAATTTCAGCCGAGCACGGCTAGGGCTCGAAACTAGGTCCTCGGAGCAACACAAATGTTGCCAGACAACTTAACGTTCTGAGCCATCAACACACTTCCAAAACGGTTGCGCAAAAACATGTGTATACCATGGAAGCAATTGTAGATGTGTGGATTAATTATCCATCGCTACAACAAAAATCTGCTTTGAAAAGGACTGTTCCTAGAATGAAGACAAATGTCGAACTTTGACAAATTTGAATTTAATTCGCATATGCAAGTTTCGCATCAGGGCGGAATAAATACAAGTTATCAACGTACGACCTTTGTAAAGCCACATAGCCCAATATGCTTGATGAGCCGCTTAACCAACGGCGAAACGCGTCGCATAATGGTGGGTACGTAGGTTCTTCTCCTGGCTTTCCTTTTCATTGCAAAATTTAGATCATCAAGCTCGACTCGAAAGAGTTTAAATAATCACTTAAAATCACTTTCAAAATGATCACAAAAATTCAAATAACAAAAATATATAAATATATTTTGACATGTTTTAATAATTCGCATGTTCGCTAACAAAGTAGCGGGCATATGCTAGTTAAATATAAAATCTCAGCCAATTTGATTGGAATTCGTGCGAGAATCACAAAATTTCGAAATTTGGAACATATCCTCACCTGAAAAAGTAGCACGCCAAAACTTGACCAACGGCGAATTTGTCCTTCTAGGTTCGTAATATACATTCACTCCCATAAAAAAGAAATTTCCCAACCAACGATAATTCTGATCTAGACATTCTAGAACATCTCTAAATTCATTCGTGAAATAAAACCAATTCTTCTTTTCTTCTTCAATCTTAAAATAAAATATTTCTTTAATCTTTTCCAATATTAGTCAAATTTTTGCTTTATGGAAATACAAAATCTTTGGCAACATAAAACCATTAAATGGACTGGCTATGGGTATTGTGTAGGCACCCATATTGGGGAATGCCAAAAAGTCACCACATTTCAAGTCGGGCAATTGTAAATCTTCGGCAATCTAAAACAAGACACATTTGCATTCCTAATTATTTAATTTAATATTAAAAAAAATTATTCATACCTTATCCAATGCATCACATGTTGGACCCCATATTAAGGAATTGAATTTCGGTACTTCAGCATTTTCTTCATCCTAAAATAAATAAATAAATAATAAAGTTAAAAATGTGTTAAAATTAAAGAAAAGTCTCCTTTGTTTTATAAAAAATCCCCATAACAAAGCAACACTACCACACACAAAAAGTCCCCCCTTAAGAGTCACTTAAACGCGCTCACACTTTTGCAACAAAAGTATCCTTCAGAGTACTCAAGAGTTTTCAAAAGTGACCTGAAGTGTACTTCTACACTAACAAAGAGCTTTTCAACTGAAGATGCTTTTTGCAGCAAGGAAAGAAAAAAACTGAAACTCGACAAATTTAAATGTCCCACACCAAAAGGTAGTGCTTTGGGGATCCATTTTTTATGGATACATTTGGTATATCCCTTTCGAATCCTACTACTCACCACAAAATGTTGCACCTCAGCATGTTGATGATCATACAGAATGCAATTGAACGACCCATATACCCCATCATTCAGATAATACATTTTCGTTAAGAGCTTTCCATTCGGCAAACGGGCTTCACGCTTGGCATGAATCTTACAGATCAAAGTATATGCGGAGGCGACAAAAAATCTACCCGGCTCGGCAATAATATTAACCTTATCATCGGGAAAATGACGCATCAATGATTTGTTAACAATCTCGGCAATCTACAAAAACGAAACAACAACAATTTTAGAAACAAAATTGATAGCAGAACCAAACTTAGCAACAGACCTTTTCGAATTTCTGATTATCACTGCCCGGAAAACCACCACCAATATCAAGCAGATTCATTTCATAGCCCAACAAGGAACCGAACTTGAAAAGATTTTTGGCAATCGTAATGGCTCGATCATAGGCTGGTAAATCATTACAACCGGAACCCACATGAAAACTGGTGCCAATAACCTGGAATTAGAGTTTCCGATTTCAATTTTTCCTCTAAAAATTTTGAAAATCCACTACTTACCTTTAGGTTTAAGCTCTTTGCCAAGAGCATTAAAGAAGTGGCCTCATTTTCTGCATCGCAACCAAATTTATCACCCAGAGGACATTGGGCATCCTTGGCCTCACAACGGAAGCGGATGACCAAGCTAGAAATAAAATACAAGTTTTATTATCATTATTTGAAAATGAGCATATTATTTTTTTATATAAAAAAGGAATCCGGAGGAATTTTTTTCAGAAAAAATATTCCTCAGAGGGGCCTGAGGAATTTTTTTCTATAGAAAAAAGAATCCCCGATGAACCCGAGGATTTTTTTCTATAGAAAAAAGTGTCCTCAAACCTCTAACTGAGGTCTGATGAATTTTTTTTCTATAGAAAAAAGTATCCTCAAATGGACCTGAGGATTTTTTTTTTCTACGGCAATAAAGAATCCTCAGAAGGGCCTGAAGAATTGTTTCTACAGCAAAAAATAATCCTCAGAAAGACTTGAAGAATTTTTTTCTATAGCAAAAAAGAGATCCTCAGAGGAGCCTGAGGAATCCTCAGAAGGGCCTGAGGAATTTGTTTCTACAGCAAAAAATAATCCCCAGGGAAGCCTGAAGATTTTTTTACAGCAAAAAATTATCCTCAGGAATTTTCTTCTATGGAAAAAAGGTCCTGAAAAAATCCTGAGGCCTGAGGAATTTTTTGTATAGAAAAAGGAATCCTCAGAAAGGCCTGAGGAGTTTTTTTTTATAAAAAATAATTTTCAGGGAGGCCTGAGGAGGAGAAAAATAATCGTTATGAGGTTTGAATTTTTTTCTATTGAAAAAAATCCTCAGAATGTCTGTGAAATATTTGTCTATAGATAAAAAATTATTCTCTGGCGTCCTAGGGCCCTAGCTATTTTTTATAAAAAAATCTGCATTTTGAGAAAGTATAAATTAAAGTCCATACTTACTTTGATTCCGGATAATGTTTGTGCAGCTTATGAATTTCAAATTCCGTATCGACGGTACTGGTCATAACCCCCATTTGCTTGGCATATTCCAAATGTGACACGGGTTTGCAAGGCTGGGCGAATATAATCCGATCAGGATGGACACCTAAATCCAAAACTTGTTTTATTTCACCTTTCGAAGCGCAATCGAAGTTAGTGCCCAGTTCTGCTAAAGTCTTGACAATAAATCCATCATCATTGCATTTGACAGCTATAAAGGGATCAGCAATACAAAAACTTGTTAACCTAAATTATCCAACTTCCGAATTCACACTTACCATAATAGGGCTTAACCCTTGGCATATATTTGGTCCACATATCATATTTCTCTTTCAATCGAGTCAAATCGCATACGAATAAAGCCTCGTCAGCTGTTTCGAGTTTCTGTTCCTCTATCACTTGTTTCAAATCGATTTCATTTTCATAGAAATTTATTTCATTTTCTTTGAACATTTTTTTTAGTTTTCTTATTTGAAATTTGTAATTGGGTGGTAATTATTGAATGATTTTGTTGTGTTCGGCTAGACGTCTGTGTCGAGATTAACTTAAAATTTAGTTCATCACTATTCACTGTATTGTTTTGAATCATTTGTGGTTTAACCTGGGGGTTATCAGCTTTAATCGGCACAAGAGGGAAATGGTGATAAGTACACAGAAAGAAATTTTTTTAGAAGTTCAATTTATGAAAGTAAAAAAAAAACAGATCAGAGAGTTTTGAAAAAAAAAATGTGAAAGTATTAAAATGTTACCCGTTTTGGGTATGGATATATACAAGAGGTGCTTCTAAACTTGATAATGAACAAAACATAACCGTAATTCTAGGATCAGTTCGGTACGCTATGTAATAAAGCAGAGGGTTTATGATATAAACAAATATCACATATAAGGGCTAATCACGATTTTTTTCAAAATTTAATTAATCAAATTATTTTTGAGCACATTTTGTAGAACTTAGCCACCGATTACAAATGTGAAATCAAATTTGAAAATCAAATAAATTGAACCTTGTATGGAGGCAACCCCAAATAGTGGACCAAAATTCCAATTTACAGCAATTTGGTTGAAGGCGGGACTAAAATGGGTTGAGGCGTCGGGTTTGTTGCCCACACTCGGGGTTTCCCTACTAGGAAAAAGCAAAGAATCTGCACTTGGAATGTGCGCACGTTGTACAGGACAGGGGCAGTTCTCGCTTTGGCGGATGTACTCAAGAAGTACAAAGCCGATATTATTGCTTTACAGGAAATGCGATAGAAAGGGACAGGCGTAAGTAAATCAGACGATTACGCTCTGTATTAAAGCTGTCATGAAACGAGACATGAATTTGGCTGCGGATTTATGTATAAGAGGAGAATAAAAGACCTCCTCTCCAGATTCACTCCAGTAGATGAGCGAATTGCTATAATCTTCTACATCAGTCTTATTTGCGCCCATGCTCCGACCGAAGACAAAGATGATCAGACCAATGACATATTTTACGAGCGCCTAGAAACAGCATATGACCGTTGCCCTGGCCATGACATTAAAATTCTGCTAGGAGATTTTAATGCAAAAATCGGAAGGGAAAATATCTTTTGCCCCACCGTCGGAAAATTCAGCCTTCATGAAGAAACATCCGACAACGGCATGAGGTTGATTGACTTCGCGACAGCAAAAAACATGGTAGTTAGCAGCACCAGATTCAAGCATATCGATATACACAAGGCCACCTGGATTTCTCCTGATCAAACAACGAGAAATCAAATTAGTCATGTTGCATTCATTCAGTGTATTAGACGTTCGATCGATCCGAGGAGCGAATATCGATTCGGACCATTACTTTGTGGCAGCAAAGGTTCGCACTCGTCCTAATGTTGCATCAAAGGTGCGATCGAACACAACACGGAAACTAGACGTCGAGAAGCTGCAAACAGAACAGGTTGCCGAGGCCTCAACTTACCCACCTGCTCGACGAAAGCACTTCGTGTTCCGATAATAGTGTAGAAGCTAAATGGCAAAGAATTGCCCACTTCCTACAAACTGCAGCAAAGGCAACACTTGTGTACCAAAAACCACCACCAAGAAACCCATGGTACGATCAGGAGTGTCGTAATGCTACTGATGTGAAAAATGCAGCGTATAGGGAAACCCTGCAGACAATAGCAACACGTAACGTAATGAAGAATTATCAGGAGAAAAGGAGAGAGGAGAAACGTGTTTTCAGAAAAAAGAAGAAAGAACAAGAAAAACGTGAGCGTGAGCAAATCGAGATGTACAGGAGTCAGAATGAAGTCCGAAAATTGTATCAACGAATAAAACAACAAACCGAAGGTTTTGGTGCAGGCACATCCTCCTGTAGAGATGAAGAAGGAAACCTGGTGACAGATACAGACAGTGTGTTGAGGATCTGGAAGGAACATTTTGAAAAGCTTCAGGTATCAAATAGTGGCGGTGAAGAAGATACCCCAGAACCAATAAGAGATGACGGTATATAATGTATAGCACCTAGCCAGGATGAGGTCAGAATAGCAATTAATCGGCTGAAGAACAATAAAGCAGCAGGAGCCCATGGGTTACGAGCCGAACTATTCAAGACTGGTGATCAGATGCTGGACAGGAGCATGCACCAGCTGATTAGTACAATTAGGCTAGAGGAATGCATGCCCAATGATTGGAACTTCAGCATCCTGTGTCCCGTTCACAAAAAAGGAGACAAGACGATATGTGCCAACTATAGAGGAGTTAGCCTTCTTCCCATCGCATATAAAGTGCTATCCAGTGTGCTGTGTGAACGATTGAAGCCAATGGTCAATGACATTATTGGACCATACCAATGCGGCTTCAGACCTAGCAAATCCACCATTAACCACATTTTCACTTTGCGCTAAATCCTGGAAAAGACCCACGAAAAACACATCGACACATTTTACCTATTCGTCGACTATAAAGCCGCCCTATCCGTTCAGAGGTATTTAAAGCCATGCCTACGTTCGGCATTCCTGCAAAATTAATACGGCTATGCAGGATAACTTTATGTGGCACAAGGTCAGCAATTAAAGTCGAAAAGAACCTATCGGAGCCATTCAATAGCGTACGAGGATTCAGACAAGGTGCCAGTTGTGATCTTTTTAACATCCTGCTGGAAAAGGTCATGCGAGACGCAAAAGGGAACAGAAATGGCACTCTGTACACCAAACAACACATGTTACTCGCCTACGCCGATGACATCGATGTAATGGGTCGAACTTTGCGAGCGGTAACAGCCACCTTTGAAAAAATTGAGAAGGAGTCTGCCAAAGTGGGTCTGTCAGTAAACAGCGAGAAGACCAAGCTGATGGTATCAACGCGCAAGACGTCCAGTAGACTCGGACTAACTGTGGAACTTGAGAACTACAGCTTCGAGGTAGTTAAAGATTTTATATACATCAGTTCTGAAATTCGGAGAAGGATTGTGATGACCAACAGATGCAACTATGGTCAAAGTAAGCAGTTTAGAAACAAGGCCACCTCCCGCCAGACCAAACTCACACTTTACAAGACGCTGATACTACCCGTGTTGTTATATGGATCTGAAGCATGGGTACTTGCGCAAGCAGATGAGGCAGCTCTTGGAGTGTTTGAAAGAAAAATTCTCCGAAAGATCTACGTGCCGATGCGTCGACAGTGAATATCGGCGTCGAATGAACCACGAGCTCTAAAATTTATAGGCGGACATCGACATAGTCAGTCGTATTGAGCGACTACAGTGGCTAGGGTATGTTATGCGAATGAATGAGAATGCCCCAGCTCAAAAAGCATGTAAAAGCGAGCCTACTGATGGTTTCTGTAGAAGGGGAAGGCAACGAATTACATGGAAAGACCAAGTAGAAAACAACATCTTGGAACGTGGCCTTTCAAATTGGAGGAGATGGGCACAAGAACGACGCGCTTGGAAATCTTTTTTAAGCTTGGCTTATGGAACAACCGTTCTGCAACAAGCCTGCTAAGTAAATAAGTAGTAACTCACAACTGAATGCACCAAACAAAAAAACAGCAAAATAATTTTTGTTTACTGCGAAATGTCACCCTTCCAACGAGAATAAATCTGAAATTGTTCGATCAATAATTTACGAGAAATCAATCAGTACAGCCATTTGCCGAAAAAATAATGGATTTCTGTTTCCCAAACCTAATATAATTTTCTTAAATTTTTAAAGTTATTATTTTTAAGTTATCAATAACCGTGGTACAAAAAAAAAACAAGGTAAATTGTACTAAATAGTCATGGTCCGTTTTGAGGATATGCATAGAATCACTTTCTCCGAATATAGCTCGATATATAGTTTCGTTCGATTTAAAGTAAATGGTGCACCAAAGTCCTTATATATCTTATAGATTAAGGGTCCTTGACCCAGGATTAAGGGACACTTAATCCGGATTAAGGGTCCTTGACCCAGGTTTAAGGCTTAATCCGGATTAAGGCTTAATCCGGATAATCCCTTAATCCGGATTAAGACATAATCCGGATTAAGTGTCCCTTAACACTAGAACGCCGAAGGCAGTCATTTTGACCGCTTTCCCATTTCAAGTACAAAAGCAACTGTGCATTTAATGACACTTTTTTTTAAAATATGGTGACTTTTGTACCTCATAGAACTACGTTTATTATAAAAAATTCACCAAATTTTAAAAAAGTGTCATTAAATGCACAGTTGCTTTTGTACTTGAAATTGGAAAGCGGTCAAAATGACTGCCTTCGGCGTTCTAGTGTTAATCCGGATTAAGTGGCCCTTTATCCGGATTAAGTGGCCCTTAATCCGGATTAAGTGGCCCTTAATCCGGATTATGCTTTAATCCGGATTAAGCCTTAAACCGGATTAAGCCTTAAACCTGGGTCAAGGACCATTGTGGCCCTTAATCAGGATAAAGCCATAATCCGGATTAAGCCTTATTCCTGGGTCAAGGACACTTAACCCGGATTAAGTGGCCCTTAATCCGGATTAAGGCTTAATACGGATTAAGGGTCATTGACCCCGAATCGAAACCGGATTATGCCTTAATCCGGATTAAGCCTTAAACCTAGGTCAATGACCCTTAATCCGGATTAAGTGTCCCTTAGTCCGGATTATGTGTCCCTTAATCCGGATTAAGTGTCCCTTAATCCGGATTAAGTGGCCCTTAATCCGGATTAAGCCTTAAACCTGGGTCAAGGACCCTTAATCCGGATTATGTGTCCCTTAATCCGGATTAAGTGTTTTTGTACTTGAAATTGGAAAGCGGTCAAAATGACTGCCTTCGGCGTTCTAGTGTTAATCCGGATTAAGTGGCCCTTAATCCGGATTAAGCCTTAAACCTGGGTCAAGGACCCTTAATCCGGATTATGTGTCCCTTAATCCGGATTAAGTGTCCCTTAATCCGGATTAAGTGGCCCTTAATCCGGATAAAGCCATAATCCGGATTAAGCCTTAATCCTGGGTCAAGGACACTTAATCCGGATTAAGTGGCCCTTAATCAGTATAAAGCCATAATCCGGATTAAGCCTTAATCCTGGGTCAAGGACCCTTAATCCGGATTAAGTGTCCCTTAATCCGGATAAAGTGTCCCTTAATCCGGATTAAGTGGCCCTTAATCCGGATAAAGCCATAATCCGGATTAAGCCTTAATCCTGGGTCAAGGACACTTAATCCGGATTAAGTGGCCCTTAATCCGGATTAAGTGGCCCTTAATCCGGATTAAGGCTTAATCCTGGGTCAAGGACCCTTAATCCGGATTATGTGTCCCTTAATCCGGATTAAGTGTTTTTGTACTTGAAATTGGAAAGCGGTCAAAATGACTGCCTTCGGCGTTCTAGTGTTAATCCGGATTAAGTGGCCCTTAATCCGGATTAAGTGGCCCTTAATCCGGATTATGCTTTAATCCGGATTGAGTGGCCCTTAATCCGATTAAGCCTTAATCCTGGATCAAGGACACTTAATCTGGATTAAGGGATCAAGTATCCCTTAATCCGGATTAAAAGTCCTTAACCCGGATTAAACCGTAATCCTGGGTCAGGGACACTTAATCCGGATTAAGCCTTAATCCGGGATCAGTGACCCTTAATCCCGATTAAGCCTAATCCCGGGATCAATATTTAATCCGGATTAAGGGTTATAGACGCAGGATTAGGATTAATCGGGATTAAGGGTCACTGATCCCGGATTAAGGCTTAATCCGGATTAAGTGTTCTTGACCCAGGATTAAGGCTTAATCCGGGTTAAGGGACTTTTAATCCGGATTAAGTGTCCTTGACCCAGGATTAAGGCTTAATCCGGATTATGGCTTTATCCGGATTAAGGGCCACTTAATCCGGATTAAGGGACACTTTATCCGGATTAAGGGCCACTTAATCCGGATTAAGGGTCCCTGACACAGGTTTAAGGCTTAATCCGGATTAAGGCATAATCCGGAATAAGGGCCACTTAATGCGGATTAAGGGACACCTAATCCGGATTAAGGGTCCTTGACCCAGGTTTAAGGCGTAATCCGGATTAAGGCATAATCCGGATTAAGGGCCACTTAATCCGGATTAAGGGATACTTAATCCGGATTAAGGGACACCTAATCCGGATTAAGTGACGGATTAAGGGTCCTTGACTTAGGTTTAAGGCTTAATCCGGATTAAGGGCCACTTAATCCGGATTAAGGGATACTTTATCCGGATTAAGGGACACATAATCCGGATTAAGGGACACTTAATCCGTATTAAGGTTCCTTGACCTAGGTTTAAGACTTAATCCGGATTAAGGGACACGTAATCCGGATTAAGGGACACTTAATCCGCATTAAGGGACACTTAATCCGGATTAAGGGTCCTTGACCCAGGTTTAAGGCTTAATCCGGAGGAAGGGCCACTTAATCCGGATTAAGGGACACATAATCCGGATTAAGGGTCCTTGACCCAGGTTTAAGGCTTGACTACTACGAGTTGCCCTGATGATCCCATGTTATCCCATGTCATAAATTTGCAGAGGGTTTGGGAAACGCCTAAATTGGATATCTATAAAAATAATGAAAAAGCTTAACCCATTCGAAACCTATAACGAAAGTAATATGATTATTTTGGATAAATTATGCACTGATTTTAATATATATATATATATATATATATTCTTTTAATGTATATATCATTTTTAGTTCCTACATCTAGATCAGATCAGACCAATGTTTTAATGAATTACAGCGCTAACTTTGGATGGGTGCAAATGTTCCGCGGTTTTTGATCTACCTATACTTTTTTGGTTACTGATCGTAAGTTTAGGGACCTCCACGCGGACTGCTGCAACCATTGATTCCTTTGAGGTAATTTTCGACCCTTTTTTGACAAACTGGATTAAGGCTTAATACGGATTAAGGGTCATTGACCCCGAATCGAGGGTAGACAAAGGGGAAGGGCTAGAATTCTGAAATTTTAGAGGTGGTTCACTGATGGAAAGTTAGAAGGATGTAGATGCTCCATTTTAGAAATTCGTACTTATGTCTATGAAAAGTACTAAATTTGGTACTATCTGCATTTAGATGAGCGTAAAGAGATTGAATACTTAAAAATAGGAATTAGGATTACTATTGGAGTACAGGATTGAGGTACTTATGTGTACTAAATGGTACTATGTTTGGTACAAATTGATTATGTGCAAACGGATAGCCTGGACTCCAGACTTAAGGAATGAAAGTCCTTATATATCTTTTGATTAGAACAAAATTTGGCATGGTGTACTGAATTAAGTCTAGAATGTTGTGTGCTACGTTTCTTGAAAATAGGTTCGGATTTAGATATATTTTCACCCGATTTTAAGTAAATTGTGTACTAAAGACTCAAAGTTTGTAAGACTGAAACACAATTAATCTCATATATATGATCCGAATTGGGAGAAGTTTGGCCCGGGATCAATATTTAATCCGGATTAAGGGTTATAGACCCAGGATTAGGCTTAATCGGGATTAAGTGTCACTGATTCCGGATTAAGGCTTAATCCGGATTAAGTGTCCTTGATCCAGGATTAAGGCTTAAACGGATTAAGGCACTGACACAGGATTAAGCCTTAATCCGGATTAAGGCTTTATCCGGATTAAGGCTTTATCCGGATTAAGGGCCATAATCCGGATTAAGGGTCCTTGACCCAGGTTTAAGGCATAATCCGGATTAAGGGCCACTTAATCTGGATTAAGGGATACTTAATCCGGATTAAGTGTCCTTGACCTAGGTTTAAGGCTTAATCCGGATTAAGGCATAATCCGGATTAAGGGCCACTGAATCCGGATTAAGGGACACTTAATCCGGATTAAGGGACACTTATTCCGGATTAAGGGACACATAATCCGGATTAAGGGTCCTTGACCCAGGTTTAAGGCGTAATCCGGATTAAGGCATAATCCGGATTAAGGGCCACTTAATCCGGATTAAGGGTCCTTGACCCAGGATTAAGGCGTAATCCGGATTAAGGCATAATCCGGATTAAGGGCCACTTTATCCGGATTAGTCCGGATTAAGGGACACATAATCCGGATTAAGGGACACTTAATCCGGATTAAGGGTCCTTGACCTAGGTTTAAGGCATAATCCGGATTAAGGGTCACTTAATCCGGATTAAGGGACACTTAATCCGGATTAAGGGACACATAATCCGGATTAAGGGACACTTAATCCGGATTAAGGGTCCTTGACCCAGGTTTAAGGCTTAATCCGGATGAAAGGCCACTTAATCCGGATTAAGGGACACTTAATCCGGATTAAGGGACACTTAATCCGGATTAAGGGACACATAATCCGGATTAAGGGTCCTTGACCCAGGTTTAAGGCTTGACTACTACGAGTTGCCCTGATGGTCCCATGTTATCCCATGTCATAAATTTGCAGAGGGTTTGGGAAACGCCTAAATTGGATATCTATAAAAATAATGAAAAAGCTTAAGCCATTCGAAACCTATAACGAAAGTAATATGATTATTTTGGATAAATTATGCACTGATTTTAATATATATATATATATATATATATATTCTTTTAATGTATATATCATTTTTAGTTCCTACATCTAGATCAGATCAGACCAATGTTTTAATGAATTACAGCGCTAACTTTGGATGGGTGCAAATGTTCCGCGGTTTTTGATCTACCTATACTTTTTTGTTTACTGATCGTAGGTTTAGGGACCTCCACGCGGACTGCTGCAACCATTGATTCCTTTGAGGTTATTTTCGACCCTTTTTTGACAAACTGGAGTTATGTGAAATTTAGCAGTATTGTTGCAATCACATATTCTCCAAATAGTATTCATCAATAGCAGGCAAAAAAGTCGGTTATCATATGACCATAAAGCTTCGAATTGACGGTAACAGTCGTTCCATTGTCGTTTTCGAAGCTGTAAGGTCCAATCACACCTTCGGACCAAATAACACACCAAATAGTGAATTTTTCTTCATGTAATATCCCCACTTCTTTTACTTGAGGATTATCTGCTTTGGAGGGATTACAAATAGCCCCCTTTTTATACCCTCAACCATAGTATGAAGGGTATATTAGTTTTGTTTTTTCCGTTTGTAACGCATCGAAATAATCATTTCCGACCCTGTAAAGTATATATATTCTTGATCAGCGTAAAATTCTATGACGATCTAAGCATGTCCGTCTGTCTGTTGTAATCACTCTAGCGTCTAAACAAATTGAGATAGAGCGCCAAAATTTTGCATAGAGTTGTCTTTTTTCTGCAGGCAGGTCATGTTCGAAGATGGGCTATATCGGTCCACGTTTAGGCATAGCTCCCATATAAGGGTACCCCCAAATATTCAGTATTTTGGGGTTCTTGAGCGCGTTTTTCAACCGAATTCGCTGAAATTCGGTACATTGGGTTCTTATTGGGTACCAAATTTCCCCACTAAAAATTATAAATATGGGTCCATATTTTCAGATAGCCCCCATATAAGGGTATCCCCAATTTTGCGGTATTTTAGGGTTCTTGAGCGCGGTTTTCAACCGAATTCGCTGAAATTCGGTATTTTGAGATCTTATTGGGTACCAAATCTCTATACTAAATATTATAAATATAGGTCAACTTATTCGGGTAGCCCTCATATAAGGTTACACCCCCCCCTCCCTTTTCGGTATTTTAGTGGTCTTGAGCGCGGTTTTCAACAGAATTCGCTGAAATTTGGTACATTGGGTTCTTATTTGGTACCAAATTTCCCCACTAAAAAGTATAAATATAGGTCCACTTTTTCTAGTAGCCCCCATATAAGGGTACCTCCCAATTTCCGGATTGACCGGATTTTTCACCGAATTGGCAGTAATTTAGTAATTTCAGTTATTATTGGGTAGCTAATCTCTCCACAGAAAATTATAAATAGAGGTCAATTTTTCGGGTAGTCCCCAAGGGTACCTGCAGTTTTCGATATTTTGAGGTTCTTGAGCGCGTTTTTTAACCGAATTCGCTGAAATTTGGTATTTTGTAGTCGTATATGGTAACAAATCTCCCCACCAAAAATTATTAATATTCACCCCTTTTTAGGGGTAGTCCCATATAACGCCCTTTTTTACCCTACAAAGACTATTTAGCCAGCTGTTGCTAGCATTCCGCCTTCTAAAGGTATTGTGATAAAAGAAACCTCAAACATGACGATAATGAAATATATCGACAGACATTTAGGCATCTCCTCAATATAGTGATACCTCCTGAAGGAAAGAATTGAGATAAACAATTAAAATATTGAGTTCAATATTGACATATACCGGTCATTAATTAGGCATAATGATATCCCCAAATATTCACCATTTCCCTACACTATGTAATCAATATTAGTCCCCCTTTAGGCATAGCCTCATATAACATTGTAATATAAATTACAGTAGTTTGAGGATTTTATACTCTACCATGCGTTATCAGTATCAGTCCACTTTTTGGATCTTGCAGATTTTAGGAAAAATCCCCATTAAAAATTGATGAAGTTTGTATTTGGTGTACATAATGGTTTACAAAAATCGGTTTGTAGAATTATCGGTATATACCCACTTTTTGGTATGTTCCCTATATTTTCATTACATGTATCTGACAGTATAACTATGGTGGAGGGTATCCAAAGTTCGGCCCGGCCGAACTTAACGCTTTTTCACTTGTTTATATTAAAATAGTTATATGATTTGTTCCGTGTTTTGGTTTGGTTCGAAAAAAAAAACTTGAACATAAGTTTCGATAATTAACCTTATTTTTAACATAGCTGAAGCGGAGGTTCACCCCATAATAACTACTTAAGTATATGAAAAAAATTAATAGTTTTGGGTTAATTGAACTGTCGTTGCAAACTGTTCATGATATTGACCTCCTAAGTGTATATGCGTGGAAGCTGTGTCTACTTTATTGTAAAAAAATGTGTAAAAACTGGTTGAGGCGAACCAGTTTTTTTATGTTCTCTATCGATATGTGATTAAGCCACTCATTTCACGGTCTTCGTGTCAAAGTAAAACTAGAAGGCAACAAAATTTTAACTGCATCTACCTTTAAATGATGCTGATATTTTGAAGCTCGATTTTGAGCGTTTTTTTGAATTTTACTTCTAGCTTTAATACGCAAACAGGAATTTCTAAAAATCGATTATAAGATTATTTTAGTCGCGAATCTGCATAATTTGATATGTTTTTTGTGTATGTAGTATGCACAGCTTCGGAGTAATACTAATCCGATGGTGAAAATTTTGTGCGATCAAATTTCGCAAAAACCTATTTTTCGGGCCAAATTTTTAGATCTGTCAACTGAATGATATGGGTACCCGCGATCAAAAAGGTTTTTTTTCGTTTCGGATGATATCAAATCTTCTTCGTGAAAATCCATCTACTAGAACGGCGGGAACTGGCCTTCCAAAAACACGAAATTTGGCAAAAAGTGTATTTGAAAATATCGCGGAATTATTTGCGTTTTCTGTGGATCATTTCCGCTTCAATAAATGACGTCATACGGATTTTGTTCTTTTTCGAAAAGAGAACTTTAAAAACTTCAGCCGAAAGAGAGATGTACTCAATTTATCTCAAAAATAGTGTGAGCTGGCACATCCATGGTTCTTAATGGACCACATTAAAATCGGTATAGATCGATGTATTTTTTTAGGGTGCACACCGAAATCGGTGGAGTTTTCGGAAATTATTCGCGTTTTACGATTTTTTGGGTACTTCAATGCAACGTGTGGCACATCTTAGCCGTCAAATGAAATTTCGGAAAATATATATATATATATAAATATATATGCGCATCAAATGATTTTGAGAATTACGCGATTTAGACGCAATTTAAAAAAGTATATATCATAATATTATTTCATTTTAAGATTTATTCCTATTTATAGAACACTAAGATTTATCGGAAGGGTCTTGATATAATCCGCAAGGCGTATACTTGTACACAAAAAGTGATTATCTTAATATATAAAAGAGCTTAATGTTAAGTGAGTGAGTGACTGACAAATCATCGCCCAGACGAAACGGCTGAAGCTAGAAGCTAGAAATTTTGCGTGAGGGTTGCGGTTGGTGTGTAGGCGTGAGATAAGGCTGGGTTTTTGGAAATTCGAACTAGAAGGGTACGAAAAGTACTAAAATGTACCAAATATGGTACCCTTTGTATTAGGCGAACGGGAAGAGCTAGAATTCTGAAATTTGGCATGTGGGTCACTGATGTAAAGTTAGGAAGATTTGCAAAAGGGTTTTTGGAAATTCGTACCAGAACGGTACGAAAAGTACTAAATGTGATACCATTTGTATTTGGCGAACCGGTAGAGCTATTTGGATTGGTGGTCGCTGAGTGTAGGATAGATGTACCAAAGGGTTTTTTGAAATTCGAACTACAAATATCCGAAAAGTACTAAAATATACTTAATTTGGTCTATTTAAGGAGATGGTTTTGAAAGCGTGTACTTATGTGTACGAAAAGTACTATATGGGTACTAAATTTGGTACAATTTGAATTTTATGCGAACCAATAGAGCTAGAATCATGAAATTTGGAGTCAGGATCACTGTTGGGGTGTAAGATCGAGATATGTAGGAAGTTTTAAACATTTTTACTAATGTGTACTAAATTTGGTACAATTTGATTTGTGGGTGAACCGATAGAGTTGGAATCCAAAATCATGGATTTAGGATCACTCTGGGAGTGAAAGTTTGGGTTAGGTGGGACGTTTTGGAAATTCGCACTACTGTGTACTAAATGTGGTACAATTTGAATTGTGAATGAACCGATAGAGTTGGAATCTTGAAACTTGGATTTAGGATCACTGTGGGGGTGTAGGATTGGAGTCTGTAGGAATTTTTGTAAATTGGTACTACTGTGTACTAAATGTGGTACAATTTGAATTGTGGGCAAACCGATAGAATTGGAATCCTGAAACTTGGATTTGGGATCACTGTGGGGTGTAGGATTGGGGTATGTAGGAAGTTTTGGAAATTCGTACTACTCTATACTAAATTTGGTACAATTTGAATTGTGGGCAAACCGATAGAATTGGAATCCTGAAACTTGGATTTAGGATCACTGTGGGGATGTAGAATTGGGGTCTGTATGAAGTTTTGGAAATTGGTACTACTGTGTACTAAATGTGGTAAAATTTGGATTGAGCGTGAACCGATAGAGTTGGAATCCTGAAACTTGGATTTAGGATCACTGTGGGGATGTAGAATTGGGGTCTGTATGAAGTTTTGGAAATTGGTACCACTGTGTACTAAATTTGGTACAATTGGAATTGTGGGTGAACCGATAGAGTTGGAATCCTGAAACTTGGATTTAGGATCACTGTGGGGGTGTAGGATTGGAGTCTGTAGGAAGTTTTGTAAATTGGTACTACTGTGTACTAAATGTGGTACAATTTGAATTGTGGGTAAACCGATAGAATTGGAATCCTGAAACTTGGATTTGGGATCACTGTGAGGTGTAGGATTGGGGTATGTAGGAAGTTTTGGAAATTCGTACTTTTCTATACTAAATTTGGTACAATTTGAATTGAGGGCGAACCGATAGAGTTGGAATCCTGAAACTTGGATTTAGGATCACTGTGGGGATGTAGAATTGGGGTCTGTATGAAGTTTTGGAAATTGGTACCACTGTGTACTAAATTTGGTACAATTGGAATTGAGGGTGAACCGATAGACTTGGAATCCTTAAATTTGAATTTGGAATCATTATGGGGGTGTAGGATCGGGGTACGCAGGGAGTTTTGTTGGATGGTTGACGTAGGTACTCTTGGAAATAATGTGTGCTAAATGGAACTAATTTGTGCACCTTTAGAGCTCGAATCTTCAAATTTGGTACTAAATGGTACTCAAATTTAATTTCATATGCAGTTTTCTGTGACTTAACGGCTAAAGCTAGAAGCTTGAAATTTTGAGCGTGGGTTGTTGGTGTGTAGGCGTGAGATTGGGCTGGGTTTTTGGAAAAGTACGAAAAGTTCTTATGTGTTCGAAAATATCTAAATGGAACTACATGTGGAACCTGTACGTTTTTGCTAAAGTGTCGATTTCGGAAAATAGTGCTTATGTGTATGAAGAGTACTTAATGGTAATAAACTTGATACTAAATGTAGGAATAGATGTGGAATTCAGAACTATAGTACAACTAATTATACAGTATTCACGATTTCCATATGAAATATTTTTTTTATTCCCTTTCCGCATACGACGAAGTAGCGGGTACTTTGCTAGTTATTATATATTTAAAATTTTCGGCGAAATTCAGGTAAAATAGCAGAATAACCCAAACATTTTTTTCTGAAATTTCTTGTATAAAATGAAAAAAATAAATATGATGAAATTATTTTTTCGAACCAAAAACAAATATTTTTCCTCAATATCTTGTTTTGTTGTCGCTGTGATTTACAAACCGATACACGGACTTGCGGGATTTTGATATCATTTGATTCATCATGATGTTTAGATTATGTAGATATTTTTAAATTAATTTCTAGGTGTGTGTATTTCATTAATATAATGAAAATATTGATGTAATCTGTAATATATTTTTTATTTTTCTCTTTATTTCGCGAAGATGTGCAACTTTATCGCGATTATTATAATATATTCATATTCTTATTTTACGGAGGAAGATCTATATCAATGGTTTTGGTCAATATAATAAACAGCGTAATTTTAAGATTTTTTTTCTTATGCCCAAAATTAAAACCTCGATAACTTTTGCGCGCATCAACCAAAAATTTGATTGCGAACGGTTGCTGAGTCAGAACATTTTTATCTATATGTGTACCAAAAAATCATTGATGTGCCACAAAAACAAACCAGTAAGGAAAGTAGTAAAGTCGGACGGGGCCAACTATATGATACCCTTCACAACTATGGGTATATTAAACAGGACTATAACATAAAACTGGATGAAAAAAATGTGATATTTATCTAAATGTGAATCTACCTAGATCTATCCATAAAGTATGTCAATCGACTTCAAACAAATATAAATAGGTCATCCGTTGGGCTATGTCTGCACTTCTAGAAAGCGCAACTACGTAATTCTATGCTCAATTTTGTAAGTTGTGCAAAATTTGATGTCAATCTGACTAACATGAGGAGTTTGATGCCCAATTTACTTGAAATCGGGCGAAAATATATATGGAAGCTCTATCCAAATATTGAGCGATTTCAAACAAACATGTCACAGGTTAGGTTATAGTAATTTCAGAACGTTTTGTTCCTATCAGCCTATTGGTTCCTTGGTGCGTCAATTACTTAAAATCAATATATAATAAAAGGGAGCTATATCTAAATCTGGACCGATTTTCACGAAACAAGGCAGACATCGCTCTAGGCCCAATTAAGTACGTTATGCCAAATTTCGTGCAAATCGGAGGATATATAGGGACTTTGGTGCACCATTTACATGAAATCGGACGAAACTATATATGCGAGCTATATCTAAATCTTGACCTATTTTCACGAAACTTGGCAGACATCATTCTAGACTCAATTCAGTACGTTATGCCAAAATTCGTGCAAATCGAAAGATATTTAGCGACTTTGGTGGACCATTTACATCAAATCGGACGAAACTATATATCGGAGCTATATCTAAATCTGGACCGATTTTCTCCAGACTTGGCAGACATCACTCTAGGCTTAATTCAGTACGTTATGCCAAATTTCGTGCATTTATATGAAATCGGACGAAACTATATATGAGAGCTATATCTAAATCTGGACCTATTTTCACGAAACTTGGCAGACATCATTCTAGACCTAAATGATTAGGCTGTACCAAATTTCGTGCAAATCGAAAGATATATAGGGACTTTGGGGCACCATTTACATGAAATCGGACGAAACTATATATGGGAGCTATATCTAAATCTGGACCGATTTTCTCCAAACTTGGCATACATCACTCTAGGCTTAATTCAGCACGTTATACCAAATTTCGTGCAAATCGAATGATATATAGGGACCGTTTACATTAAATCGGTTAAATATATATATGGGAGCTATATCTAAATCTGAACCGATTTTTCCCAATTTCAATAGGGTTCGTCCTTGGGCCGAATAAGTAACCTATGCCAAATTTCATCCAATTCGGATCATAACATGGACAGACAGACGGACGGACGGACATGCATAAATCGACTCAGAAAGTGATTCTATGCATATTCTCAAAAGGAACCATGTGTCTATCTCGTTTCCTTTTGCCTGTTACAAACATATGCACAAAGACATAATACCCTGTACCACAGTGTGGTGAAGGGTATAAAAAGCTGATTTTTTTAAAATGGAATATTAAAAAATTTGCAATATTGCCCATATATATTCGTATATATGAAGCAGGTGCCAGAAGGGGTGGACCGATATTCCCCATGTTCGAACATGAACTAGTTTTGGAAGAAATTATAAGATGGACAAAGTTGAGATGAAATAAAAATTTTCTGAAACAAATTTGGTCCAAAGAAACATGGGGTCTAGGACCAATATTTAGAACCATGATCGCTTTGTAAAAATGTCGGTATAGGTACACTTTTTGCTATGTTCCCAATATTTTTATTTCAAGTACCTGTCAGTATATCTATGGTGGAGGATATCCAAAGTTCGGCCCGGCCGAACTTAACGCTTTTTCAATTGTTATATTTCATGTCATATAAATAAATTATGCATTTTAAATTCATAAGTATCAGGTTTATTGTGTATACAATAATTAATAGAATATTTGGTGCGTTGTTCATTATCACAAACATCAATAATACTTATAAAGACATTGTAAAAATAATAATTAAGTCTCCCGCTGTTCTCTCTCTCCCTCCCTTGAAGCATTATGATATAGACAAATTATTCTTAATATTATCTTACTGAAATCAAGACTATGTTTATTACGGTATCTGCTTAGGCTGGATGGTTATCACTTTCAACCAAGTGGAAATAATTAAATCAGTTTGTTCGGACGTAAAGGTTGGCGAAATTTTTCAATTTATTATTTTGTCCACAAAAATACACGAAAATGATAAAAGGCAATGGAATAGAATTTTATAAAAATGAAATTAACTTCAGGCAAGTAATCGAAAAGCAAAGATTGCAGCAATCTGATGAGGCATTGTTTGTCTGCGATATAAATGATCTTCGTCAGAAATATGAAATTTGGAATCAGCTGATGCCGGGCATCAAACCACACTATGGTATGGATTTTAAATTAATTTTTAATATTTAATTTCATGTTTTTCAATTGTGTACTTCATTTTAGCTGTCAAATGCAATGATGATCCCATGGTCATCAAAACCTTTGCACAGTTGGGCGCCAACTTTGATTGTGCCTCAAAGGGTGAAATTAAATTGGTACTTGCTGAAAATGTTGAACCGCAATGTATTATATTTGCCATGCCCTGTAAACCTTTGACACATTTGGCATATGCCAAAGAGAATGGTGTTATGACGAGTACCGTAGATTCGGAATTTGAAATTTTGAAAATACATCAACATTTCCCGGAGTCCAAGTAGGTGAAGAATTATTTTTAAATAATAAAAAATAATTATAATCATTACAATAGATTGATATTGCGGATACGTTGTGATGCCACCGATGTAAAATTGTCGTTTGGGGAAAAATTTGGATGCAATGCCAAGACCGAGGCACCGGCCATTATGCTATTGGCCAAGAAATCCAGATCCACAATTCACTTATTAATTCAATTCAAATTCATTTTCTTTACTAGGTAATTGGTATTAGTTTCCATGTGGGTACCGGTTGCAATGAACTGCCAGCCTATGATCGAGCCATAACTGAGGCAAGACATCTCTTCGATTTTGGCAAAACACTGGGTTTTAATATGAACATCTTGGATATTGGTGGTGGATTTCCGGGCAGTGATTTTCAGAAGTTTAAAGAGGTTGAAATCCATTGTCTTCGTTAGATTTGTAATTTTTGTGAAAATTAATCTTTCCTTATCTTATTCAGATGTCGAAAATAATACGCTGCTCAGTAGAGCGTAATTTTCCCGAGGGTAACATACGCGTTATTGCTGAACCGGGTAGATATTTTGTAGAATCCGCTTATACACTGATATGTAAAATACATTCCAAGCGTGAAACAAAACTGGCGGATGGAAGTCGGACCAAACATTACTACATAAACGATGGAGTCTTTGTGTCCTTCGCCAATGTTGTTGTTGAACATTATCAGGTTGTAGTGCGGCATTTATTGGTAAGTATAAAAAAATCGACCTCAGACTGGAATTTTGGAAGGATGTTCGCTTCCAAAATGTTTTTATAATATTTTCTCTTTATATAAAAAGTCTTTTTCCAGCCACCTTTTGAAAACTTTTTTTTTTTTTTTTTTTTTTTTTTTTAAAAAAAGACCAAATTTATACCCTGCACAACTATGTTGTCAGTGTATTATAGCTTTGTGTAGCCCCAAAAGTTTGTAACGCTGCGAAATATTGGTCCTAGACCCACCTTTAAGTATACCGATCATCATATCTCGACTAGCTGAGTCGATCTAGACATGTGTGTCCGTCCGTCCGTTTGTCCATTATAATTTGAAAACACGATACAGGGCACAGTTATGGACCAATCTTCACGAAATTTTGCATGCAGGATGGGTTCTGGCCAATGAAGACCCCTATTGTTTTTGGAATAGATCGGTTAATATTTAGGGGATGAAATGGACCAAAAATTTTATTTTTGTCGGTTTTTCTGGTCGCTCCAGAGGCCGCAATTATGACCCAAACACCGCGAATTTTTGCATAGAGAAGGGGATCGGGACAAAGAATAAGTATGCCTGCTTTGATAAATATCGGTCAATATTTAGCGGGTCAAATGGACCCTGGCTTTTGTGTGAAAAATTACAAAATTAGTATTCTATGGGGTATATATTTGCACCTGAAGGTCCTAGAAACGAGAAGTTGATAGTATATTCAAGAGGAGTGGTTGACCTTTAAATTGATAACAATTATATTGTCGTATGTACTCGGCTGCGGGACTTATACATAAATATTCACAGGTGCTTACGTATTAATATATTATTCAGTAATCCATTACCACACTAGAATGTGGTTCAAGTTATGGTCACCGACAACGCCTATAATTTTCGGTGATGATCAGATAATAATTTTGGGATGAAGTGGACCGAAAAATTATTTTTTGGTGTTTTTTCGAGTCGATCTATAGGCCAAAATTGAAAGCCGAACATCTCAACACAACCCACGGAGAAGGGAATCTGGACAAGTGATTGGAAGGGCTGTACTGAATATTTGTTGACCTCTAGTCGGTCAAGAGGGTGAAAATTTCGCGAAATATTGCCCAAGCTCAGAATATAGAACCACAGAAAGTTATAGTTTCGTGAAAGTTGTGTAGGGTATCATACGGTCGGCCACGTCCAACTATACTGCTCCGCTCTCCGCTTCTATAGCAAAAAGTCCAGCTTAGATGAATTTTTTTATATAGAAACAGACTGGCGATTTTTATACCCTTCACCACACTGTGGTACAGGGTATTATGTCTTTGTGCATATGTTTGTAACAGGCAAAAATAATCGAGATAGACCCATGGTTCCTTTTGAGAATATGCATAGAATCACTTTCTATGCAGTCGATGTTAAATTGTAAACAAAGTACAGGTCACATATATAGGCTCGCCCGGTTCAGATTTTAGATAAATAGTCCACTAAAGTCCCTATATATCTTTCGATTTGCACGAAATTTGGCACAGCGTAATAATTAAATCTAGAATGATGTGTGTTAAGTTTGGTGAAAATCGGTTCAGATTTAGATATAGCTCCCATATATAGCTTCGTGCGATTTAAGGTAAATTGTGTACCAAAATCTCTATATATCTTTCGATTTGATCGAAATTTGGCATAGCTTACTTAATTAAGTATAGAATGATATGTGCAAAGTTTCGTGAAAATCGGTTCAGATTTAGCTATAGCTCCTATATATCTTCGTCCAATTTAAGGTAATTGGTGCATCAAAGACCCCATATATCTTTCGATTTGCACTAAATTTGGCATAGCGTAAGTAATAAGGTCTAGAATGATGTGTGTTAAGTTTCGTGAAAATCGGTTCAGATTTAGATATAGCTCCCATATATATCTTCGTTCGATTTAAGGTTAATTGTATACCAATTTCCCTATATATCTGTCGATTTGCACGAAATTTGGCACAGCGTACTAAATTAAGTATTGAATAATGTGTGCAAAGTTTCGTAAAAATCGGTTCAGATTTAGAAATAGCTCCCATATAGATCTCAACGCGACGCCTGTTAGCATACATATGTAAAATATACCCAAAGTGGTGAAGGGTATCATATAGTCGTCCCAGTCCGACTTTACTACTTTCCTTACTGGTTTCTATTGAAAAAGGTCTAGCTCAGACTGGGGTCTGAGGCGATTTTTTGCTATAGAAAAAAATCCACCGCAGATTGGGCGATTTTTATAATAGAGGCGATTTTTATAATAGAAAAAATTTAAATATAATAATACTTGAATCCTTTTTTTTATTTCTATAGCAAAAATTGCTACCTTCGAATGGGATCACACCCGTCCGTGTTTGATCCTTTCCTTTACTAATTTAATAATCTTTCTAGGATGACGATGATGCAGCACCCACATTCAAAACAACAATATGGGGTCCTACATGTGATGCCTACGATAAGGTAAGACTGTATATTTTTCTGATCTTTTATTATATATATATATATTTTTTTTTTTTAATTTATATTTTCAACTTTCATTTTAAGGTTGGTGAAAATCTCCAACTGCCCGATTTGAAGTGTGAAGATTTTCTGATTTTCCCCAATATGGGCGCTTACAGTATACCACTGGCGACACGTTTTAATGGTTTCGGTCCATCAAATATTGTTTACTTCGACAAAGCAACAACTGATAATAATTTAGAGGATTAATTTAGGCTTTATAATTTATTTATAAAAAAATTGTTTTTTCATTTTTTTTATTTACCGAATCCCATTATCAATCTGTCAACAATTGATTCCACTGAATGATGGTGTAGTTTAAAGAAAAAAACTGCAAAAAAGAGTTGAATTAAAAATAACCCACATCTTTGTGTCTATAATTTATTCAAAACAAAAAAAGATGATTAGTTCAAAAATATTTGAAATATTTATCTATATTTAAATATATGTGTGCATTGCGGAACTGATAGGCTATATTTACAATATGATATGATAATTGCACATCTCCCAATCAGATTAATATAAATATGGGCGTTTTCGATCAATGACAATTATAACCTCAGTTTACTTATCACAGTTGTGCCACCAATTCCAATATAATTTTCAATTTAAAACTTTTGTTAAAATCAATTGAAGTTAATAGTGTTTTAAAGACGTAAAAGGAAACAAGTTATATATTTGGTAATAAAAACCAGTTTCAATTTATAATCGAAATTATAAAGTGAATATTAAATAAATCAAGTAAACACGTCATTAAGTTCGGCCGGGTCAAGGTGTGCATTCCACATTTCTTAAATCGGTCGGGACTTTTATATGTGGATTATGTTATTGCATTGAGTTCCAAAACTGGGTGTAAAACTGGGGTAGTAAATTCGACATATCGAAAATTAAACGGGATATTTGAGTGTGGGCTAAAAACCTTAATAATAAAATGGTGCTGGACCTTGTCAAGACACTGACTGATATCGAACATTGTTTAAAAATATGTGTTTTCGCTCTACATGAAAATCGTGGAAGGGTTTCTATAGATGGAAGATCAATATAAAATCTGGTTTATATATATATATATATATAAATGCAGATAATTCTTGAGACAGAGAATATCTCATTTTGAAGACATAATTCGCTTAGGAGGTCTTCTACAGAAAATATACATTTGGAAGAGTTTTATTAAATAGTAGAGACTTCAGAAGAATTTTCGATCATTCTATAGGCAAAAAAATTTTGGCTGGGATCTTTAAGTGTTTTCTATACAACATGTAAAGTAATCTAGAAATATTTATATTGAGGCTATGTCAACACAGGAACCTATTTCGAAAATTCATTGGGAAAGAGCTGATAAATCCATAACAATTACCAAAATGGACCAATATAGACAATTTTCTGTGGCTTTATCCCGGAATGTCAAATTACAACCACTACAATGGAAAAATGGGGCTAAAACTTTCAAAATACCGAAAATGAGTCGGTACCGTTATGTGGGAGCTATACCAAAACGTAAACCCATATTGATAATTTTAGGTTGGAAGCCAATGAGAACGGAAAAAACTAATTAAGGGGTCCCCCCATTCTCGGGGTCAAAATTTTTGTTGATATAATTCGAATCTACACTGATTAAAGAATGTCTCTACAAAATTTCAAGTGAAAACCTCAAAAACTCTTGAAGATATAGCCGATTTATTGTGTCAGCATCAAGTGACGGCTGAAGGGCTTCTCAAACTTTAAACGCGTTTTTCTCTAAACATTTTTTTGCGAATCGGTTCCAAATTTTGTAACGTTTCTCTGGGAGTGTATAGCTCTCGTATGAACTAGGATAAAGCCAATCGGTGAAGATCTTCCTTATTTTATAACTTGGTTTTTGGTAAAAAAATCGGCGATTTTCCAAACTATTTTTTCAAAGGTCCACCATTTTGTTAATTTTAGAGCGAAGTCAATAATCCTACTCTTAACTAACACCGTTGGAATTTTCGGATTCCGATGTTCCAGTGAGGAGTTATCATGCCCGCCATCAAAAATAAGGACTTTTCTTTAATTACAAAAAACAACAACAAAACAATAACAAAATTTTTTTGTAAATTATTTTTCTTCTCTTTTAAATCTTCAATTATATATGTGCAAAGTTACAAACCTTAACAAGCATTTGTATTCATTTACCAGCCCATTGAAAATCTTGAAAAATTAAAATCGAGAATGGGGGGGGGGGGGGTTGGTCCCTTAAAGCAAATTCGTTTGAAAAACATGACCAAAATATCGCATACCTGGGAATTTCCATTACATGGAAATTGACCATTACTTTGGCCAATATTGATAATTTTTGGTAGGGAAATTTCTACTCAATGAGAATCCCAAATATAAATATATGGGCAATTTTTTAACATAGCTGAAGTCGAGGTTCACCCCTTTATAGCTCCCGAATTATTAAAGAACGTGAGAAAAATTGAATAGTTTTGGATTTATTGATCTGTCGGTGGACACTTTTCATGATATTGACCTCTGAAGTTTATTACTTTAATGTAAAAATGGGTAATACTCATCCGAAAGTAGAAATTTTGTGCGATCAAACTTATAAAAAACCTATTTTTTCCGCCGAAATTTGTATATCTGTCATTTGATTCATATGGGTACCCGCGATCAGTAAGCTTTCTTACGTTCCGGATAAAATAAAATCTTTTTCGTAAGAATCTAGAGCGGGAACTGGCCAGGCAAAAATTTACTCAATTTTTCTCAAAAACAGGGTAATTTACTACATCCATGGTACTCAATGGACCGCATTGCGACCATAATTGATGACGAATCATGGCCCCATTTACTAAAAGCAATCAGTTTCGACAAATTGCATTTTGCCCACACTTGTGGAAAACAAATAGCAAATACCCTGACAAGGCACTGCTCTAGTATCGATTCTGGGCAATATTTCCGTATAAGCTTAAAATAAATTTTTATACCCTTCACCACAAGTCCCCATATGTCTTTCGATTTGCACGAAATTTGGCATAACGTATTGAATTGAGCATAGAGTGATGTCTGTCATGTTTCGTGAAAATCGGTCCAGATTTAGATATAGCTCAAATATATAGTTTCGTCCGATTTCATGTAAATGGTGCACCAAAGTCCCTATATATCCTTCGATTGGCACGAAATTTGGCATAACGTATTGAAATGAGCGTAGAGTGGTGTCTGTCATTTTTCGTGAAAATCGGTTCAGATTTAGATAAAGCTCCCATATATAGTTTCGTCCGATTTTAGGTAAATGGTGCACTAAAGACCCTATATATTTTTCGATTTGCACGAAATTTGGCATAACGTATTGAAATGAGCGTAGAGTGATGTCTGTCATTTTTCGTGAAAATCGGTTCAGATTTAGATATAGCTCCCATATATAGTTTCGTCCGATTTAAGGTAAATGGTGCACCAAAGTCCCTATATATCTGTCGATTTGCACGAAATTTGGCATAACGTATTGAATTGAGCGTAGAGTGATGTCTGCCAAGTTTCGTGAAAATCGGTACAGATTTAGATATAGCTCCCATATATAGTTTCGTCCGATTTCATGTAAATGGTGCACCAAAGTCCCTATATATCTTTCGATTTGCACGAAATTTGGCATAACGTGTTGAATTGAGCCTAGAATGATGTCTGCCAAGTTTCGTGAAAATCGGTTCAGATTTAGATATAGCTCCCATATATAGTTTCGTCCGATTTTAGGTAAATGGTGCACCAAAGCTCCTATATATCTTTCGATTTGCACGAAATTTGGCATAACGTATTGAATTGAGCGTAGAGTGATGTCTGTCATGTTTCGTGAAAACCGGTCCAGATTTAGATATAGCTCCCATATATAGTTTCGTCCGATTTAAGGTAAATGATGTACCAAAGCCCCTATATATCCTTCGATTAGCACGAAATTTGGCATAACGTACTGAATTGAGCTTAAAGTGATGTCTGCCAAGTTTCGATAAAATCGGTCTAGATTTAGATATAGCTCCCTTATATTATAGATTGATTTCAAGTAATTGACGTACCAAGGATCCAATATATGGCTGATAGGAACAAAACGTACTGAATTTTGTATAACCTAACCTGCGACAAGTTTCGTTGAAATTGGTTCATATTTGGATATATCTTCCATATATATTTTCGCCCGATTTTAACTAAATTGCACATCAAACTCTTCATGTTAGTCAGATTGACATAAAATTTTGCACAACGTACAAAATTGAGCATAGAATTACGTAGTTGCGTTTTCTAGAAGTACAGACATAGCCCAACGGATGACCAATTGATATTTGTTTGAAGTCGATTGGTCTAAGTCGATTCACATTTAGATAAATATCACATATTTTATATACCCATAGTGGTGAAGGGTATCATATAGTCGGTCCCGTCCGACTTTACTACTTTCCTTACTGGTTAAATATGTTTAAATACATTCTTGCATATCGTATAATCGATGTTCGTGTTGAAATTCTAATCCAGTTTAAATTAAAATTAAATTTTAAATCAATGCAAAACACTATTGAAATTTGTGAAATATATATCTCCCGTATATATTGTTGTCAGTATAGTTTGTTTATATAGTTTATTCAAAGGAGTAACCAACCACCCACATTAGTCCTTCTTCTTCCGTTTCTTATTTGCTTCCACTATCTATTAAAGAGAGAGAGAGAGAGTAAGGCCCTCTTTGTAATTGTGGACTTTCGGGAAAAATTGTCTGATTTTCCATGGCCAATTAAGCTCTGAGCTGTAAGTAATACACTTGAGTTAGTTTTCATTCATACACTGAAAAATTTTCCGTGTTACGTTTTCCCGATTTAAACACATACACCCCCCTGATTTGAAACATGCTATTTTAACCGATCATCCTACCCACTGTTAAATATTGTTATATTCCTAACATATCTGTGGCGGTAGAGCGAGACGATCATATTAACCGATAATTTTCTAAAAATCTAAGTATTGTCCTTATTGTCCCTTGAAGTTCTGTCAATAACGGAGTCGAGTACTTTCATAACAAGTTATATGTGAAATAATCAACATCGAGCATCAGAATAAGTTATTTCACCCCTTTTTCCTGCTTTTATAATTCAGAAATCATCTTCCGGTAACAATGATAAAAGGCAACAGAATCGAATATTATAAAAATGAAATCAATATTGAAAAAGTGATTGAAGAACAAGAATTACGAAACACCGACGAGGCATTGTTTGTGTGCGATTTAAATGATCTTCGCAAGAAATATGAGATTTGGAATCAGCTGATGCCTCGAGTAAAACCCTATTATGGTAATTATGAAATATATTTCACTTTGTTTTCCCGATAACCAACTAAAAAAACACTTTTTCTAAACATTAGCTGTAAAATGTAACGATGATCCTGTCGTACTCAAAACCTTAGCCGATTTGGGCGCCAATTTTGATTGTGCCTCAATGGGTGAAATTAAATTGGTACTCACGGAAAATGTTGCACCCGAACGCATTGTATTTGCTCAGCCATGTAAGCCGTTGACACATTTAGCTTATGCCCGAGAGAAGGGTGTTATGACCAGTACCGTCGACTCGGAATATGAAATTTTGAAGTTGCATCATTATTTTCCGGAA
The DNA here is from genome assembly GCF_032173495.1 of Musca vetustissima. NCBI lineage: Eukaryota > Metazoa > Arthropoda > Insecta > Diptera > Muscidae > Musca > Musca vetustissima. Next base: position 68,975 of record NW_026880581.1, read on the forward strand.
TCAAAGTAGGTGTACTTATAATTTTTGTTTTCTTTTTTCAGTATTGTTAATATCTTGCATATATCTGTTTCCTATAGCTTAGTAATAAGAATACGCTGTGACGCCACCGATGTCAAATTGTCATTTGGTGAGAAATTTGGTTGCAATGCCAAGTCGGAAGCTCGCGCTTTAATGCTGCTGGCCAAGGAATTGAATTTAAAGGTAAACTAAATATTTTATAATGAAAATTGTGTACTCGGTTCTAAAATATCATCGGCTGGAGAATATACTGAGTATTTATACAGCAAACAATAATGAAATGAAACGGGGTAATTTTGTTCGGCAGGTTCGCAGCTAAGGGAATTCATTTCGCAAACGCGAATTTGAGACCATGAAAGTGATAGCTATATTTTTCAAATAGAACTTTAAAATTCTGTACAACTATTTCTATGGTGTTTGGCATGGAAAATCTGATATTTTTCCCACGTTACTATATAGCCCCGATCCCAGTTTTGATATCTTAAACATTTCGGCAGTAGTTTCGCATTCTGAGCATCCGGTGGAATAAGAACGTTATTGCAAAAGAGCAGCAGTAATTTGGCATTCGGTTTCTGAGGCCCATGAATTAATGGTATAATACGTTTTTCACGCACCAAGGACCCAGAACTCCAAACAAGTAAAAACGGCATTAAGTTCGGTTGGGCCGAACAGTTGATACCCTCCACCAATTGTTGTGAGACTATGTTATTGTTACTATTATTATTCTCGGTCTTGTGGGCAGCTCTTACAATTTAAAAGACCCTGTTCCGAAATGTTGATTTTCACTTGATATTTTCATCGAATTCGTGGTCTTCCCGTACTACGTGAACCAGCTTTATATACCTTTTGAGCTGGGGCATCATCATCCATTCTCACAACATGACCTAGCCATCGAAGTCGCTGCGGTTCGAGTTTAACGATACAATTCATCGTTCATTCGTCGGCGATATTCACCGTCGACACAGATCGGCCCGTAATTCTTTCGGAGAATGTTTCACTCAGACACTCCAAGAGCTGCTTCATCTGCTTGCGTAAGTACCCATGCTTCAGATCATATACCGTGCAGATCATGCACGGGTGATATCAGTGTCTTGTAGAGTGTGAGTTTGGTCTGGCGAGAGGTGGCCTTGTTTCTAAATTGCTTATTTAGACCGTGGTAGCATCTGTTGCCAAACACTATTCTTCTCAGAATTTCAAAAAATTTTTATTAGTTTTATTTGTGGCGATACCGAGGTATAAAAAAGCTTTGACCACCTCGAAGCTGTAGTTTTCAAGTTCCACGAGTCTACTGGACGTCCTGTGCGTTGATATCATCACTTTGGTCTTCTCGCTATTTACTGCCAGGCCACTTTGGCAGACTCTTTTTAAATTTATATAAAGGTGCCCGCAATGTTGGACCCATGTGAGTAACAGGTGTTGTTTAGTATTCAAAGTGCCATTTCTGTTCACCTTTGCTTCTCGTATGACCTTTTCTAGCACGATATTGGAAAGGTCACACGAAAGACTGTCATCTTGTCTGAAACCTTGTTCGGTATTGAAAGGCTTCGAGAGGCCCTTTCCGAATTAAACTGCTGACCTTGTGACAGTTAAAATTATCCTGCATAGCCGTAATCATTTTTCAGGAATGTCGAACGCAGAAATGGCTTTAAACACCTCGGAATGGATAGGGTTATCGAATGCGGCTTTATAGTCGACTAATGGGTAAAATGTGTCGATATGTTTTTCGTGGGTCTATTTCAGGATTTGGCTCAGAGTGAAAATTTGAAGGTGGATTTTCTAGAAAATGGGGCGGACCTATATCAAAATTTCTGGAAAAATGTGTTTTAACTTCCAATATCTACCCCAAACTTATATGGGGCCTATGTCAAAACACGGACCTATATTCATAATTTTCGGTATACATGTACATCAGACTTCGGGAATTCGGTACAATTTAAATTTTGGGTGAAGCCATAAAGTTTGAATCCTGAAATTTTGATTCATCATCACTATGGAGGTGTAGGACTGGAGTATGTAGGAAGATTTGGAAATTGGTACTAATGTGTACTAAATTTGGTACAATTTAAACTGTGGGTGAACTGATAGAGTTGGAATCCTGAAATTTGGATTTAGGAACACTGTGGAAGTGTAGGATTGGGGTATGTAGGATGTTTTGGAAATTGGTACTACTATGTACTAAATTTAGTACAATTTGAATTGTGGGTGAACCGATAGAGTTGGTATCCTAAAATTTTTATTTAGGATCACCGTGGAGGTGTAGAATTAGGGTATGTAGGAAGTTTTGGAAATTGGTACAACTATGTACTAAATTTAGTACAATTTGAATTGTGGGTGAACCGATAGAGGTGGAATCCTGAAAATTGGTTTTAGGATCAATAGCAATGTTTGTAAAATATATCAAGGCTTTGTCTTAAATATTGCAAGGACTATCGTTATTTCAGATACGGTTAGAAAAACATTTTATTCTGTGGTCTCCGGTAAATAGTTCGAGGTTTCCCAAATGGAATGACAAATAATTAATTGCGATCAACTTTCGATAATTTGGAACTCTTTGATTTACATCTCTTGATTATTTGAAAAATTTTGCGGTCCCTTTAAAAAATTCTGATCGCCAGCTTTTTTTCTACAAATATTCCGTTTTATTTATAGACCCTTGTTCTATACTTATTACCATCTTCTTTATATTTTTCCCCACACCAAAGGTAATTGGTGTTAGCTTTCATGTGGGTACCGGCTGCAATGAACTGCCAGCCTATGATCGAGCCATAACTGAATCGAAATTACTTTTCGATTTTGGTAAGAAGCTGGGATTTGATATGACACTGCTGGATATTGGCGGAGGATTTCCCGGAAGTGATGATAAGACATTCAAGAAGGTAGGTAGATATTCATTTTGAATTTTTTATATAAATTATCCAAAATTTCATTTCACAGATCTCTGATATTGTAAGCCGTTCGTTGAAGCGGAATTTTCCCGAAGATAATGTAAATATTATTGCTGAACCGGGTAGATATTTTGTTGAGTCCGCTTACACTTTGATATGTAAGATACATTCTAAGCGTGAGGCGAAGTCTTTGGATGGCAATCTTGTCAAGCATTATTATTTAAATGATGGGGTCTATGTGTCGTTTAATAATGTCGTTACGGAGAATTATAAAGTTGTTGTACGACATCTGTTGGTGAGTAAAGTCTGCAAATAATCTCTTATTATAAAGTCCTAAAGAAAGTCTACTCAGGTATTTTTTCTGATATATCTATTTTTTATATATTTGGGAGCTTTACTTTTATAGAACACTAGACTGAATTTGGATATATTAGAAACCCCCTGTTGAACTTGTAGAGCTAGGGGAACATCAAAAATCGCCAATAGACAAAAATCTGTTATGTTATATTTCATGATATCAAAAATAGGGCGGGAACTTTATGTGAGAGGGCTATATCAAAACAAACGTATATATAAAACCTTCAATATACTGACAATGGGACGATACTTTTATATGAAAACTATGTGAAAATAAGAACCTATACTGAACCTATATATACAGGCAAGAATAATCGAGATAGACCCATGGTTCTTTTTTAGAATATGCATACAATCACTTTCTGAGTCGATTTATGCATGTCCGTCCGTCCATCCATCCGTCCGTCTGTCCATGTTAAATTGTAAACACAGCTCATTTATTTGGCTCAAGGACGGACCCTATTGAAACTGGGAAAAATCGGTTCAGATTTAGATATAGCTCCCATATATATTTTCGTCCGATTTCAGGTAAATGTTGCACCAAAGTGGCTATATATCTTTCGATTTACACGAAATTTGACACAGCGCACTGAATTGAGTCTAGAATGATGTGGTGAGTTTCGGGAAAATCAGTTCAGATTTAGTTATAGCTCCGATATATATCTTCGTCCGATTTAAGGTAAATGGTGTACCAAAGTCTCTATACATCTTTCGATTTGCACGAAATTTGGCATAGCGTACTGAATTAAGTCTAGAATGATGTTTTCAAAGTTTCGTGAAAATCGGTTCAGATTTAGATATAGCTCCCATATATAGTTTCGCCCGATTTTACGTAAATAGTACACTAAAGTCCCTATATATCTTCCGATTTGCACAAATTCGGCATAGAGTACTGAATTAAGTCTAGAATGATGTGTGCAAAGTTTCATGAAAATCGGTCCAGATTTAGATATAGCTCTCATATACAGTTTCGTCCGATTTTATGTAAATGGTGCACCAAAGGCCCTACATATTTTTCGATTTGCACTAAATTTAGCGTAGCGTACTGAATTAAGTCTAGAATGATGTGTGCAAAGTTTTGTGAAAATCGGTTCAGATTTAGATAAAGCTCCCATATATAGTTTCATCCGATTTAAGGTAAATGGTGTACCAAAGTCCCTATATATCTTTCGATTTGCACTAAATTTAGCGTAGCGTACTGAATTAAGTCTAGAATGATGTGTGCAAAGTTTTGTGAAAATCGGTTCAGATTTAGATATAGCTCCCATATATATTTTCGTCCGATTTAAGGTAAATGGTGTACCAAAGTCCTTATATATCTTTCGATTTGAAAATCGGTTTATATTTAGATATAGGTCCCATATATATTTTCATCCGATTTAAGGTAGTTGGTGCATCAAGGACCCTATATATCTTTCGATTTGTACGAAATTTGGCATAGCTTACTGAATTGCGTCTATAATAATGTGTGCTAAGTTTCATGAAAATCGGTTCAGATTTAGATAAAGCTCTCTTTTCATATGCCCGGAGTTTGGTATAGCGTACTGAATTAAGTATAGAATGATGTTGTTAAGATCCATAGCTAGGCCGATTGACACAACGTACTGAAGTAATATAAATTAGTCTCTGGCAAGGTTCCCTGACATCGGTTCAGATATAGATATATAACAAACACGCGATGTATGTTAGGATAAATATGTAGAATATACCCAAAGTGGTGAAGGGTATCATATAGTCGGCCCAGTCCGACTTTACTACTTTCCTTACTTTATGAATATTTCATATTAACTTCTAAATATATTTACAGGATAACACTAAGGCTACATTGCCAACATTTAATTCGATTTTATGGGGTCCCACTGGAGACTCTTTGGATAAGGTAAATGTACCTCTTTTTATTATAGCGAACCTGCAAAATAAAGTTTTCCTTTTATTCTAGGTTGGTGATAATCTCCAATTGCCCGATTTCAAATGTGGTGACTTCTTGATTTTTCCCAATATGGGAGCCTATAGCCTACCGCTGTCGACACGTTTCAATGGTTTCGGTTCACCGAATATTTTATATTTTGACAAGGCTATAACTGAGGATAATGTCGAAGAGAATTTTAGACGTATGCGTGTTAATTCATATCCAGGTGTTTGAAGGCACTTCAATGTCATTTTTCTGTAATACGAAAGAAAATAAAGAGCACGATTAAAATTTAGAATGGAAATTTATTATTGGGTCCTGCGAATAAAAAGTTCAAATAATTTGATACACTCTATTACTTATTGAAAGATTTGTTGTTATAATCAGACCATAGTCCGTTTCCTATGGAAAAAACTCAGTCCTGACACTCTCAAGAAAAGTCAGCCCTGAGGGTCGTAGATTTTATCAATAACAGCTGGCCTATGGTCCAGAGTTTTTTCTATAAAAAAACAGGAGTCCTGTGGACCTGCGATTTTTTTCTATAGAAAAAAAAACTGCAGTCCTTTGGTCCTGTGAATTTTTTTATAGAAAAAAAAAACAGCAGTTCTGCGGTTCTGTGAATTTTTTCTATAGAAAAAAAACAACAGTCCTGTGGTCCTGCGAATTTTTTTCTATAGAAAAAAAACAGCAGTTGTGTGGCCCGGCGATTTTTTTCTATAGAAAAAAACAGCAGTCCTGTGGTCCTGCGAATTTTTTTCTATAGAAAAAAACAGCAGTCCTGTGGTCCTGCGAATTTTTTTCTATAGAAAAAAAACAGTAGTCCTGTGGTCCTGCGAATTTTTTTCTATAGAAAAAAACAGCAGTCCTGTGTTCCTGCGAATTTTTTTCTATAGAAAAAAACAGCAGTCCTGTGGTCCTGCGAATTTTTTTCTATAGAAAAAAACAGCAGTCCTGTGGTCCTGCGAATTTTTTTCTATAGAAAAAAACAGCAGTCCTGTGGTCCTGCGAATTTTTTTCTATAGAAAAAAACAGCAGTCCTGTGGTCCTGCGAATTTTTTTCTATAGAAAAAAAAGCAGTCCTGAGGTCCTGCGAATTTTTTTCTATAGAAAAAAAAACAGCAGTCCTATGGTCCTGCGAATTTTTTTCTATGGAAAAAACAGCAGTCCTGTGGTCCTGCGAATTTTTTTTTCTATAGAAAAAACTTCAGTCCTGTGTTTCTGCGATTTTTTTTCTATAGAAAAAACAGCAGTCCTGTCGTCCTGCGAATTTTTTTCTATAGAAAAAACTTCAGTCCTGTGTTTCTGCAATTTTTTTTCTATAGAAAAAACAGCAGTCCTGTGGTCCTGCGAATTTTTTTCTATAGAAAAAAAAAACAGCAGTCCTGTGTTCCTGCGAATTTTTTTCTATAGAAAAAAAACAGCAGTCCTGTGTTCCTGTGAATTTTTTTCTATAGAAAAAAACAGCAGTCCTGTGTTCCTGCGAATTTTTTTCTATAGAAAAAAAACAGCAGTCCTACGGTCCTGTGAATTTTTTTCTATAGAAAAAAACAGCAGTCCTGTGGTCCTACGAATTTTTTTTCTATAAAAAAAAAACAGCATTCCTGTGATCCTCCGATTTTTTCTATAGAAAAAAAAGCATTCCTGTGATCCTGCGAATTTTTTTCTATAGAAAAAACAGCAGTCCTGTGGTCCTGCGAATTTTTTTTCTATAGAAAAAAACAGCAGTTTGTGGTTCTGCCAATTTTTTTCTATAGAAGAAAAACAGCAGTCCTGTGGTCCTGCGAATTTTTTTCTATAGAAAAAAGACAGCAGTCCTGTGGTCCTGCGAATTTTTTTCTATAGAAGAAAAACAGCAGTCCTGTGGTCCTACGAATTTTTTCTATAGAAAAAAACAGCAGTCCTGTGGTCCTGCGAATTTTTTTCTATAGAAAAAAAAAACAGCAGTCCTATGGTCCTGCGATTTTTTTTCTATAGAGGTCCTGCGAATTTTTTTTTCTATAGAAAAAAAAAACAGCAGTCCTGCGAATTTTTTTCTATAGAAAAAAACTGCAATCCTTTGGTCCTGCGAATTTGTTTATATAAAACAGCAGTCCTGTGGTCCTTTGCATTTTTTTCTATAGAAAAAACAGCAGTCCTGTGGTCCTGCGAATTTTTTTTCTATAGAAAAGAAAACAGCAGTCCTGTGGTCCTGTGAATTTTTTCTATAAAAAAACAGCAGTCCTGTGAAAAAATCCACTGTTGAACAAAAATCCCACCCCTAAAAACCACAAATAAAAGAAATGACATTTATGACAAAGGCCAATATCTTGGGTTGTATGTACCACAGGCACACTCTCACTTTCGCTCACACACATCATACATATGTACATAATTGACACTTCTCATAGCACTTGAATTAAATTTGTGTTGAACTGGAAAATTAACATTTTATTAATAATTTCATTTTCATTTCGATTTCAATAACCGGAACAAATATTCTCGCCCAGCATGTCGGTGTCCTGAAGTGATGTTAATGGTAATTTCCAATAAAGTGTGTAATTGATATGCCATCGTGTAGAGTGAAGTGGTGTGTGCTAGTGACGAAGTGAGTGGACGTTCCCTCTGCTTGGATCTATGAATACATTAAAATAATTTACAATGGCAAATATTATGCATCGTAAATTTAAATTTTGCCACATTGATGATTATTGAGGTTTGAGGCGGAGTGAGCAAGGGGTGGGGTTTATCAATCAAGGCAACATTATCATTTTAATAAACTAAGCAAGTGAGTGAGTACAGTGTGTGAGGGTTGGTCACATTTCAATATCATGCAATTCAATTAAATTAAATTTCAAATATGTATTTTGTTGAATGTACATGTGTGTGTGTGCATGCTAGCGTGTGCCCATTTTTGTCCTTAACATTAAGTGAGCATCATCATTATGGTTGTCGATGTCGCTGTTGTTGTTTTTGCTGTTGTCTGAATGACCCTTGCCATTAAAGGTGAGAGGGAGTGTGAGCCATTTAAAAGACACAATAAGGATGATCATAAACAAATTTAATTTTTATTTCATTTCTGTGACCTTTTGTGTTGGAAATTATATCACAATTTCACAATTAGTGTGGACTTGTTGTCCTGGTCAATTGAAAAACGAAATAATCGAATGCACTTCATTGTGTGTGCTCACGTTCGAAAATCGCCTTCAATATTGATAGGCACGTGATAATTTATCACAGATGTTGAAACTGTAGAGTGTATCCGCACACACAAATAGCTATTCGTATGGTTGTGTGTTAAAATTATGACCATAGGGATTAGTGTTCGGGGTGACCATTAGTATTTTATGTCACTTGATTGTTGATCTTCTTTTATTTTTAAAATTATCATCTGGTCTCTTAGTGGGACACAATTTTTAATAGACTTTTTTTTTAAATTAAAAATTGAAGGCCCCAAGTATTTTCTTTGATTTTTTAAGACAAATATCTGGTCTTTTGGATTAATAATCTTTGCATAAAAAAAATATTCAGGCTTATAGAGCTGATTCCGATTTGTCCGACTGGTTCTGTTTCCATGGGAAACAAGTAAAAACAACACTTATGTTCGGTCTAGCTGTATATTTTTTAAACATTCATGTTGTAGGGTACATTAAAAATTCATTAAATTGCCAGTATTTTTATACGAAGACTGAGAGATTTTCTGCTAGTAGGGTGCTATTAAAACATGAGCCTATATTGAATTTTCTGGAAATACTTTTTTTTTTGCCAGAAATTTTAAATTGCTGCCACCTCGGGGGAAAAGCGACTACAACCATTTTTTCATCCCACAAGAATACAAAATCCCAAATTACATCCAAATAGCAGGGTTTGGGCGAGAAAGAGTCGACCGATGAGTCCCATATTCGAACTTGAAATGAGCGATATTTTCCTTCAAACTTGATTTAAGTTTGACACAAGAATGTTTTTTTATAGGAACAAATTCGCAGGACCACATTAATTCTTGTTTATAGAAAAATTGATCAGGACCACGGGACTGCTTTTTTTATAAAGAAGAAATTCTAAGGACCGCAGGACAATTGTTTTGTTTTTTTTTATAGAAAAATCTTAGCAGCACCCCAAGGCTGTTATTTTTCTTTTCGTAGGAACCAAGGACTGCTGTTTTTTTCTATAAAAAATTCCAAGGGCTGATGTTTTTATTTCGTATAGAAAAATTCGCAGCACCCCAGGATTGCAGGACCACAAGACAAGAGTTGTTTTTTTTTTTGTATAGAAAATAATTCGCAGGACCATATGACTGCTGTTTTTTCAATAGAAAAAATGCGCAGGACCACAGGACTGCTGTTTTTTCTATAGAAAAAAATCGACTGTTTTTTTTTCTATAGATAAAATCTTAGCAGGATCCTAAGACTGCTATTTTTTCTTTAGAAAAAAATTCGCAGGAACCCAGGACTGCTGTGTTTTTTTCTATAAAAAATTCCCAGGACTGATGTTATTATTTCGTATAGAAAAGTTCGCAGGACCCCAGGATTGCAGGACCACAAGACAAGAGTTGTTTTTTTTTGTATAGAAAATAATTCGCAGGACTGCTGTTTTTTCAATAGAAAAAATGCGCAGGACCACAGGACTGCTGTTTTTTTCTATAGAAAAAAATCGACTGTTTTTTTCTATAGAAAAAAATCGACTGTTTTTTTTCTATAGATAAAATCTTAGCAGGATCCTAAGACTGCTATTTTTTCTTTAGAAAAAAATTCGCAGGAACCCAGGACTGCTGTGTTTTTTTTTTCTATAAAAAATTCCCAGGACTGATGTTATTATTTCGTATAGAAAAGTTCGCAGGACCCCAGGATTGCAGGACCACAAGACAGTTGTTTTTTTTTCAATAGAAAAAAATTCGCAGTAACATAGGTCTGCTGTTTTTTTTCTATAGAAAAAATGCGCAGGACCACAGGAATTCTGTTTTTCTATAGAAAAGAAATCGCAGGACCAGAGGACTGCTGTTTTTTTTATAGAAAAAAAATCGACTTTTTTTTATAGATACAAATTCCCCGGACCTCAGGACTGTTGTTTGGTCTGTTTTTTTCCACACATAAAAATTCAAAGGACCTCAGGAATGCTTTTTTTTTTGTATAGAAAAAATCGCAGGAAACAGGACCAAAGACTGTTGTTTTTTAGAAAGAAATGCTGGTCCACATGACTGTTTTTTCAGAAAAAATTGTAGAACTAGAGTGAAACTGCTAATTTTTTTGTAGAATACAATTCGCAGGACCACAGGACTGTTTTTACAAAAACAACAGGACTGCAGTTTTTTTATATAGTCCTGTGTTTAATATTTTTCTTATGAAATCCTTTTTGTGATTGCTTTCCCAAAAAAGAGTTGTCATCATGTGGTCAAAACCCCCTTTTTAACACCACCCAACAAATATATCGATAATGACAAAGCACTTTCTTTCTACAACTCCTTCGAAATCGATAGATCATTGCTCAATAAAAAAAAATTGATTGATTGGCCAATCATCCAAAACGCAAAAAAATGTTGCATTTCAAAAATTCAATGACTGACTTAAAATCCATGGAAGATAACTTAGACGAAATTTTTAATTGATTTGAAATGTGTGTCATTGAATAGAAGGATGTATGATGGCCCATTGTCGTAGTAGCATCACTATCATCATCGTCGATGGCGACGTCATCATCATTCTCATTGTCAATTGCACTGTCACAGACACACTTCAAATATCTTTTTTGTTGTTGGTTTTGTAGTTTTTTTTCTGCTTGGTAGTCAACAACAACAATAAAATACCGAATGTGAATGATTGGTGTGGTGATGGTCGGTAGGTTGATTGGTTCGTCTACAGTGTCATAGACATCATCGCACACCGCCATGGCCTTCAAAGGTGATATTGTCATTGTCCTTCTGCTCGTCTGTCTGTCTGTATGTGTGTCGGCCTTTCAATAAATTTGCAATGAAATAGAACACCCCTTTTTGTGGACAAAAATAGATGTTAGTGGAATGCCAATAACGGTCACCAATATCCTGCTATCGTTTACACCTATACGAACGAACAAAAAAAAACAAAAACAATCAATGAATGATTTGTGTCGAGTGCCTGTGGCACATAGTTGTCGTTGTGATTGTGGTGGTTGCTAATAAAATTACAATTTAATTGTATTTTTAATGTATTTTTTTCTATAGTTAACTGGTACTTTGGGTTTTTTGCAATATCAAATTTGTATACTATAGAAAAAAATATTTCCGAAGATACTGGTATATTTTCTAAAGAAAAAACTACTCTAAAGTTCCTGTTAGTGTTGTTATAAAAAGTTAGTAGAAAATGTCAGCTTGTCCTTTGATTTAAAGGAGAATTTTTGAAACCTGCATATTTTATGTGTAGTATTTTTTAAAATAATCATTTTGAAGGACGATTCTAAATATGAAGGATTCTAAAAATAATATTTTTTTCATGTACTATAATCAATCGGATTTTTAAAGAAATATTTTCAAAGGGCTACGTCTTAGGGCAGGGACGTACGCAGGGGGGCGGCCCTGGGGGCCCGGGCCCCCCCGAATGAATTTTTTCACAGTAAATTTATGTTTGCAACAGCGAATTTTTTCATTTTGTACTGCCGGGCCCCCCGAAATGAAATCCTGTGTACGTTGCTGTCTTAGGGGATATTTAAAAAATATTTGAGAAACCCTTGATTTTTTAAAGGAATATTTTTCGGTAAATATTAAATTGATACCAATTATATTGGGGTATGTTGTAGGATGTGGGGGTTATGCGTAGTTATTTATAGGTGTCTAGGCATTCTAATAAAATGGACAGAAAACTTTATTTTTGGCTGGTTATCTGCCGCTCTAGACGCCACAATTATAAACCGAACATCACAAATTTTCCCTGGGGAAGGCAAACTGACCAACTAATTTGAATGACTGCTATGATGGTCAATATTTAGTGGGTCAAATAAACCAAAACTTTTTCATGTAAAATAACAAAATTTGAGGCTTATGGAGTAATTTTTTACACCGCGAAAACATGATCTGAAAATGACGCTGCACAGGAGTTGTTGACCTCTAATCGGCTGACTTTTAAGGAATATAAATCCGCAGATACTCAGAGTTCAATGGTAGTTATGTAGGGTATAAAATGGTTGGCCCCGTCCGTCTATACTGCTCCCCTCACTGTTCATTCCCTACACTACGCTGTGGTACAGGGTATTATGTCTTTGTGCATATGTTTGTAACAGGCAAAAGGAAACGAGATAGACACATGAAGAAAATTGAAGAAAATCGGTTCAGATTTCGATATAGCTCCCGTATACAGTTTCGTCCGATTTAAGATAAATGGGATACCAAATTCACTATATATCTTTCGATTTGCACGAAATTTCGCACAGTGTACTGAATTAAGCCTAGAATGATGTGTGCTAAGTTTCGTGAAATTCTGTTCAGATTTAGATATAGTTCCCATATATATTTTCGATCGATTTAATGTAAATGGTGCACCAAACTCCCTTATATATCTCTCAATTTGCACGAAATTTGGCACTGCGTGTGTTAAGTTTCGTGAAAATCGGTTTTGATATAGCTCCCATGTATATTTTCGTCCGATTTAAGACAAATGGTGCACCAAAGTCCCTATTTATCTTTCGATTTATCGGTTCAGATTTAGATATAGCTCCCATATATATTTTCATCCGATTTAATGTAAATGGTGCACCAAAGACCATAGCGTACTGAATTGAGTCTAGAACAGGGCTGTCCACGCTAACACATTCAAGTTTTGTGATTTATTTGTTTCAAATACAAAATTTTCAAAAGTTCTGTTTCTATGTCATATACTGTGAGAAATTTTTAAAAATTATTATTTTCAAATTTTAAGAAAGAAAAACATTTAATATTCAATGCAAATATGGTTGTTGCAGATATATTTTCCCATGTAAAGGTATGTTTGTTTCTGTTTTACCCTCCCGCCATAGTATAGGTCACATATTTTGATTTGTTCCGAACTAATTTTTGCAAAAAATATCCCCATTATTTCTGTTAGTGTATGAAAACAAAAAGAAATGAATGACAATTTTGAAAACATTTTTTTATTTTCAAATGTTTCTCTTTTATAATAGAATGTGTGAGCAATTTGACACACACCGACAGCACATGGGTCCTATTTCGGGCACTGCTGGTCTAGAATGATGTGTGCTAATTTTCGTGAAGATACGTTCAGATTTCGATATAGCTCCCATTTATATTTTCGTCCGATTTTACATAAATGGTGCACCAAACTCATAATGTTTGTCCGATTAACATGAAATTTTGCACAACGAATCAAATTGAGCGTGTATCAATTTTGCTATAAATCGTTTTCCATAAATTTGTCCCATGGTACGCAGACGACTTTAAATCTCTCCGAATAACATTTAATTTATCATAGGATACAGAAAGACATTAGTATGTTCCTTCGAAGGAGCATTGACATACAATTGTAAGGATAAATATGTGCAATATACCCAAAGTGGTGAAGGGTATCATATAGACGGCCCAGTCCGACTTTACTACTTTCCTTCGGTCTAGAATGATGTGTACTGGTCTCAATAACTTTCACTTTTAAAGAAACAAAAGCATGAATGCAAACTGCACTATGAAATAAATAATAATTTATGAATAAGTGTATTGTCTCAATTTTTGCTTGGACAAAACTAAAGTAAGTCTAGAGTATAAACAGATTAGCACTAAAATTTTAGTAATTTGTAAATATTTTGGAACTTAATGTTTTTTTGTACGTAAATCCTTGGGTTTGTCTTACCGTGGATAGTTGAACAGCTGTGAGCTGTCAAACACAACATATGTTTCAGCCAATGCATAACTAAGCTTCAACACGTGTTTTCTTTGTATTGCCAAATTTTCTCTAAAGTTGCATTTGTCTCAATTAAGTGAATGAAAAGTTGATTTATTTATTGTTAGATATATGTATTAACTAAAAAAAATTTGTTTGTGACCTGTGCTTAAATGTTGTAGAAAAATATAGTTCAAGTGTACTATACCACTCATCTGCTTAAAAAAATCCAAAATAGGACTTCCGTAGACCGGAACTTCTGATATTCGTGTGTATTCGCGCTAGAATACTATACGACATAGTAATACGAATTACTATGTCGTTTTGTGATTGTAAAATGATCTGCAGCCACCTGCAACTTTACATGATATTGCATTTTTTAGGAAAAATGTCAATGCTCAGACAAGAAGCTTATTTACTATGGCGCAACGAGCCTGTGTCTACTGAAAAATTGTCTGTCATTCAAACTCATATATTTAATAATATTATTAATATCAACATGTACGATGCTAATCAAGTTCTTCTAATAAACAAAAAAATATAAATTATGTAGTAAAATTGGCTGAGAAATGAAAAATCGACCATAGAAGAAGCCACAAATTTGAAGAAAACAACAAGGAGTGGTTAGACGGACAATTTTATTAGTTAATCCACTGACTAATCGTGGAACACCCGATAAGAAGTTTGACGAATGTTCCAACAAAACGAAACTAAAATGTTATCCAAATGGAGTCCAATTTACGAACTATTCAGTTCATGTGCCTTTACAAGATATGGTAGATCATATTGTTACGCGCCTCGAAGAAGCTCATTCTTCTATCAGAATTTAATGTTGCCAAACGGAGTGAGCATAATCTCATTTCTTGGGGGCTCAAAATCGATATTGAATCTTTTAGGCAATATGCTTTACAGACCGCAGAACTTATTATCATACTGGTTTTATATGGCGTATTCCATAAATAAAATCTTAATACATGGAGCCGATATAATTATATAATTAAAGTATCACCACTTCCAAGAGGAAAAATGCCGGAAGAAGCATTAGAAGCCCGGCGAAGATTACCGCAATTTCCGTGAGCACCATACGTGAAAGATATCCCGATTAAATACAATGAAAGACTTAATGCATCCGCTTTTGTGTTCATCAGATCCCTTGATTTCAAATTTACGCAAACCACAAGACAACCAAAAAAAGAAAGATGTCGATAATGATATTTTACAACTTTTGTCAGAACATTGTGTATCCAAATCGGAATAAAACTCCTTGTACATTAGAACTTTTTACCGGGTTAACCTACTTTATGAGGATTTATTTGACATATATGCAAAGGAAATGACAATTTAAACCCACTGGGTTAACGAAATACGGTTAAATGTAAACGTACTGTTAGAAACTATTATTACTATTGTAATCATTATTGTTTGCTTTATAATTACATTTTTGTTATGAAAACAACTGAAATGTATGAAGTCTGATTAAGGCCAAAAATATTATTTAAAAAAATAATAAATAAAAAAGGTTTTTTTATTAATACGGCATTTACATTAGAACTTTTTACCGGGTTAACCTACTTTATGGGGATTTATTTGACATATATTCAAAGGAATTGAAAACTTAAACCCACTGGGTTAACCAAATCCGGTTAAATGTAAACGACCTTTGAAGTTTAATATATTCTTAGCCCAAAAGAATGAGAAACATTAAATATACTAACCTTATCATGTTTACCTGAATGAAATAAACAATATCTAAAAAATGAAAAAATTTTCAACTTTCAAAAAAAAAATATATATACAGTATTTTTCGGTTAATTGACCCTACGGTTAATTGGTTTCCACGCATAATTGAACCACATATTTCATAGGAAAATACATGTAAATTTTCCCGTATAATTAAACCCTGTTAATTGATTTTCCCGCTTAATTGGTTCAAAATTCATGTCATCAAAAATAAATTTCCTTTTACTTTTCATCGGTTAATTGCATAATAATAATTGAAATATAATCTACCATTTTTTACATACATATTTGACATAATTTGTTAAAAAGGACTAAGTAGCATCTCTACTAATTTAAAACTCATGTTTATTGCTCAGGAAAAACTGCGAGAAAGCGTAATTTGTATTTGACATTGTATTTTTTTTTAAATCATTGAACAAAGTAATTGAACAAACTATTCAATTAAGCGGGTTCGGATAATTGGTTCATCGGTTAATTGAACAAAAATTTGTGCAAATTTTGATGTGCAATTAACCGAAAAATACTGTATATATATATATATATATACATAAATATTTTTGTTTAACTCTGTAGCTTAATCTATTTTCAACTAAAAAAAATATATTACAAAAAATAAAAAACTAAATCCCTAAGCGCTATTAATTAAACGCCGCTACTTGAGCATTTTCGCCCACTGTGTAATGCGAACATTCGCGAGAGATTGCTTGTTTATTCATTGCAACTTTATCATTCGCGATAAATTGAAAACATTCGAATTCTCGCCGTGAGCAATCATGAGAAAGACCGTATTTTAATCATTCTTCGCACCCTGGAAATAACTCCCCAAATTTTAAAATTGAAAAAGTCACAAAAAAATGAAATAAGTCCCGAATTATGTTTGTTTCAGTTCTGTGTATAAAAAATTGAGGACTTATTTCATAACGCCAACAATTTCAAAGCCCCATCTTAAAATTTGTGGGGTCAATAGTGATTTCAGACGTAAGTTCTAAACAAGAACATACCAAGTAAATATAAACATTACGATATCTCCGGTGAATATTTCAATGTGCTGCTACAGAATGGTGAAGGATATTAAAATACATACACGATTCTGCGACTGTGGGACCTGGCATTGCAGTGTCACTCGACAAACTACTGTCACATCAGGCCATTGCAACAACAAAACAATTTAAATATTCTCAAGAAAAATTCCAAATAGTTGATTGAATTTCAACATCATTAAATTGATTTATGGAAACTATCAAATGAGCATTAAATGATGTCAATCCTGACAGAAACACTGCACAGGACACAACTTCATTTAAGACAGTCAAACACAGAAAACTTCCCTGGTCGAATGACAAATGAATTTCAAAAAATTTTCAAATATTCAACTTTCAAAAAAAATCTGCTCATTTAAATATCCGGTTTTTGGACGAAAAAAAAAACAAAACGACAGATAATGAAGACCTTTGCCACAAACAATCAAAACAAAACATCATTTACATCCTGCGACGATTGGCATGAAATGGAATAGGATTTCGAATGAAATGAAAGACCACAAAATTGAAAGTGAGAAGACATTCGAAGGCAATCACAACACGTTACCGAAAAGGACAATTAAAGTGACATTAACACTAATGTTACGCTCCGCACAAGTTTAGGTTTTAGTTTTTTTTCCTATTTCGATTTGATTGTTTTCAATTGAAAAATCGTGTTTTAAAAAATGTTTAACCACAAACAAATGTTAAAACATTGGTCACATCACTCACACATCAAGGACAAGGTAGGGGTGGGTAGTGAAGTGAAATTTAGAAACATTTTAAAAAACACACACCACTCAATTATGCGGTTAGTTGTTTTTGTGGTGTGTTGTAGCTGGCACTTTTTGTGAAAAGCGTAAACAACCTAACCTCACATTACACACTTGGGTTGTTGTTTAAAACATTTGCTTTTTACTGCCTCCATGTGTTTTAAGTTCACATTCACAATGTGTGGGTTTCAATTTTTATATTTTTATTGCTTTCTCAAATTTTGATTTCATATGAAGTTAATAGAGTCCTGCGTGAAAAATTGTTCGCCACTTGATTTTAGAGTGCATTTTGTCATTCGCATTGCAATCAATAAAATGTGGCGAAAAAGGGCAATCATTCAATTCATTTTTGACACATTTTGAGTGAGGAGTGTCTATGAGTTCGCGATTTTTATGAATGACCGTAGAAAATTGCCAAAATGTCATTGAAGATAGTTTTTTTTTCAAATTGGTGGAGACTTGGAAATTCGATATCAATAATTGATTATGGATTTTAAAATGGTTTCACGGTCAGAGGGATTTTTTATTTGTGGTTAAGTTTTTTCAGCAAATGAGCGATCGAATAAAATTCTATGTCGATTTACGAATGTCCGTCTGTTGAAATCACGGTAGATATCCAAGAACTTTGAAAATTTGTACAGATATTTCTAGTACTCCTAGGATGTTTGGTTTTGCAAATGGGGTATATCGGCCCCTATAACGGTATTCCACAATATTCGGTATTATGGGGATTTTGGACAAGTTTTTCAACCGACTTGGCTGTAATTTAGTATTTTGGGTTATCATTGCATATCACATGTCCGTTCCAAAAATTATTCATATTGACCCAAGTTTCAGGGTGGTCCCCATATAACAGTACACCCCAATATTCGGTATTTTTGGAATTTTGAACACATTTCTCAACAGACATGGCTGTAATTTACTATTTTAGGTTATCATTAAATAACTCATATCCGTACACAAAAATATTAATATTGATCCAAGTTTCAGGGTAGCCCCCATATAACGGCGCCCCACCAATATTCGGCATTTTGGGGATTATGGACACGTTTCCCAACCAAATCGGCTGTAATTTGGTATTTTGGTATCTCATTGTAAAGCACATATCCGTACAAAACATTATTAATATTGACCCAAGTTTCAGGGTAGAAACCATACAACGGTACCCCGCAATATTCGGAATTTTGGACACGTTTTCCAATCGAACTGGCTGTTATTTGGTATTTTAGGTTATCATTGAATAACAAATATCCGTACCAAAAATTATTAATTTAGACCCAAGTTTCAGTATAGTCCCTATATAACGGTACCCCCAGTGTTCGGCATTCTAGGGATTATGGGCACGTTTTCCAACCGAATTGGATGTAATTGGTATTTAAGGTTCTTATTGTGTAGCACATTTCCCTACTAAACAAGTTTAATATTAACACAATTTTCCGTGTAGCCCCCATATAACGGAACACCCCAATATTCTACATTTTGGGAATTTTTGACACGTTTTCCAATCGAACTGGCTGTTATTTGGTATTATAGGTTCTCATTAATAACAAATATCCGTACCAAAAATTATTAATATTGACCTAAGATTTAGGGTAGCCCTCTTTGCTTTCGCAAGTACCCATGTTTCAAACCCACACAACAGCACGGGTAGTGACAGCGTCTTGTAGAGTGTGAGTTTAGTTTGGCAAGAGGTGGCCTTGCTTTTGAGATGCTTACTCAGACCATAGTAGTATTTGTTGGCCAACACTATTCTCCTCCGGATTTCAAAGCTGATGCTATTAGTTTTGTTTATGGCGGTACCGAGGTATATAAAGTCGTTCGCCACCTCAAAGCTGTAGTTTTCAAGTTCCACAGTTGGTCCGAGTCTACTGGACGACTTGCACGTTGACCATCAGTCCCACTTTGGCAGAGTCCTTCTCAATGCGTTCAAAGGTGGCTGTTACCGCTCGCAATGTCCGACCCATTATGTCGATGTCATATGCTGTTTGGTGTACATGTCACACGACAAACTGTGACCTTGTCTCCGAGAAGTCCTTTCCGGATTTAACTGCTGACCATGTGCCAGTTAAAGTTATCCTGCATAGACACGGCTTTAAACACCTCTGAGCATATTGGGCTGCCAAATGCGGCAATAGGTGGAATGTGTCGATGTATTTTTTCCACGATTTGGCGCAAATTGAAAATCTGGTCTATACTGGATTTGCCAGGCCTAAAGCCGAATTGGTATGGTCCAATATTGTCATTGACCATTGACTTCAGTCTCTATTCCTCTATAGTTGGCACATATCGTCTTGTCTCCTTTTTTGTGCACGAGACACAAGATGCTGAGGTTCCAATCATTGGGCTTGCATTCATCTAGCCAAATTGTACTAATCAGTTGGTGCATGCTCCTGATCAGCGTCTGAACGCCGGCCTTGAATAGTTCGGCTGGAACCTGCTGATTTATTATTCTTCAGCCGATTAATTGATATTCAGACCTCATCTTGGCTAGCTGGTATAAAATCTATACCGTCATCTCTTATTGGTTCTGGGGTATCTTCTTCACCGTTACTATTTGATACCAGAAATGCTCCTTCCAGATCCTCAACACACTGTCTATATCTGTCACCAGATTTCCATCTTCATCTCTACAGGAGGATGTGCCTGTGCCAAAGCCTTCGGTTGCAGCTTTCGACGTCGAGTTTCCGTGTTACATTTGAATGCACCTTTGCTGCTTCATTAGGATGGGTACGAACCTTGGCTGCTACAAGGTAATTGTCCGAATCGATATCCGCTACTCGTATAGATCATACGTCTTAAACACTGGATGAATGTCATCCGTCTATCACAACATGATCGATTTGATTTCTCGTTGTTTTATCGGGAGAAATACAGATGGCTTTGTGTAAATCGAGGTTCTTGAATGGTACTACCACGTTTTTTTTTTTTTTATTTGCTGCCGCGAAGTCAATCAACATCATTTCGTTGTTGGATGTTTCTTCATGGAGACTGAGTTTTCTGACGGTGGGCCAAACATATTTCGCTTCCGATTTTTGCATTAAAACAGCATGGTCAGGGCAGCTGTTTCTAGGCGCTCATAAAATCAATTAGTGTCCAAAACTGAGATGAAAGAGGGACCAAGATACGAATGGCTTTGCCATGTTATAGCCAATTAGAGCTGTTGCTTGGTATCTATCATCCCCTACGCCACCAACATTTCCGTACAAAAAGTGTTTAATATTGACTTACGTTTAAGGGTAGCCCCTATAATATGGCATCCCCAATATGGGGATTTTTGACACGTTTTTCAATCAATTTTGGGTTGTCATAAAGTTATCACCACATCTCCGCTCTAAAAATTATTTATATTCCCCCAAGAATGTATTTTGCGAATTTTGGACACGTTTTTAAACCGAATTAGCTGTAATTTGGTATTTTGTATACTCGTTGCCTGTCAAATCTCTCTACCAAAAAATGTCGACATTGATCTACGTTTTATAATAGCCCCATATAACGGTAGCCGCACTATGAATTTCCATCGTCTATTTCTCGGTGTGTTCAATATTCTATCATAACATGAGTCCTAGAAGAACCCATTAATTTTGATACTTTTATTGTTATCCTCAAGGTGGAGGGGATAAAAAGTTCAGCCGGGCTGAACTTAATATTGTTTTTATTTGTTTAAGGGGTCCCCCCATTCTCGGGGTCAATTTTTTTTTTTTTTTTTTTTTTGATTCTACACTAATTCAAGAATGTCCCTACAAAATTTCAAGTGAAAATCTCAAGAACTCTTGAAAATATAGCCGATTTATTGTGTCAGCATCAAGTGACGGCTAAAGGGCTTCTCAAACTTTAAACGATCGATTCCAAATTTTTACTCGCTTCTCTGTGAGTGTATAGCTATCGTATGAACTAGGATAAAGCCAATCGGTGAATATCTTCCTTATTTTTAAACTTGGTTTTTGGTCAAAAATCAGAGATTTTCTTCCCTTTAAATCTTCAAATATATATGTGCAAAGTTACAAACCTTAACAAGCATTGATATTGATTTACCAGCCCATTGAAAATCTTGAAAAATTAAAATCGAGAATGGGTGGGGTTCCCTTAATATATAGTCTTGTCTGGATATATTTTGATCAGACCTCGTATATATTACTGTAGGTTGTAAAAATAATCTCTTTATAGTCGACCCAACTGACTTTCACTTTCACAGATTTCAATTAATTTTTTTTTTACTTTAAAAATAATATTCCCCGCCCATACATTTCTTTGAAAGTTATTCAATTTCCTACACCACAACCTACGTCAATCGTCAAGTCACGGAAATCACCGATAACGCCTTACCAAGCAAATCAATTTCTTGTAATCTCACATTTTCACTTTTTGTTTTATCGCAACTGCACTTAAAATTCCGCCACTAGCCGTCGAAATGGCGTGATAAAAAGACATTGACCCAACCATAAAATAAAGAAAAGAAAAACACATGCCATCTACTAATTATACCATAAAACAGAACTTAAGTGAATGGTCGTTCTTGAAAACCCCGAACGCAAACACGAATAATATTCATATAAGCCATAAGGATATACTGATGTGAATAAATTGCTATATGTATGTTTGTGTGGGTGTATGTCTGAAGAAAATGGATCCCCTTTTGTATAACTTTGCTTATGCATATTATTATAAAAAAGACTGACAAACAAGCACACTCACACACGCATAACATTATTTCATTTCCTGTCATTGTCCTTGCTGCAAAGAAAATGGAAAGAATTCGCCAAGGAATAAATTATTCTTTTTTTCACTCTCTTTTTGCTTCTCCTTACTCAGATTTGCGAGTAATGTTGCCAATTTTGGTTTTCAATGTTTCTTCCAAAGATTATCCCAAAAAGTTACGATTAACGAAAAATAACCAGAAGGGAAAGGACCAAAGTCGAACGGAGTCTAGTCTAGATATCGTAAATAGCAATGGCTTGCGCGGACGGCTTGAAAAGGCTGTCGAACGTTACACTCAATATCTTGAGGTGTTTGGTGGCCGATATCTGCTCTCCATCGATCATTATGTTCAGCGAAAGATTAATTTTCGTTTACCTTGATGATATTTCGTCCTTAGGGACGACCGTACTAAATTGTTCATTTGGTCAGATATAGAAGCTATATCTAAATCTGAACCGATTTCAGGAAACTTAACACACATCATTCTAGACCTAAATTGTTACGCTGTGCCAAATTTCGTGCAAATCGAAAGATATATAGGGACTTTGGTGCACCATTTACATTAAATCGGACCAAAATATATATGGGAGCTATATATAAATCTGAACCGATTTTCAGAAAACTTAACACACATCATTCTAGACCTAATTTGTTACTCTGTGCCAAATTTCGTGCTTAAATCGACTCAAAAAGTAATTCTATGCATATGCTCACAAGGAACCATGTGTCTGTCTCGTTTCTTTTTGCCTGTTGCAAACATATGCACATACCAGAAAAAAGAATTTGGTTCAAGAACCTCAAAACCTGGGGGCTACCAGAAAAAATTGACCAATATTTATAATTTATAGTGGAGAGATGTGCTACCTAATAAGAACTCGACGTACCAAATTACAGTCAATTTGGTCGAAAAAAACGATCAGAACCCCCAAAATACCAAAAATTTGGGGGTACCGTTATATGGGGACTACCAGAATAACTGGGCCTATATTTATAATTTTTAGTGGAGTAATTTGGTAATAAGAACCCAATGTACAAAATTTCAGAGAATTCAGTTATAAGACGAGCCCAAGAACCCGAAAATACCGAAAATTGGGGGTACCCTTATATGGGGGCTTTCCGAAAAAATGAACCTTTATTTATAATGTTTGGTAGGGAGATTTGCTACCCAATAAGAACACAAAGTACCAAATTTCAGCGAATTCGGTCGAAAAATGTGATAAAAATCCCCAAAATACCGAAAATTGGGGGTAATCTTATATGGGGGCTATCCGAAAAAATTGACCTTTATTTATAATTTTTGCTAGGGATATTTGCTACCCAATAAGAACTCAAAGTGCCAAATTTCAGCGAATTCAGTTAATAAACGCGCTCAAGAACCTCAAAATACCGAAAATTTGGGGGTACGCTTATATGGGAGCTATGCCTAAACGTGGGCCGATTTTCTCCAATTTCAATAGGTTTCGTCCTTGGGCCAATTAAGTGACCCGTGCCAAATTTCATCCAAATCGGATCATAAATGCGACCTGTACTTTGTTAACAAAAATACATAGACGGACGGACAGACGGACATGCATAAATCGACTCAGAAAGTGATTCTATGCATATTCTCAAAAGGAACCATGGGTCTATCTCGATTATTTTTGCCTGTTACAAACATATGCACAAAGACATAATACCCGTACCACAGTGTGGTGAAGGGTATAAAAATGAAAATCTCCTCGAGATGGCAACACTGATATAAAAATTAATAAATATGAAAAATGAATTATTTATGCGGTTGCGTTGAATGACCTATGACACCATAATATGTAACCGCACTTAATTCAATGATAGCGCATTTTGTATGGCAATCAGGAAAACAGGGATGGAAAACATATTCATTATGGAGACCCACAGTGTAACGGCCACGGTAGTTACGTGAAGTAGTTATGTCGCTACAAAGGTTGCAATCTGGCCATTGTTGGCAAACTGATTTCACCATATTTTCGAAAAATCGGTGTACTTTTCTAATGCTCAAATATTTGAATATTTAAATTAACGGTTATTATAAAAGTGTTTATTTTGGTGTGCTGTGCTGGATGTGTTTGTATATATCGATCATATAGTTTTTACAGTTGCCCCATTCCCGGTATCAAAAATTTTTAGTTAGTTTTTCGAATCTACACTAATTCGGGAATGTCCCTACAAAATTTCAACAACTCTTGAAGATATATCCGATTTATTGTGTCAGCAACAAGTGACGGTAAGAGTGATTTTCAAACTTTAAACGCATTTTTCTCGAAGCAGTGTTTTTACAAATGGCGGGAACGATAACTCAAAAACGAATAACCCAATCGGTTCCAACACTTTTCTCTGAAAGTGTATAGCTCTCGTATGAACTACGATAAAGCCAATCGGTGAAGAACTTCCTTATTATACCCTTCACCACACTGTGGTACAGGGTATTATGTCTTTGTGCATATGTTTGTGACAGGCAAGGGGAAACGAGATAGACACATGGTTCCTTTTGAGAATATGCATAGAATCACTTTGTGAATCGATTTATGCATGTCCGCCCGTCTGTCCGTCCGTCCGTCTGTTGATGTTAAATTGGGAACAAAGTACAGGTCGCATTTATAATCTGATTTGGGTGAAATTTGGCAAAGGTAACTTGTTTGGCCCAAGGATGAGCCCTATTGAAATTGAATAAAATCTGGTCAGATTTAGATATAGCTCCCATATATATTTTCGTCCGATTTAAGGTAAATGGGGCACCAAAGTCCCTAGATAAATTTCGATTTGCACGAAATTTGGCATAGCGTACTGCATTAAGTCTAGAAATATGTGTGTTAAATTTCGTGAAAATCGGTTCATATTTAGATATAGCTCCCATATATATTTTCGTCCGATTTTATGTAAATGATGCACCAAAGTCCCTATATATCCATCAATTTGCGCGAAATTTGGCACAACGTACTGAATTAAGTCTAGAACGATGTGTGTTAAATTTCGTAAAAATCGGTTCAGCTTTAGATATAGCTCCCATATATATTTTCGTCCGATTTTAGGTAAATAGAGCACCAAAGCCCTTATATATCCTTCGATTTGCACGAAATTTGGCACAGCATACTGAACTAAGTCTAGAAAGATGTGTGTTAAATTTCGTGAAAATCGGTACAGATTTAGATATAGCTCCCATATATATTTTCGTCCGATTTTATGTAAATGGTGCACCAAAGTCTCTATATATCCTTCGAGTTGCGCGAAATTTGACACAACGAACTGAATTAAGTCTAGAATGATGTGTGTTAAATTTCGTGAAAATCGGTTCAGATATAGATATAGCTATATATATAGTATCGTACGATTTTAGGTAAATGGTGCACCAAAGTCCCTATATATCTTTAGATTTGCACGAAATTTGGCACAGCGTACTGAATTAGGTCTTGAAAGATGTGTGTTAAGTTTCCTGAAAATCGGTCCAGATTTAGATATAGCTCCCATATATATTTTCGTCCGATTTAATGTAAATGGTCCACCAAATACCCTATAAATCTTTCGATTTGCACGAAATTTGGCACAGCGTAATGAATTAGGTCTAGAATGATGTGTGTTAAGTTTCCTGAAAATCGGTTCAGATTTAAATATAGCTCCCATATATATTTTCGTCCGATTTAATGTAAATGGTGTGCCAAATTTGGCATATCGTAATGAATTATGTCTAGAATGATGTGTGTTAAGTTTCCTGAAAATCGGTCCAGATTTAGATATAGCTCCCATATATAATTTCGTCCGATTTATTGTAAATGTTGCACCAAAGTCCCTATATATCTTTTGATTTGCACGAAATTTGACATATGAAACTGAATTAGGTCCACAATGATATGTGTCAAGTTTCGAGAAAATCTGGTCTGATTAAGATATAGCTCCAATATATATTTTAGTCCGATTTAAGGTAAATGGGCCACCAAAGTCCCTATATATCTTTCGATTTGCACGAAATTTGTCATATGGTGCTGAATTATGTCCAGAATGATGTATGTAAAGTTTCGATGAAATCGATTCAGATTTAGATATAGCTCCCATATATAGTTTCGCCCTATTTTAGGTAAATGGTGCACCAAGGTCCCTATATATATTTCGATTTGCACTAAAATTGGTAAAGCGCACTAAATACGTTGAGAATGATGTATACTAAGTTTTATGAAAATTCAGTGCTATTTACTGAAGTCACTATAGTCTTTCGTGTATCAAATTTTCTCGAAATCTTGCAGTGTGAAATCTTCGAAATGTGTCGATGTTTTGACATAGCCCCCCAAAATCCACCCTATTTTCGGCGTTTCGAAGGTTTTAGCCGCATTTTACACGAGAGAGTTGTTAATTTTTGGCTTTCCAGGTTTTTGGAGGATGATAAACATTTATGCAGAAGATTTTCAGTTATGTCGATGAATTGATACAGCCGCCATTTATGGAATTCTGTAGGTTTGGAAAGTGAAAAACATTGAGCAGAATATTTTCGATATAGATTCATGTTTTGACATAGCCTCCATAAGGATTAATCCGCATTCTACTGCCGAAGTTCGTATAATGTCTCATTCTTCAAGAAAATCTTAAAATTTATCCATTCTCAGAGCATAAAAAACCTATTTGGCAGAAAATTTACAATGGCATTGCCGCCATATAAAGGTCCTGAGCGATTTAAAGGATTTTTAAGGCACCACATAGTGGAAGGGAACTACTACTTTGTATATTGTTGTTTCTGTAGAGAAGGCCGATAATGCATTTTTAATTCTGTGACAGTACCTCATATTCAAACAGCAAATGCTATATCCCATGATCCAATAATGATTTTAGTTCCAGCTATCATGTATTATCCCAAATGGGAAATGAAGTTAAATGGAAATGGAACGACCATTTAATTTGGCCTTCTTTGGTTTCTAAGTCGATTTTCACATATTATTATAGGGATTTCAGATGTCATTAATTAAATTAAGCTTGCAACATATATTCGTCCCTAAGTATCTTTATAATCTAAAATGCCCATCCCTGGCCATGCACGTGCGTTGACAATAAAATACAACAAATAAATCATTCACATATTCAGTGTTTTTTGTTCGCATTCCTTTGACTTTGGCTTTGAATGTTCGGCACTTTTGTCTCTTGTCATGAATTTAGATGACCCCTCAATTGAATGAAATAGAAATTTTCCCGCCCCGGCAGGGTTATGATGTCAATAGGAAAAACACTACAAGAAACATCTACGCAATACGAGACATGTCAACGGCAACGGAAATAGGGATGGGTCTGTATGTGAATTTTCTAGGTTTGCAACATATCAAAGAGCTGGGAATGTCAAAAAACGTAATTGTATTCCATGAAATGTACAAAACATATAGTGTCCACAGACAA
Organism: Musca vetustissima; assembly: GCF_032173495.1. NCBI lineage: Eukaryota > Metazoa > Arthropoda > Insecta > Diptera > Muscidae > Musca > Musca vetustissima. The sequence continues at coordinate 96,566 of NW_026880581.1, forward strand.
AATAGTATCAGTCAGATACAGTTTATAGCGTTTTGTTCTAGATTTTCGACTACAAAGAAGTAGAAAAAATCTAAGAAAAAGAAATAAATAAGAGAAAGCTCTGTACAATTTTAACTATCTTAACAAATGTAAAGTCAACTGAAGGTACCATTGAGCTTTTCAGCTGTTACTTTTGTTCCGTCTTCAAAGTGTATGTCAAATACCTCACACTTCCTAGACATTTCCTCTTTGGCAAAAAAGAGAAAAAAAAACTAGAGAGAATGAAAAATCCTGACAAAAAACTCGAAGAAGAGCCAAACAGGAAAGACATTAATAACGACCGAATGAACAAAAGCTTTCCTTTGTATTGCGCCTGTGCTGCACCATCTGTGTGTGTGCAAGGGTTCCTCAATTTACAAGGCTTCTTGTTTACTTGTGTGCGTTGAGCTTTGTGTGTTTGTGCATTTCTCTCATCCGGTAGTATCAACACATTTCTACACGTGGACTCTAGTAGAAAAAATGCTGAGTATGGCTTAATGAAAAACTAACAGAGAAAAAAAAAACAGTAAGGAAAGTAGTAAAGTCGGCAACACAGTCACACACACAAGGCGATATTTCATTCATCCACACCATACCCTTCACCACTTTGGGTATATTAAACAGATGAATCCTAACAGACGTCGCATTTTAAAAGGACCGTCAAAATGAAATTAGATCCATAAACATGTCATTCTGCAACCTATACTAATTTTTTCATTTGGTCAGATATAGAAGCTATATCTAAATCTGAACAGATTTCAACGATTTCAGGAAATTTAACACACGTCAATCTAGACCTAATTCATTACGCTGTGCCAAATTTCGTGCAAACCGAAAGATATTAAGGGACTTTGGTACATCATCTACCATAAATTGGACGAAAATATATATGGGAGCTATATCTAAATCTGAATCGATTTTCACGAAACTTAGCACACATCATTCTAGACTTAATTGAATACGATATGCTAAATTTCGTGCATCATTCAACACTTCATTCATTACGCTGTGCCAAATTTCGTGCAAATCGAAAGATATATAGGGACTTTGGTGGACCATTTACATTAAATCGGACGAAATTATATATGGGAGCTATATCTAAATCTGAACCAATTTTAAGGAAACTTAACACACATCATTCAACACTTCATTCATTACGCTGTGCCAAATTTCGTGCAAATCGAAAGATATATAGGGACTTTGGTGCACCATTTACATAAAATCGGACGAAACTATATATGGGAGCTATATCTAAATCTGAACCGATTTTAATGAAACTCAGCACACATCATTCAAGGCTTAATTCATTACGCTGTGCCAAATTTCGTGCAAATCGAAAGATATATAGGGACTTTGGTGGACCATTTACATTAAATCGGACGAAATTATATATGGGAGCTATATCTAAATTTGAACCAATTTTAAGGAAACTTAACACACATCATTCAACACTTCATTCATTACGCTGTGCCAAATTTCGTGCAAATCGAAAGATATATAGGGACTTTGGTGCACCATTTACATAAAATCGGACGAAACTATATATGGGAGCTATATCTAAATCTGAAACGATTTTAATCAAACACAGCACACATCATTCTAGGTCTATTTCTTTACGCTGTGCCAAATTTCGTGCAAATCGAGTGATATGTAGGGACTTGGTTGCACCATTTACCTAAAATCGGACGAAACTATATATGGGAGCTATATCTAAATCTGAACCGATTTTAATGAAACTCAGCACACATCATTCAAGGCTTAATTCATTACGCTGTGCCAAATTTCGTGCAAATCGAAAGATATATAGGGACTTTGGAGCACCATTTACATTAAATCGGACGAAAATATATATGGGAGCCAGCAACGTACACAGGATTTCATTTCGGGGGGCCGGCAGTACAAAATGAAAAAATTCACTGTTGCAAACATAAATTTACTGTGAAAAAATTCATTACGGGGGGGCCGGGCCCCCCGGGCTCCCCCCCCCCCTGCGTACGTCCCTGATGGGAGCTATATCTAAATCTGAACCGATTTTCCAAATTTCAATAGGGTTCGTCCTTGGATCAAATAAGTGACCTATGCCGAATTTCATCCAAATCGGATCATAAATGCGACCTGTACTTTGTTCACAAAAATACATCGACGGACAGACGGACAGACTGACGGACATGCGTAAATCGACTCAGAAAGTGATTCTATGCATATTCTCAAAAGGAACCATGTGTCTATCTCGTTTCCTTTTGCCTGTTACAAACATATGCACAAAGACATAATACCCTGTACCACAGAGTGGTGAAGGGTATAACAATTATTCTGGTATTATGAATCACTTTGCATTTAAAAGCGTCGGCACGGACACAATCACACGCACGCACAAAGCGTTATTTCATTCATCCACACCACACATTCGCATTCATGTGGGAACTTTTGTCAGGGTTGCCATTTGGTGAAATGTTTAACATATACCCAACATGTTTAAAACTTTTTAAATATATAAGGGACTAATTAAAAATGTAATTAAGTTCGGTCCGGCCCAATTTTTATACTCTCTTCAAAAGGCGAAAATAATGTCATTGCAAATTGTCGGCTTATAGAATTATTATGCACTTAGGCTAAACAATTGGTTGGCACCATTATATGCGGGCTATGTCAACACATGGACTTCTTGGGAACATTTACTTTCTCCAAAAACCCTAGAGCCCTTTCGTTTGGAAAACCCCATCACAATACAAAAGAGTTCGGGACATTTATATGGAGGCTATATTAAAGCATGGACCAGCCCATCGAACTTCTACGAAACATTTTCTGCGGAGATGTATTCCATCCTCGAAACCACCGAAATTTCAAACTAAAGTCATTTCGGATGGAAAATGCTGCTAAAATCCCTCAAAGTACCAAAAAATTTGCGGGACCTTTGTATAGATGCTATGTTAAAACATGGGCTTATAATGATAATTTTCTACGCGGATGTATTCCTGCCTCCAAAAACACAAAAATTTGGCAAAGCCTTGACATTTGGGCTTTGTCAAAACTCACAAACGTAAAACTAGAGCTTCTTCGGTTGGAAAATGAGACTAAAACCTTCTACAAACCGAACACTGGGCGAGACCTTTAGATGGGCGCTATGTCAAAACATGAACTTCAAGGGAGTATTTTCTGCACAGATTTACACTAGCCTCCAAAACCCCCAAAATGTCATATTTTAACCTTTTCAGTTAGTAAATGCGACTACAAAATATCGAAAATTGGGCAAATCGTATGTAGAATGCACAATTTTAAAGCTTACTCGTACTTATTTATATAACTGCCTCGAGACAGAAAATTGGTTACATATACCAAGCTTAAAAAAGATTTCCAGCCGCACAGGACCTATGCGCAGTTTTTCCAATTTGAAAGACCATTTTTCAATATGTTGTCTTCCACTTGATCTTTTCATCGAATTCGTGGCCTTCCCCCTCCGTCTGTACAATCAGTTGTCTTGCGTTTAGATGCCCTTTAAGCTGGTAGATCCTCGTGCAACAAACAACGAACACAGATGTTCGACATATCTGTGGCGATATCCGTGTATAGATGTATAATTCCTTGTTCATTCTACGCCGATATTCACCGACGAAGCAGGTCGGCTGTATATCTTTCGGAGATTTTTTTCTCAAACACTCCTAGAGCTGCCTCATCTGCTTGCACAAGTATCCATGCTTCAGATCCATACACTAGCACGGATAGTATCAGCATCTTGTAGAGTGTGAGTTTGATCTGGCGAGAGGTGGACATGTTCATAAACATTAAAAAATCTCAGAGATCTATCATAAATATCGATATATCGATCTCTATCAACATACATCTAAAATCTAACAATTGTATGGGGTCTCTTTTAATGTGTAGCAAATGGAATCATAACCTATTTCTACAAAACTTAAAAGAGGTCATTCTAGGATTTTTCTGGTACGTTATGCAAAAGCTCGTAATAATCGGAGAAACGCCTCCGGTTGTGAACCGATCTGTCTGAACCGATTTAGGGATGACTGGAGTAAAAAGGATCGTGTCTTTTGAAGGTGGCAGGGGAATATCAAAGATCACCGCTATGTGATTTTGTTAACTTCTACCACCTGAAAGATGATAGCTGCTAACATGCCCTGATGATGTGCTATTGTCACGGCGAGGATTCTATTTGGAAACACTTCACAATTACTTCAATTATATGCGGTGTTCCAATTTACTTTAGTCCACTCTTTAGGTTAGACCCTATATAACAGTACCTTCCACATTTCTGTTTTTGGGGGGCGGTATTTGGGCACTTTTTTGAAAATATTCCTACAAAAGCTCGGTCGACCGGACTTAGCGAGGTTTTTATTTGTTTTATTTTAAAGAGATTTGCGAACTAGCGAGTGTCGTCTTTGGAAGACGTATCCAAAATCTTTAAAAATACAGGCGCATATACCTAAACGCGACCTGGTGAATTAACGTTTTATAGATCCCGTCAACTTTGGATTTAAACCCCTGTTAAAGGCTACACGAGCAAAAGGAACTACTGGAACAAAAGTTACTAGAACGAAAGAATCGGATCTAGTACCATTTGCAGAATAGTTCCATTGAACTAGTTCGTTCTGGATCGACTCAACTATGGATCGTTGAACATGTGTTTAATTGTTGCATACCCGGTTTAAATAAGACCGTCAAATGTCGAAGTTTTTGCTCACCGTTTTATTCGACTGCAATGTCGTGGTTTATCATGATTTCTGGTCAATAAGGAACACTGCCGTGAAGTTATGCGCCGTTTGCGCGAAATAATTCATGTTGAAAATCCCATTAAGAATTTTGCACCGTCTTAACGGCTTTAACCATGGTGGACCATTAAGTGTTGAAATTGAGCGTCGACTAGCGCCCCATTGGAAAAGCCCAGAGTACTCAAAGAGCACTCTGAAGCCAACCCGCCGATACCAATTCGAAGATCCGCCGCTAAGCTTCAGTTCCTCATTGGTGAGGAGCCGAGGACAATCTAAACATCTGCCTTTCTATGGGTCAGGCACCCGATTGATACTGCAACTCCACATCGAGCCGAAGCTCTTCCAGCGAAAACTTTGGGCTAACCAACAGCCGCCACATTGACATTAACTGAATTTTTTTGATCAAGCTTCGTATATACTATAGTATGTAGAAAACATACACTTATCACAATGGGCCAATAGAAATACCTGAAAAGGAGAAAGGAAATAGTTTTTAAATTTTAAAAGGATTTTTGAAGACAAGTGAAGTGGATTTTTATAAAATAATTTTTTGAGCAGTTAAGGCGTGGGTTTTTTAAATAATTTTTTAAGGACCCTGAAGGCCTAAAGCGTAGATTTTTAAAAGAATTTTTGAAGGACCTTGACGGCCTAAGGCGTACAGTTTTGAAAGAAATTTTTTAAGAGACCTAGAAGGTCTCCTATTCAAATAATCTTTTCCGAAACTATCATATATAATAAACCAGTAAGGAAAGTTGTAAAGTCGGACTGGGCCGACTATATGATACCCTTCACCACTTTGCATATCAATGCGCACTCAAAGGAACATACTCATGCCTTTCTGCAACCTATACCAATTTCAACTTCATTCTGGCAGATTTAGAGTCGTTTGAGTACCATGGAATAAATTATGGAAAACGGCACGTACCTCTGTTAAAAATTTAATCGCAATCAGACACCCGTTCGAAATACATATTGACGCTATGGTTGCATATGTACCAATTTCAACAAAACGCAATAACGCCATCAACGTAAGTCTCAATTTGATACGTTGTGCAAAATTTCGTGTTAATCGGACAAATATTAGGAGTTTTGTGCACCAATTATGTAAAATCGAACGAATATATATGTATATGTGGGAGCTAAATCGAAATCTGAACCGATTTTCTCGAAACGTAACACAAAACATTCTAGACCCACTTCGGCATGTTATGCCAAATTTCGTGCAAATCGAAGGATATATAGGGACTTTAGTGTACCATTCACATAGGGAGAGCTAGATTTAAATCCGCACCGATACCACTCATCATTCTAGTCTCAATTCAGTACGCTATGCCAAATTGCGTTCACATAGAAACTTTGGTGCACTATTTACCTAAAATCGGACGAAAAAATATATATGGGAGCTATATCTTAATTTGATCCGATTTTCACATCGTTATAGACCTAATTCAGTACGCTATTCCAAATTTCGTGCACATCGAAAGATTTACAGGGACTTTGGTGCACCATTTACATTAAATCGGACGAAAATATATATGGGAGCTATATCTAAATCTGAACCGATTTTCATAAAATTTAACACACACCATTCTAGACCTATTTCATTACGCTATGCCAAATTTCGAGCATATCGAGTGATATATAGGGACTTTAGTGCATCATTTACTTAAAATCGGACGAAAATATATATGGGAGCTATATCTATATCTGACTCGATTTTCATGAAATTTAACAAACACCATTCTAGACCTAATTCAGTACACTATGCCAAATTTCGTACACATCGAAAGATTTACAGGGACTTTGGTGCACAATTTACATTAAATCGAACGAAAATATATATGGGAGCTATATCTATATCTGAACCGGGTTTCAGAAAATTTAACACACACCATTCTAGACCTATTTCATTACGCTATGCCAAATTTCGTGCACATCGAAAGATTTACAGGGACTTTGGTGCATCATTTACTTTAAATCGGACGAAAATATATATGGGAGCTATATCGAAATCTGAACCGATTTTCATGAAATTTAACACACATCGTTCTAGACTTAATTCAGTACGCTATGCCAAATTTCGAGAACATCAAAGGATATACAGGGACTTTTGTTCACCATTTACATAAAATCGGACGAAAATATATATGGGAGCTATATCTAACTTTGAACCGATTTTCAGAAAACTTGACACATATCATTCTAGACCTATTTCATTACGCTATGCCAAATTTCGTGCATATCGAATGATATATAGGGACTTTTGTGCACCATTTACATAAAATCGGAGGAAAATATATATGGGAGCTATATCTAAATCTGAACCGATTTTCATAAAATTTAACACACACCATTCTAGACCTAATTCAGTACACTATGCCAAATTTCGTGCATATCGATTGATATATAGAGACTTTAGTGCATCATTTACATAAAATCGGACGAAAATATATATGGGAGCTATATCTATATCTGAACCGATTTTCAGGAAATTTAACAAACACCATTCTAGACCTAAATCATTAGGCTATAACAAATTTCGTGCATATCGAATGATATATAGGGACTTTAGTGCACCATTTACATAAAATCGGACGAAAATATATATAGGAGCTATATCTAAATCTTAACCGGGTTTTCCCAACTTCAATAGGGTTCGTCCTTGGGCCAAATGACTTCTGAATGCGACCTGTACTTTCTTTACAATTTAACATCTACAGACGGACGGACGGACTCAGAAAGTGATTCTATGCCTACTCTCAAAAGAAATCATGGGTCTATCTCGATTCCTTTTGCTGTTACAAACATGTGCACAAAGACATAATACCCTGTAGCACAGTTTGGTGAAGGGTATAAAAATCCGCATCGCATGGTAACCCTATACCCATCGCACAACCGAGTATACACGCGTCTCTATGATATAGTTACGTATATACACATGTACATAACATTGTAGTAATATCAAATACAACGTAACCGAGTATACACTACGTAAATTGAATGAACTTTAAGCAGCATGGAAATTGTTACGAAAGCAAAACCAAAACCCAAAACCTTATCCTTGTCATCCAAAAAAAAAACGCTCAATTCTCGTTGTCCGAAAATGAACGTCGGCAGCAATAACACACACACACATCCATTCCATTTATTGAGAAATGGGTGTTAAGCTGTTAAACATTGACTAACTGAAAACGCCAGGCCATACCGTGAATGGATGTCAGACAGGAAGGCAGGACGGAAGGCAGCCATGTTCGCTGGCTGTGGCAAACAGCGTATGACCCCCACTTAGTAGGCCACTCTGTTATCCATGGTAATGCAGTCACATTTTGGGGGTTTAACGCGTTAGACAACCAGCCAGCCAGCCAGTGCGCTAACTGCTGCCGCTGCTGTTAACAAGAAATAATCCGTCGGGTATTGTGTTATTCTATTCCATTGTTTGGTTGAAAGATGTGATAACAAAAATAATTTTAAAGAAAATTAAACGAAAAAGAAGAAAAGAAAATAGTTAAAAGCAGAGCTATTACAAATAACAACAACAAATACATAAATTAAATTTAAAATTCTTAATTACTAATGGCTTTAAGAATTTTGAAAAAATTAACAAAAAGAAAAACAACAACAGCAGCAGCATTAACACCAAGGCAACATGTCTCACCTATTAAAACGTACCAAAAAATCCTGCATTAAGGTAAGTGTCCGTTGTTGCGCGCGAGTGTGTCTATCACGTTTTATGACCGAACAAGTAATTAGTTGGAGAGGTGAGGAGGAGTAGAAGGAGAAACCCCCAACTATTTTGTTAGCTATTTTGTTAGTTTTTGTATTCACCCACAGCTAAATCAATAATATTGATTTAGAAACCCGTAACAATACATGGACATTTATCCTTGTAACGTTTTGTGTTTTTTGTTGTGGTTGTTGTTGTTGCTATTGTTTGTGTCGGACAATCTAGTATTGACGGAGCCCCATGTTAATGACCACAAAACAGGAAATTATAAAATAAATATGGAAATTTTTCTAGAGCATGACAGAAGGGAGGCATTCTATAGCAGGCCTAAAAATATTTCATGGAATTTATGGCGCTTGTACTTCCGCAGGATATTTTAAAATAACTTGTTTTCTTAGAAAGGAAACACAAATGGGGAAAACTTAAATTGAGGTTTTAGGTTATTTATCGTAGCTGTTTTAAAGTTAAATACATTTAAGGAATGTCGGACGACGAAGAATATAAGACTTGATCGGAGCAGTATAGTCGGACGGGGCGACCAACTAAGTTTTTAACTTTCTGTGGTAATACATTCTGAGCTTGGGCAATATTTCGTGATGTTTGCACCATCTTGACCCTCACCCACCCCTAAACAAATATTACTAATATTCAGTACAGTCCTTCTAATTACTTACCCAGATTCCCTTCACCGTGGGTTGTTTTGTCCTTGACCATACCTGGATTCTCATGGAAAATTTCAAAGCGATGAGCGGTATATTTCCGACCTCTAGTGTGGTAATGGGTTACTAAATAATATATGAATACGTAAGCACCTGTAAATATTTAAGTGTAACTCCCACATCCGAGTACATACGACAATATAATTGGTATCAATTTAAAGGTCAACCACTCCTCTTGGATATACTATGAACTTCTCGAATCTATGTCCTTCAGGGGTAAATCTATACGCTATAGGATACAAATTTTGTCGTTTTTCACACAAAAGTCAGGGTCCATTTGACCCGCTAAATATTGACCGAGCTTTATCATAACAGGTATGCCTATTAATTGGCCCGATCCCCTTCTCCATGTAAAAATTGCGACCTCTGGAGCGACCAGAAAATCAGACAAAAATAAAGTTTTTGGTCCATTTCATCCCCTAAATATTAACCGATCATTACCAAACGGACGAACGGACGGACTGCCACACATGTGTAGATCGACTCAGCTAGTCGAGAAATGAGGTCGGTCTAGGACCAATATTCCGCGGCGTTACAAACTCTTGGGGCTGCACAAAGCTATAATACCCTGACAACATAGTTGTGTAGGGTATAAAAACGAGGAAAAAACTATTTGAAAATCAAATAATGGAAATGTGGCAATCTGGTTTTGATTTATGTAGGATATTGTACGTTCGGTTTTCTCAACACCACTCCTTACAGACACCATATACGAATGCATGAAGCTGATTATACAGTGCTTCGGAGAAATAATTAATATAAATTCTGGAGAAACAATCAATTCCGCACTATGATAGAAATTATAACAAATAACAAGTGAAAAAGCGATAAGTTCGGCCGGGCCGAACTTCGGATACCCTCAATATATACCATAGATATACTGAAAGTTACTTAAAATTAAAATATAGGGAACATACCAAAAAGAGTACCTATACCGACAATTCTACAAACCGATTATGGTTCTAAATATTGGTCCTAGATCCCATGTTTCTTTGGACCAAATTTGTTTCAAATATTTTGATTTCATCCAAACTTTGCCCATCTTATTATTTCTTCCAAACTTAGTTCAAGTTCGAATATGGGGAATATTGGTCCACTCCTTCTGGTACCTCCCACACAGGGGCTAGGCCTAAATGCGGGTTACAGTTCATATATATGAATATATATATAAGGTTTCCGCACATGAAATGATTACAATAGAGTCATAGAACCATACCCAAACACGGAACAAATCATATAACTGTTTTAAAATAAATCAGAAAGGAAAGTAGTAAAGTCGGACGGGGCCGACTACATGATACCCTTCACCACTTTGGGTATATTCAACAGATGAATCCTAACAGACGTCGCATTTTTGAAAGACCAGTAAAATGAAATTGAATCCATAAACATGTCATTCTGCAACCTATTCTAAATATTTCATTTGGTCAGATATAGAGGAGCTATATCTAAATCTTGACCATTTTCAAGAAATTTAACACACATCATTTAAGATCTAATTCAGTACACTATGCCAAATTTCATGTAAATCGAAAGTTATATAGGGACTTTGGTGTACCATTTACATTAAATCGGACGAAAATATATATGGGAGCTATATCTAAATTTGAACCGATTTCCACGAAACTTAGCACACATCATTCTAGAATTTATTCAGTACGCTGTGTCAAATTTCGTGCAAATCGAAAGATATATAGGGACTTTGGTACACCATTTACATTAAATCGGACGAATATATATATGGGAGATATATCTAAATCTCAACCGATTTTCAGGAAACTTAACATACATCATTCTAGACCTAATGCAGTACACTATGCCAAATTTCGTGCAAATCGAAAGCTATATAGGACCTTTGGTACACCATTTACATTAAATCGGACAAAAATATTTATGGGAGCTATATCTAAATCTCAACAGATTTTCATGAAACTTAACACACATTATTCTAGACCTAATTCAGTACGCTGTGTCAAATTTACATTAAATCGGACGAAACTATATATGGGAGCTATATCTAAATCTGAACCGATTTTTCCCAATTTCAATAGGGTTAGTCCTTGGGTCAAATAAGCGACCTGTGCCAAATTTCATACAATTCGGATCATAAATGCGACCTGTACTTTCTTTACTATTTAACATGGACAGACAGACGGACGGACGGACGGACGGAAGGACATGCATAAATCGACTCAGAAAGTGATTCTATGCATATTCTCAAAAGGAACCATGTGTCTATCTCGTTTCCTTTTGCCTGTTACAAACATACGCACAAAGACATAATACCCTGTACCACAGTGTGGTGAAGGGTATAAAAAGGGGGGTTATATAGGGACGACTCCAAAAAGGGGGGCGAATATTAAACATTTTTGGTAGGGAGATTTGTTACCATATACAACTACAAAATACCAAATTGCAGCGAATTCGGCTGAAAAACGCGCTTAAGAACCTCAAAATACCGAAAATTGGGGGTATTCTTATACATAGCGGGGCTATTCGAAAAAATTGACCTTTATTCATAATTTTTTGTGGAGTGATTTGAAACCTATTAAGAACTCAAAATACTTAATTACAGCCAATTCGGTGCGAAAATAAGATCAACACCAACCCCCACCCCCCCCAAATACTGCAAATTAGGAGTTACCGTTATATGGGGCTACCAGAAAAAGTCGACCAATATTTATAATTATTTGTGGAACCCAATATAGCAAATTTCAGCGAATTTTGGTACCCAAAATACCGAAAAGTACCCTTATATGGGAGCTACCAAAACAATGTACCAAATTTCAACGAATTCGGTTGAAAAACGCGCTCAAGAACCCCAAAATACCGAAAATTGAGGGGTACCCTTATATGGGAGCTATGCCTAAACGTGGACCGATATATTCCATCTTCGAACTTGACCTGCCTGCAGACAAATGACAAACCTATGAAAAATTTCAGCACCCTACCTCAATTCCTTCAGAAGATAGCGTGATTACAACAGACGGACGGACATGGCTGGTCGTCTTAGAATTTTACCTTGATCAAGAATGTATATACTTTATAGTTTCGGAAAGAATATTTCGATCAGTTACAAACGGAATGACAAAATTAATATACAAAATTAATATATAAAAAACAGTGAGCGGAGCAGTATAGTCGGCGGTCGGACGGACGAAAGGTGTGATGTGATACCCTACATAATTACCACGAAAACCTAACTTTCTGGGATTCTATATTCTGTATATCTGGGTAATACTTCGTGATATTTGACCATAACCGGAACTTCATGTAATATTTCAAAGCAATCAGCGCGGCATTTCCGCCCTCTAGTGGCATATTAGCAATACTAAATAACTTTTTTAGGTTAGGTTGACAGGAATATGATGATAGACACATGTATGTCTGCATTAATTAAAATCAGTTCATATATCTATATGGATCACATAATTAATGTCGTCCGACTTCATGTCAATGGTCCTTCAAAGGTACTATGTCTGTTCTATCGAGGGGATGGCATTTGTTATGCTAGATTTGTATATACCCAAAGTGGTAAAGAGTATCATATAGTCGGCCTCGTCCGACTTTACTACTTTCCTTACTGGTTCAACTTGAACATTTTGAATACATCGGGACCGCCAAGATCGGACAACTTATGATGGTGGAATTGGGATGGGTGAACTAATACAACTTATAAATCTAAAAATTTTGCTTTGAGATAGAATCCAAAAAAACAACAACAGCGTACTCAAAATGGCACATCCGCCAAAAAAAAACCATACATTTTCGAAGCACCGGGTTCGAACAACTTTATGTGGCAGGAACATAGTCAAAGGAAAAACAAGCAACTCTTCTTAAACCCCCGTTTGAATTGGATGAATTTTTCACATGGTTATAGCCTCACAAAGTCAAAGTTTCAAAACTGAACCATGGTATTTAAAATTCCAAAGATTGTTGTTGCAGTAGCTTTTGCGGGTACGTATTTTTATACCCTCCACCATAGTGTGAAGGGTATATTAATTTTGTTTTTCCGTTTGTAACACATCGAAATAACCATTTCCGACCCTATAAAGTATATATATTCTTGATCAGCGTATGGCAATGACGATATAGCCATGTCCGTCTGTCTGTTGTAATAGCGTCTAAACGAATTGAGATAGATTTGTGTGCAGGCAGGTCAAGTTCGATAATGGGCTTTATTGGTCCACGTTTAGGCATAGCTCCCATATAAGGGTACACCCTAATTGTCGGTATTTAGGGGGTTCTTGAGGGCGTTTTTCAAACGAATTCGCTGAAATTGGCTACATTGGGTTCTTATTGGGTACTAAATGTCTCCATAAAAAAAATATAAATATAGGTCCACTTTTTTGGTAGCACCCATATAACGGTACCTCCTACTTTTCCGTATTTTGGGTGTTTTGATCGTATTTTTCCGCCGAATTAGCTGTAATTTAATATTTTGAGTTCTTAATAGGTACAAAATCTCTCCACAAAAAATTATGAATATAAGTCAATTTTTTTCGGATAGCCCCCATATAAGGGTACCCCTAATTTTCGGTATTTTGGTGTTCTTGAGCGCGTTTTTCAACCGAATTTGCTGCAATTTGGTATTTTGTAGTCGTATAGGGTAACAAATCTCTCTACCAAAAATTATTAATATTCGCCCCCTTTTTGGGGTAGTCCCCATATAACCCCTTTTTTATACCCTCCACCATAGTATGGAGGGTATATTAGTTTTGTTTTTCCGTTTGTAAAGTATATATCTTCGAGTTCTTATAGGGTATCAAATCTCTCCACAAAAAAACTATTGATATAGGTCCGTTTTTTCGGGTAGCCCTCATATAAGGTTACCCCCAAATTTCGGTATTTTGGGGCTCTTGAGCCCGTTTTTCAACCGAATTCGCTGAAATTTGGTACTTTGAGTACTTATTGCGTAGCACATCTCTCCACAAAAACTTATAAATATAGGTTCATTTTTTCGGGTAGCCACCGTAAAAGGGTACCCTCCAATTTTCGGTATTTTGGGGTTCTTGAGCCCGTTTTTCAACCGAATTTGCTGTAACCCCCTTTTTTATTTTAAAAGCTACATCGGCCCTTAATTAGACCTAACCCCTTATATAATGAAAACACCATGTAGTTGCTAATTCCTAAACAATATTGTCAATATTGGTCCCGCTTTAGTATGCCTCATATAATATCGCCCTCTAAATTGGAGTATGTTCAGGATTTTATACACATGCTTCACCGTACCATGCGTTAATAATATATGTCAACATTTTACGGTTTTGAGATTTTAGGAAAACCCCCATTGAAATTGCTGAATTTTCTATTTGGTTTACAACAATCGGTAAGAAGAATGTTTTCATTTCAAAAATTTGTCAGTATTTCTATGGTGGAGGGTATCCAAAGTTCGGCCCGGCGGAACTTAACGCTTTTTTACTTGTTCTTTACTCAATCTGGTTCGCTTTCTCAATTCAGTTTGATAGAACTGTTGATTTAGAAGCTCTATTCTCTATTCTCCAATCAGATATTGCATCGACAACGTCTTGTTGTGTTGACGCACAGGAAGAATATTCGTCTCCTCATGAATGGGGTATATCTAAGACATGAGGAGACACCACTCAGTTGCAGCCTCCAGTTTGTCAACAAGGTTTATTTATCAACTAACTAAGTTCTGCCGGCTGATGACTTAAGAACCGTGTTCCTACTCCTGACCTTATCGTGGATAGCTGTAGACTGAGCGTATGATTGAGGGAGTGTGTGTCTAATAAAGGAGGGGGGAGGGAGGGAATATGACCCATAGAACCTTGGGATCATAATGGTGGCCATTATGGACATATAGACCAAATCTATCCGCATCCCTGCTGTCAATGGGGTAAATAGTCTGACCATTGCCCAAGTGGCCGATATTTCCTATTCCTCGTATGGAAGAAACTCTGCTATATAAATGATATAGGTATTGACCTCATTTCTTGGTCAGATATTGCATCGACAACGTCTTGTTGTGTTGACGCACAGGAAGAATATCCGTCTCCTCATGTATGGGGTACATCTAAGTCATGAGGAGACACCACCCATTTGCAGCCTCCAGTTTGTCAACAAGGTTTATTTATCAACTAACTAAGTTCTGCCGGCTGATGACTTAAGAACCGTGTTCCCACTCCTGACCTTATCGTGGATAGCTGTAGAGTGAGCGTATGATTGAGGGAGTGTGCGTCTAATAAAAGTGGGAGGGAGGGAATATGACCCATAGAACCTTGGGATAATAAGTCGTGGGCATTATGCATATTCAAATCTATCCGCATCTCTGCTGTCAATAGGGTAAATAGTCTGGCCATTGCCAAAGTGGCCGATATTTCCTATTCCTCGTATGGAAGAAACTCTGCTGCCCAATGGAGTAAATAGTCTGACCATTGCCCAAGTGGCCGATATTTCCTATTCCTCGTATGGAATAAACTCTGCTATATCATTGACCTCATTTCTTGGCCAAACGCCGTGGAGTATCAAAAAGGTAGAGGTTAAACAGTTCCGAAGATATCACTAGACCCTGGAGAACTCTATCCTATTCGCTCATAAGTTCACGATCCAACGTTTCAAACTTCGCTGCAGGGGAGTTCCTTCGGCGTATAGAAACAAATATATTTTTCTTCCATAGATCTAAACCAGAGACAGTTAACTATATATTTATCGGATGTGCGGATTTTCAATTCCCGTAATGCTAATTCACATTACTCTTTTTTTCTTACATATACATTTTTGTCTATATTAACCTATATATTTCTCTTTCCAGCTCATTCGTAAAATTTCCAATAAACAAATTTTCCTAAAACGTCTTGAGGAAGAGGACATATCAACAGACGTTGACATCTCTGTGGAGGCCAAGGAAAGGGATATCAATCAGAATGAAAATATTTCAATGCAACCGCAACAGTTGCAACAACAAAAATTCTCCACTTGCAACAAGAAACATAAAGACAAAGCACCCTCCTCCCACTCGTCTAGAGAGGATATCACAAAAGAATCCCACAAACGAAAATTACCCCTACATTTAGATGATCTGAATTCCGAAAAGCCGGTTCTACAAAGTCTTACCTCCAAATTATTTCTCACCGCTGATGGTTATGAATTTCAACGTCTTCAACAGTTACGCAGTGATACCGCCTCCGAAATAATACCCTATGATCCGGAATTTAATAAGAATGCCGGACGGGAGTGCAGTCGGGAGAGACCCACCTCATTTTTCAATGAAGAGGAAGATTTCGAAGAGGTGGCACAGAAACAGGAGGTGGTTTTCGAAAAGGTCAAGTACAAAGAAGATGTCCGTTATTTACGTCATACGCCGTCCACCTGTAGTCTAGATAATTACATAATTCACGATGAAGATGTGAATGAGGATTTGGCCCTGCCACGCGATGACGATGACGGGGATGAAGATTTTATAAATACCACCAATCTATTGCAAAATCAAAATAACAACAACAACACCATTTGTTCTGCTCGTAATAATCTCAATGGTATCGATAACCAAATATTTACTTCCTCAAATCATAGTCGATGCCTTTCCGATTCGAAGCGGGAGGTTGATACCACTAGAGGCTTTCAATTGCAACCGCTTGCCATTAATGCCTGTGAATTCCAGGAATCCAAAAAAAGTCCCACTGAACATCAATTGGAGCTTCAGCAATTTTCATCAAACCAACCACAGCTGTCGTATCAACATCACCATCACCACCACCCTGCCCAGCCCTCTAATCAAAATTTGCTTCCACTCAATGTTAGTCTAGGTTGTATTACCGATGGTAATTATCATCAGCTGTTTATTGGCGAACAACGTGATGCCTTCTTCAAACTAACCCCAGTTGTCAAATGGGACATCAATGGCAATTCGTTGGAGGACGATGATTTTCCCGTCTTCGATGCCAATCACCATCTAAATAATTCACCGGCTAAATCCAGTTTGCGTTCCAGTTCCACAACATTGGAAACGTGGCTAGAAGTAGAATAAGCCATCATTTGGAATTGTATTAGTTTGTATATCCTTATTCCGAATTGTATATTTATATATGTATGTATGTATGCAAAAAAAGTGTCCTTAATTGTTATCATGACTACTACTAACAAACAAACATACAACAACAAAATACCTATGTAAATTATAAAGTACGTAATGCACAAGACTCCTACCAAGCTCCGCCCAGATTGAAATAAATTATTCATTATGCAATCGTAATTATATTTATCAAAAAAAAAAAATACAAATACAAACACATGTTTTCATAATATGGGAGAGCATGCGGTAAGTATGCTGGAAAGTGCTACAGGTCTCCCAAAAGGGACCCTCTGCCGGGCATAGGTAAATGTTCGTATATAAAAGACTAAAGAACGTTTTTTAATATGATCTTTAGTATATGTTCAATGTAAGGGCCTTATAAGGTATTCCTTGTAAGGAAGACTTTTAGAAAGCCTTGGTTTTATAGAATACATGCAAAAATTCCTATATGTTCAATAGACCTACAGAATATCTTATGGTGGCAGAGAAAATTGGTATCTCCACGTTTTGCAACGTGAATGAGGATATCCCCATCAGAATACGGGGGTAAAGATCGCAGTTCCTCTACATAATCGACTATATCTGCAGACCACTTGATTTCACCACCTGTGAACGCCGCACTTTCCTTGGCCATAGGAAATAGAAAAGCCAACTGCAGGGGTTCAGAGAGTTCATCGACATGCGATTCCGAGATGTTTGGGTAGCAGAAAGAAAATTCTGGGACATCATTGCAGCTGCAGACGCTAGAAGTATGATACCAGATGATGCCTAATTTTCCAGCAGAGGCAGTTTCTCTTCCAAACGAACCGAATGGGCTACCTCGATCTAACCCAGCAGAACTCAGGTTCAGGAAACTCACGTTGGAGGTCAGCAGATTAGTCGCGAAGCAGAAGAACAAATAGTTACACCATCTGAAATGTTGCGACATTGTAACTATGGGCAACGATTAAGTCCCTCTCGAACCCTTAACCACATTTAAGAACAATTTTAAACGACAGTTTGTCAAGCGTCCGGTGACGTAGGGGATGATAGATACCAAGCAGCGGCTCTGATTGGATTTAACATGGCAAAGCCCAACCTTATCTTGGTTCCTCTTTCATCTCAATTGTGGACACTGACTTCCCGCGGTGTCAACTGGGGTAACTGTTGAAATAGTCAGCTGATATGTGCCGCGATTTCACCCATAAGAACTATAAAAAAATGGGTTGAGGTGTTGGGTTTGTTTGTTTTAACACTCGAAAAACCCCCCTTACTATGAAAAAGCAACGAAAGTGAACATCAAACCCCCCAATGTTGGCGATCACCGCAAACGTATAAAGGACCACGATCTGCGAATCTGCACTTGGAATGTGCGCTCCTTGCACAGAATAGGCGCAATTTTCGCCTTGGCGGATGTACTCAAGAAGTATAAAGCCGATATTATTGCCTCACAGGAAATGCGATGGAAAGGGTCTGGCGTAAATCATCTGATTTGATTTAGCCCTATATTAAAGCTGCCACGAAACGAGACATGAATTTGGCTGCGGATTTATGATTAATAGGAGAATAAAATACCTCGTCTCCAGATTCACTCCGATAGATGAGCGAGTTGCTATAATCCGTATAAAAGCAAAGTTCTTCTACACCAGTCTTATTTGCGCCCATGCTCCGATGGAAGATATATTTTACGAGCGCCAAATGGCCGCTGCCCTGACCATGACATTAAAATTCTGCTAGGAGATTTTAATGCAAAAATCGGAAGGGAAAATATTTTTGGTCCCACCGTCGGAAAATTCAGCCTCCTTGAAGAAACATCCGGCAACGGCATGAAGTTGATTGACATCGCGGCAGCAAAAAACATGGTATTTAACAGCACCAGTTTCAAGCATATCGATATACACAAGGCCACCTGGATTTCTCCTGATCAAGCAACGAGAAATCAGATTGATCATTTCGATCGATACGAGGAGCGAATATCGATTCGGACCAGCCAAGGTTCACATGTGTCTTAATGTAGCAACAAAGGTGCGATCGACGTCAAAAAGCTGCAAGCACAACAAGCGCCAGAAGCGTACTCCGCTGAACTTACCCACTTCCTTGGCGTAAGCAATCCCTGTCCCGATAATAATATAGAAGCACAAAGGCTAATAATTGCCCACACCCTACAAACTGCGGCAAAAGCAACACTTGGGTACCAAAGACACTATCAATAAACCTATGGTACGGTCAGGAGTGTCGTAATGCTACTGATGTTAAAAACGCAGCGTATATGGCAACCCTGCAGACAGTAGTAACACCTAATGCTATGGAGACTTATCTGGAAAACAGGAGAGAGGAGAAACGTATTTTCAGAAAAAAGAACAAAAAAAACGTGAGCGTGAGCAAATCGAGTACAGGAGTCGGAATGAAGTCCGGAAATTTTACCAACCAATATTGGTTTTATTTTATTGGTTTTATTGGTGTAGAGATGAAGAAGGAAACCTGGTGACAGATACAGACCGTGTGTTGCGGATCTGGAAGGAGCATGTTGAAAAATCTATGGTATCAAATAGTGGTGGTGAAGAAGATACCTCAGAACCAATAAGAAATGAAAGTATACCACCTAGCCAAGATGAGGTAAGAGTAGGAATTAATCGGCTGAAGAACAATAAAGCAGCAGGTGCCAGCCGAACTGATGGTCAGATGCTGGTCAGGACATGCACCAACTGATTAGAACAATTTGGCTAGTGGAATGAATGCCCAATGATTGGAACATCAACATCGTGTGCCCCGTGCACAAAAAAGGAGACAAGACGATAAGTGCCAATTTCTTCCCATTACATATATGGTGCTATGCAGCGTGCTGTGTGAACGACTGAAGCCAATGACCAATAACATCATTGAACCATACCAATGCGGCATCGGGGCTGACAAATCCACCATTGACCAGATTTTCACTCTGCGACAGATCGTGGAAAAGACTCACGAAAAACACATGAACACATTCCACCTATTCGTCGACTATAAAGCCGCATTCGACAGCCCTATACGTTCAGAGGTTTTTAACGCCATGTCTGCGTTCGGCATTCCTGCTATGCAGGATAACTGTAAGTACCACAAGGTAAGCATTTAAAGTCGAAAAGGACCACTGGGAGCCCTTCAATACCGAAAGAGGATTCAGACAAGGTGGCAGTCTGTCGTGTGACCTGTTTAACATCCTGCTGCAAAAGGTCATACGAGATGCAAATGTGAACAGAACTGGCACTCTGTACACCAAACAGCATATGTTATTCGCCTATGCCGACGACGATAGTTGCCACCTAAATGGCGAGAAGACCAAGCTGATGGTATCAGCGTGCAAAACGTCCAGTAGACTCGGACCAACTGTGGAACTTGAAAACTAAAGCTTCGAGGTAGTCAAAGATTTTATATACCTCTATACTGCCATAAAGAAAACTTATAACATCAACTTTGAAATTCGGAGGAGAATAATGTTGGCCAACAGATGCTACTATGGTCTGAGTAAGCAACTCAAAAGCAAGGCCACCTCTCGCACCTCTCGATATTATCCGTGCTGCTGTATGAATCTGAAGCATGGACAAACGTATGAGATAGCTCTTGGAGTGTTTGAAAAAAAAAGTTCTCCGGAAGATATATGGGCCGATCGGCGTCGACGCTGAATATCGTGGTCGAATGAACCACGTAGTCAGAGGGATCGAGCTGCAGCGACTACGCTCCATCTCAAAAGGCATATAAAAGCGAGCCAACTAATGGTTCATGCAGAAGGGGAAGGCAACGAATCCGATGGAAAGATCAAGTAGAATACAATATCTCGGAACATGGTCTTTCATTGGATGAAATGCGCACAAGACGGACGCGCCTTGAAATCTTTTATAAGCTCAGCTTATAGAACAACCGTTCTGTCATAAGCCAGCTAAGAATGTAAGTGTGTAACATAGACTGAGAGTATATATCTGACGGCAACGCCGACCGAAACTTTTTTGAATTGTTTATATTAAAAAGGTAACTGATTTGTCCCGTACATTGGGGTTGTTTCCATATAGGCTTATTCGACCATAGTATGGGGAATATTTTTATTCGAAATTGTCAGTTTATACCTTACAAAGTATGGAATTCAAAATATTCGCTAATTCCTACTCAATGTAATCCACATTGGCCCCGCTTTAGGAATAGCCTCAATTAACATTGTCCCCTAAATTGCAGAAATTTTAGAATATTATATGGTTGTTCCAAACTACCATGCGTTATCGATATCGGTCCAAGTTTAGGGGTTTTGCGGTTTTAGAAAAATCATATATATTTTGTTGACCATTTTTTTAATTCGAGACATCTACAAAACCTGATTTTTGAATGCTTCAACATCATCTTTTGGCGACGAAAATCGTTGATTTCACATTTCTTCTAGATATGTGAAAAATCATTAGGTTAGGCCTGAACGATCTGTACGACCCATCAATACTATGTTTTGGCCTGTCATAAAGGCGGTAGTTTGAGCAGATGTGTAAGAGCTAAAATTTCTATTTATACCCTACACAACTATGTTGTCAGGGTATTATAGTTTTTTGCAGCCCCAAAAGTTTGTAACGCCGCAAATATTGGTCCTAGACCCACCTTTAAGTATACCGATCGTCATATCTCGACTAGCTGAGTCGATCTAGACATGTGTGTCCGTCCGTCTGTCCATTATAATTTGTAAACACGATACAGGCCACAGTTATGGACCAATCTTCACGAAATTTGACATGTAGGATTGGTTCTGGCCAATAAAGACCCCTACTGTTTTTGGTAAAGATCGGTTAATACTTAGGGGATGAAATGGACCAAATACTAAATTTTTGTCGGTTTTTCTTGTCGCTCCCATGGCCACAATTAATGCCCGAACGTCGCGAAATTTTACATGGAGAAAGGGATCGGGCTAAAGAATAAGCATGCCTGTTTTGATAAAGATTGGTCAATATTTAACGGGTCAAATGGACCCAAACTTTTGTGTGAAAAATTACAAAATTTGTATTTTATGGCGTATATATTTGCCCCTGAAGGACATAGACCCGAGAAGTTTACAGTATATCCAAGAGGAGTGATTGACCTTTAAATTGATACTAATTACATTGTCGTATGTACTCGGATGTGGGAGTTACACTTAAATATTTAGAGGTGCTTACGTATTCAGATATTATTTAGTAACCCATTACCACGTTAGAGGGCGTAAATATAGCGCTGATCGCTTTGAAATGTTCCATGAGGTTCCAGTTATGGTCAAGGCCAACGCCTATAATTTTCGGTGATGATCAGATAATAATTTTGGGATAACGTGGACCGAAAACTAAATTTTTTGTTGTTTTTTCGAGGCCACAATTATAAGACAACATCACAACACAACCCACGCTGAGTGGAATATGGACGTGTACCGAATATTACAAATATTCGGAAAATATGTCAGTGTAAGGAAGAGCTGTTGATCTCTAATCGGGCGAGAGGGTGCACATATTACGAAATATTGCCCTGGCTTGGAATAAAAATCCACAGAAAGATAAAGTTCTGTGGTAGTTGTGTAGGGTATCGTATGGTCGGCCCCGTCCGACTATACTGCTCCGCTTACTGGTTTATCTAAGGCTTTGTCCTAGGGTGTTAACGAGGCACACGTCCTCTTTTACCGATGAAACATGCGACCATTTGCTTCGATGTGTTTTCTTCGCAAACAACTTTCGATGGATTTGACTGTCTTTGAAGATTCACAAGGTCGATTGCTTGTTTAAATTCGAGTTATAATCATGGATCACTGATCACCTTATAAAAATCATTTGAAGAATCGTTAACATTTTTTCAAAATTTCGACATGAGCCTTTTTTTGCTCGTTATCCAACGTGGACAAGCTTTTTTTAAATCCAGGTACTTATTAAAGAGTCGGCGACAATTAAATCCATTTAACCGTTTTTTCCTATAGTCCTATATATGGACTTTTTTAGATTTGACCATGAGTGGACCTGTATCCTTGCTAGCAAATGATATATTTGATGAAGGACCTGGAATATAACTAGTAAAATTCTTATTTATATCTGCGGCTCATCTAAAGATTACGTTCACCTCAGACCTCCATGGCAATCTTCTGAATGTTTGTTGTTGCGCACTGTTCAAACGCCAAATGCCAACTAATTGTAACGAGATATTTTCAAATGGCGGGTAGTTTAAAAACAAGAACTCAACATCTCTGCACTACCACCACCAACTACCCTCCCACCCTGAATTATCTACCCAAGATGTCAGCAGAACATTTTCTTATGTTTCTGTTCTTTTCATTCTTCTATTTCGCACTAATTAACAATTCACAAAATCAACATGGAGAAAATTGAATGCGTTTTATTGAAAACAAGACCTAAGATTTTTCGGCAATCGCATCCTTCTTTTCAAGCGAACCGATGCGGACACAGCAACAACAAAACGGACAAAATAATAAAAACGGAATTAAGGCAACAAGAAGAACAAAATAATAATAACAACAACAAAATACAATAAAAAGCACTCGTAACTAAAATCTCCATTGTCAGAGACACGTGGATGGCCGTTTGAACGGCGTCCAGACAAATGGAACTCAGTGGGTTGGGGTTGAGGGGTGGAGTCATAGGGAAATTATAAACAATATTTTTTTCTACGACGACGAAAACGATTTTAAGAATATTTGAGTGTGTGTTTTGTTTATATTGTGTTACACATGTATCCATTAATATTATATGTATGTACATGCTTATATGTACATACATACATACAAATATAACAAGTAATCATAAAAATACAATAACAATAATAAATGAGATAATTTCGAACAGTGGGTCGAAGAGGAAATTTGGCGCGTTATTTTTTATAAGAAACGAAAAAAGCAATATCAACGAAAGTGGAATAAGCTAGATGTAGCTATTTGGGCCTCATTGAAATGAAAATATAGGGAGCATACATATAACTACAATTCTACCAATCGATTGTTGTAAACCAAATAGAAATGGTGGGATGCAGCTATATGGGGATAACCCCAACACACGGAACAAATTAGCTAACTATTTTAATATAAACCAGTAAGGAAAGCGGTAAAGTCGGACAGATGAAACCTAAAAAACGTCGAATTTTTAAAGGACCGGGGACAAAATTATGAAAATCAATTATATGCGTATATCTATATATATATATATAGCGGGCCCGGCAAACGTTGTCTTGCCTAGCAATATTGTTGATGTATAATTTTCGGCGTTCTACTTATATGATAGTTGATATTGAAAATTTAACATTACATTAATAATATCAATATTGACCCAAGTATTCGGATAGCTCTCATATATATCCCTTAATATTCAGTATTTGGCTGAAATTTTTTATTCGCCCAAGCTTCCAAATATCCCTCATATAATTTTTAAATCTAATCGGCAGTAATTTGGTATTTGGTTGTTTAATTTGGTAGAATGAATCGTACTAAAAGTATCTATATTGGTCCACTCTTTGAGGTAGCTCCCATATAACGGTACCCAAAATATTCGGTATTTTGGGGAGTTGGTTCCAGTGTGTAAACCAAAGTGGTAGTAATGTTTTATTTGGTCAAAAATTCTCATAGAGTTGGTCTAAAGTATTAAAAAGGCGCCATACATATTTGAAGTTCTTAACCCTTTTTCCAACCTGAGTGTCTGTACATTATTTTTAAAGAGCATGGGCAACCTACTGTCACATAGTGTTGTAACATTGTTCCCATATAAATGTCCCGACCGATTTAAGGAATCTACATATTAGAAGATATGCAAAGTTAGATTTAAGTTTAAGTTTATTTGATATATTAAGGTATTTGCAATTTTATAGTCACAGGCTCAATACGAAAAAAACATCACTTGTTTTTTTGATATATACTTAATTAATTTTTCACAGAAAATGGCATCGTATATTAGTTTTATCTGTGATACACATTTGTGGTATCGGATATATGCGAGGTGTTGTGTTTATGAGTTCAAAGGCATTGACCAACGATTAGGCATATAACCACCATATAATGGTACCACCTGATTTGATATTTCCCGTGCCATAGCAACATTTTAAGTACTTTAAAGAACAACGTGTCCTCATGGAACTATTACTATTCATATTTTAAGAAAAAATGATCTAGGGAATGGATCTTAGGATCAAAACTATTGCGAATATCTTCTGATTTTCATCCTTGCATTTGTCCCAAAATGTACGTGCATTCTATGGACAACGTGCACATACAATGATCGCGTGTACATTCAATGATATATTCTCAATTATTTTTTGAATTTTCATAAAAAACGTTTCAATACAATGTTAATCAAATTGGAAAAAATCAAAATTTTCAATAATTGACAAATGAAGGCTTAAAGGATTGATACGCTATAAATTTTTGCCCAAATATCTCAAAATAACAACTACGACGTGGTGCGATCATAGTAGCTCGATACTAAATTCGTGGAAATGCAAATATGCTTCATAATATTTTTTCGCAAATTTTTTGCGGTTTTCGATTTTTTCTCACCTTTTAAACCTTCCCTGAAGCTCCACGAACATTTGAAAACTAAGATAAGAAAAATCCGCTCAGCCGTACTCGAGTTTTAGCGAGACTAACGAACAGCAACTTTTTTCAAGTCAAGGACAATCCAATTGATTGTAGAAAATTGACATATTTTGAGAATTTTCCATAACTGACAATTACATAAAGATATACACTGTCATTTTCGACCAAAATATGTCCAAAAAGAACTACGAAGAGATGAAACCATAAATGTTCGGTATAAAATGTGTGAAAATGCTAATATCTTTCAAAATATATTTTGCAACATTTACGCGGATTTTTCTTAAAATGTTCTTTCATTAAAACCTTTCCACTTCAATTACAGACTACTAACAGAAACTTTAAGTCAAATCGGTCCAGCCGTTTATATAATTTTTGCAACATTTTCGCGGATTTTTCTCAACATTTTCTTTCATAAAAACCTTCCCACAGTAATTACCGACAACTGAAAACAATTTTGAGTCAAATCGGTCCAGCCGTTCTCAATTGATGCGTTAGTATACATTTTTTTGGCTCCATTTTTATATATATAGATATATATATCAAAATCTAATCCGATTTGAACTAAACTTGCCACACGTTATGTTATAGTAACTTCAGTACGTAGAGCAAAATTTTGTGCCTATTGGACTCACAATGGTAAAGCATTTAAAACCAACTTCTAGGTTATTCTAACTCCAGTACATTGTGAAAAGTTTGTGTCAATTTTGTGTAAAATCGGACAACACCATTTACATTAAATCGGACGAAAATATATATATGGGAACTATATCTAAATCTGGACCGATTTTCGAAACTTATCACACATCATGCTAGACTTAATTCAGTACGCTGTGCCAAATTTCATACAAATCGAAAGGTATATAGGAACTTTGGTGCACTATTTACATAGAATCTGACAAAACTATATATAGGAGCTATATCTAAATCTGAACCAATTTTCTCGAAACGATCATTCTGCACCTAATACAGTACTCTATGCTAAATTTCATGCAAATCGAATGATATATAGGGACTTTGGGGCACCATTTACCTTAAATCGGACGAAACTATATATGGGAGCTATATGTAAATCTGAACCGATTTTCTCGAAACTTGGCACACATCATTCTGCATCTAATTCAATACTCTATGCCAAATTTCATGCAAATCGATTGATATATAGGGACTTTGGTGCACCATTTACTTTAAATCTGACGCAACTATATATGGGAGCTATATCTAAATCTGAACCGATTTTTAGGGTTCGTCCTTGGGCCAAATAAGTGACTTGTGCCAAATTTCATCCAAATGGGATTATAAATGTGACCTGTACTTTGTTTACAATTTAACATCTACAGACGGACAGACGGACAGACATGCATAAATCGACTCAGAAAATGATTCTATGCATATCCTCAAAAGGAACCATGTGTCTATCTCGTTTCCTTTTGCCAGTTACAAACATATGCACAAAGACATAATACCCTGTACCAAAGTGTGGTGAAGGGTATAAAAAGGGGGTTATATGGGGACTACCCCTAAAATGAGGTGGATATTAATAATTTTTGATAGGAAGACTTGTTAACATATACGACTACAAAATACCAAATTACAGCAAATTCGGTTGAAAAACGCGCTCAAGAACTCCATAATAGCGAAATTTGGTGGTTGGGGGCTGGTTCACTTATACGGGGGCTATCAGAAAAAGTGGGCAGATGTTTATAATTTTTTGTGTAGATATTTGGCACCAAATAAGAACCAAATATACCAAATTTCAGCAAATTCGGTTGAAAATTGGGGGGTACCCTTATATGGGGGCTATCCGAAAAAATTGACCTATATTTATAATTTTTGGTGGGAAGATTTGCTACCCAATAAGAACTTAAAGTACCAAATTTCAGCGAATTCGGTTGAAAAATGCACTCAAGAACTTCAAAATACCGAAAATTGGGGGTACCCTTTTATGGGGGCTATAAGAAAAAGTAGACCGATTTTTATAATTTTTAGTTTAGATATTTGGCACTAAACAAGAACCCAATGTACCAAGTTTCAGCGAAATCGATTGAAAAACGCGCTCAAGAACTTAAAAATACCGAAAATGGCGGGGGGGGGCTTATATGGGAGCTATACATAAACGATATATCCAATCATTGAACTTGACCTGCATGCAGACAAAATTTTGGCGATCTATATCAATTCGTTTAGACGCTAGAGTGACTACAACAGACGGACAGATGGACATGATTAAATCGTAATATTATTTTACACTGATCAATAACATATATACTTTATAGGGTCGGAAATGATTATTTCGATGCGTTACAAACGGAAAAAACAAAACTAATATACCCTCCATACTATGGTGGAGGGTATAAAAATTTTAAAATGTTAAACCTTTTTGGGGAAGGTACTTGAATGAGTTGGCCGATAAGCCTCATCTTCAAACAATATCTTCAGGTTAAAATTTATGGTGGGTTGTGCAAAGTTGGGATCAAATCGAATACTCCGTTCGCATTATATTATAAAATTGATTATCAGCCAAATGTTGACCGGGAAGGTACCTGAAGGAGTGAACCAATATTCCTCATCTTTTGACTGCAAAGTTTAGATGAAATCAGCTATTCCAACCAGCCAGACAGTCGGACATTTGCAAATTGACATATATAACCATTGTATCATTTGGTCCGACAAATGACTTCAACTATCAGATTTCTCTTATAGCAGCAGCCAGATGCATTACTGCTTTTCGAATATCTGAGATGAGACCCAATTTCCCAGCAAAGGCTGATAATCTACCAAAAGAACATGATGGGCTCCGTCGTTCTAACACTGTAGATTTCAGAGTCAGGGAAATCACGCTATAGGCCTGCAAATTAGTGGCGAAGCATAAAGGGAATAAATAATTTCGAGCTACGGATGCCAGTTGCAATATCAACCATTGTAAAATGTGGTGGTAACTTCTAGCCAGAATGAGATCTTAAATGCCGATGTAATCTTCGCTCTCGATATGCTCAACAAACTGTTTGTTGAAATAACTAGCTCACCTCATCGGATCAGTCAACTATCATAATTTGTTCGAGGTAACAATGTCGCAACACTTCTAGCTACAACAGGGTCTACCAGAAAAAGTGGACCGATATTTATAATTTTTAGTGGAAATATTTGTATCAATTCAAGGAATTCGTTTGCAGACAAAAGACAACTCTATGCAAAATTTTGGCAATCTATATATGGGGACTACCCCTAAAAGTGGACGACTACAAAAAAAACAAAATTACAGTAAATTTGGTTGAAAACGCGATCAAGAACCGCATGAAGGTGTTATGCGCAACCGAATTAGATGTAGTTGGAAATTCCGAGCTAATTGAGGGCGAATGACATATGTGTATGCACTAGGTCCATGTTTTGACGTAACCTCCATATAAAGTTCCCAATCCAAGAAGCATTTTCCAACCGAAATCCACATAATTTGCCATTCCAGATTTTTGGTGGATACAAAACGTATTCACCCATTTTCAATATGTTAAAGTTCTTAACCGGATGTTTACCCTGAGTTAATATCTCTGAGAGGCATAGCCTTCATATAAAAATCCCGATAGATTTCACTTATTTTCATTGCCAAACCAATTGCCATTTTTATTCGTTTGTCTACTGTTATCTCTAAACGAATTGCCTCCAGGCAGATCAAGTTCGAAGACGGGCTATATCGGTTCACGTTTAGACGTATCCCTCATTTAACGGTATACCCAATTTTCAGTATTTTGGGCATTTTGGGATGTTATTTTATCAATAACGGTCCAGTTTTTTGGGTAGCTCCCATATAAAGGTACCCCAAAAATATGCGGATACTGAAGTTTTTGGATAACTTTTTCAATCAAATTTGCTGTCATTTGATATGTTGTGTTCTAATTGGGTTGCAAATATTCCCAGCAAAAGTTATCGATATGGGCCCCTTTTTTGGGTTGCCCCTATATAACAGTAATCCCAAATCGGAATTTTGAGGGGTTTGATTCGGGTTTTCATAGTATGGGGGATATTCTTTACTCGAAGTTGTCTACAAAGTATGGAATTCTAAAACGATTTAGTCATCTGTTTTAATCATTTTACCTTTGGAGGATATCGAGATAAAAATTCGAACCTGGTAAAAGTTATCGATATGGGTCCATCCTCCAGTACCCCCCAATTTTTGGAATTTTGAGGGGTTTGATTCGGGTTTTCATAGTATGGGGGATACACCTAACAATTTTCCGTATTTCTAATATTCAACGCATACGAAGGTATTGAGAAACAAAACGTAAATATTAGGTTCGAAATGGTGCTATTTCGGTCCATAATTAGGCATAGCCCCTCATATAAGGATAATTCCAACTATTCGCTAATTCATACATAATGTAATCTATATTGATCCCACTTGAGGTATAACTTTTTATAACTTTACCCTCTAAATTGCTGTATTTTTAGTGGGATTTTATACAGCTGTTCCACCATACCATGCGTTATCAATATAGGTCCAAGTTTTGGAGGGTTTTGGGATCTTAGGAAGAATTCCCATTATAATTGCTGAAATTTGTATTTGGTGAACATTATGGTTTACATCAATCGATTGGTAGAATTGTCGTTATAGGTCCACTTTTTGGTATGTTCCCTATATTTTCATTTCAAGTAACTAAACTATGGTAGAGATTATCCAAAGTTCGGCCCAACCGAAATTAACATTTTTTTTTTATTTCACTGTGTGTGTGTGTGTTTTTTCTTAAAACCACTGTAATTTTCAATCCGTACTTGTTGTCATATTTGTATCTTATTACCATTGGATGGGTGTATATACGAATACACCCATCCAATCCCAACCCCACAATGTGCTCCCAAGGAATACTTGCCAACATTATTTTTTTTTCTTTGCGTCCTTGTCATCTACTTGTTGTTGCTTTTATTATACGATACATATGTATATCGTACATCAAAAGGTTTCCAATTTTTCAATTTTGGTTGCATTAAAAGTTTACTTGTTGTTGTTGTTGTCGTCCGGCGCAACAACAACAACAAAGAGACAGCACGTGTCAAACATGTGTGAGAAATGTCTTCGTAGTGCATTTCCCACGTCCTACAGTTACCGAGCAAATGAAACGACATATCTACTTGTTTCTCATGTTGTTGTTGTTGTTTTATTTTTTGTGTGATTATTTTTATTTGATTTCTCTTATGGGTAGTTGTTGTTGTTGTTAGAATTCAGTTTACAGTGGGTGGTGGTTGGTTGGATGGTTGGTTAGTGAATTGGTTTACAACTGGGAAGTTGGAAATCGCTTAAATCGTTTATGTGTATGTGTGTGTGCGTGTTGATGTACCCTGCACTTTGCATTTTTGGGTGGTGAGTTTTGCCACATTCACAAAGGTCCTTGTAGATCGTCCTTCCTTTGTTGTTGTTGCTTTTCTGAGTGAATTTTGGCTCACACGGGAATATTTTCGCTGCTCTGTTGACATGGCTTGTGTGTGTTTTTTTTATTTCTCCCGCTTTTTGTTTTCGGCTTTGTTATTCGATGCCTTTAAAAGTGGCTATGATTCACTTGATGTTATCCTACTACTTGTTGTTGTTTTCGCTGTTATTGTTGTTGGTATTTTTTGTTTGTATTTTTGGAATAAATAACTTATCATTTGAACAGGCAAGATTATTTTGGTTTTGATTAATTGCAGACTTTTGATGTGAAACAATAACCAAATAATCCACGCATTATAGCTTCATGAGAACTTATTTTCTTTGGCATTTAATTAATAGACAAAATGAAGTAATCAAATGGAATTTTCGAAAAAAATGTGGGAGATATTTGAATTTTGAAAATCTGTAATAACGAAGAAGTGTTTACATAAAAGGTATAGAATTCATAGAATTAATTAAAAATATTTTTTTAGGATTGCACCTAGTCCTACTATGAACACTTTTTTTGAAAATCGCATATTTTCGACCAAAGATCAGGTTAGGAAATAAGGTAGATCTACACCGACTGCATCTCAGTTGGTACGATCGTTGTATATGCAAGAGTTTTTGAGATTTTTCAGTTGAAGTTGTAAGGGGACATTTTTTACATGAATGTAGTTTCGAAAATTTTTTGAGACCATGAATGGGAAGTGCCCTCTTAAGGCATCAAAAGCTGATTTTTTCTCAAAAAATAGACCACAGGACAGAAGTACACTCCTCTTACAAGGAAACCATATTTGAATGTTTTCTAATATTGTACTGGAAAACCTTAGCATACTGGCATATGCCCGCAACTTCGTTAGCGAATGTAGGAAATATTTAATAATGTATTAACATATTATTTATTTTTAGATAAATCTGCATATGTCTGAAAAAAAAAACAATCCGCACATTAATATCGACCATAAATTAAATTGGAGTAAATTTGAGTACCATTTAGTACCAAATTTCATGATTCAAGCTTAAAGGTTCACCCAAATCCAAATTTTAACAAATTTTCCATTTATCACACATTATTTCCATAAGTACAATTTGTACCAAATTTAGTACACAGTAGTATGAATTTCCAAAAACCTCTTACTTACCCCAAACCTACACCACCACAGTGATCCAAAATATAAGTTTCAGGATTCCAATTCTATCGGTCCACCCATAATTCAAATTCTACCAAATTTAGTACATAGTTATACCAATTTCCAAAACTTCCTACATACCTCAATCCTACACTCCCACAGTGATCCTAAATCGAAGTTTCAGGATTCCAACTTTATCGGTTGACCCACAATCCAAATTATACCAAATTTAGTACACAGTAGTACGAATTTCCAAAATGTCCTACTTAACCCAAACCAACACCCCACAGTGATCCTAACTTTGAGTTTCAGGATTCAAACCCTACCGGTTCACCCACAATTCAAATTGTACCAAATTTAGTAAAAAGTAGTACGAATTTCAAAAACTTCCAACTTAACCCAAACCAACACCCACACAGTGATCCTAAATCCATTTTTCAGGATTCAAACTCTATCAGTTCACTCACAATTCAAATTGTACCAAATTTAGTACACATTAGTACAAATTTCCAAAACATTCTACATACAGGATTCCAACTCTATCGATTCACCCACAATTTAAATTGTACCAAATTTAGTACAAAGTAGTACGAATTTCTAAAACCTCCTTCTTACCACAAACCTACACCCCCATAGTGATCCTAAATCCAAGTTTCAGGATTCCACTATATCGTTTCACTCACAATTAAAATTGTACCAAATTTAGTACACTTAGTACAAATTTCTACAACTTCCTACATACCCCAACCCTGCACCCCCACAGTGATCCCAAATCCAAGTTTCAGGATTCCAACTCTATCGGTTCACTCACAGTTCAAATTGTACCAAATTTAGTACACATTAGTACAAATTTCTAAAACTTCCTACATATCCCAATCTTACACCTCAACAGTGATCCTGACTCCAAATTTCATGATTCTAGCTCTATTAGTTCACCTAAAATTCAAATTGTACCAAATTTAGTACCCATAAGTATTATTGTCTTAAACTGAATCCTGACCCTAATCCTACATCCCTACAATGATCCTAACTCCAAACTTCATTGTTCCAGCTCTATCGGTTCACCCAAATCCAAATAGTACCAATTATAGTACGATTTAGTACTTTTTGTACACATAAGTAAAAATTTCCAAAACTACGTACATATTCCAATCCTACACTTCGACGGCAATGTTAATTTCAATTTTCAGGATGCCAGCTCGATTTGTACCTCCAAATCAAATTTGTACCAAATATAGTACCATATAGTACTTTTCGTACACATGAGTACACGCTTTCCAAACTCTCCTCATATAGACCCTACTTCTCAACGTTATTTTACATTCCAAATTTCAAGTTTTCAGCCCGCTCCATTCACATGCTACGAAATTGTACCAAATTTAGTACATTTTCGTACTTTTCGGATAGTTATAGTTCCAATTTTCAAAAACCCTTTAGTACATCTATTCAACAGTCAATCAACGATCACCAACCCAAATTTCAGAGTTCTAGCTCCACCGGTTCGCCAAATACATATGGTATCACATTTAGTACTTTTTAGTACTTTTCGTACCGTTCTAGTACGAATTTCCAAAGACCCAGCCTTATCTGTCACATTTGGACCAAGAGTGACCCTCACCCAAAATTTCAAGATTCTAGCTTCAGCCGTTTCGTCTGGGCGTTGATGAATCGTTAAATCAGTAATCGTTACTCTTTTATTAGTACTTTTTAGTACTTTTCGTACCGTTCTAGTACGAATTTCCAAAAAAACCCAGCCTTATCTGTCACATTTGGACCAAGAGTGACCCTCACCCAGTCAGTCAGTCAATCAGTCAATCACTTTACTCTTTTATTAGTATAGATAACGATACCCCCAATATTCAGTATTTTGGCCCAATATCAATCCCAGTTTGGGAATAGCCCCATATAACGGTAGCCTTATTTTTCGAATTTAAACCGATTTTTTCAGGACCATCCCTACATTAGGGAGATCAGCACATTCTTTTTGAGAAATAAAACTCCAATATCAAGAAAAGCAAAAAATCACTGGGAATAATTTCCAAAAAAAAATTTTTTGGTCCTAAGGTGTGATTGAACCATAATTTTTCAAAATCGTATATTGAACGACTGTTACCGTCAATTCGGAGGATAGCCGACAATTAAATAATATGACTTGAAAAACATGTGGCTTGAACAAAGCGTCGCCAAAAGCCACACAAATCGAGCGAATATTTTTTTATTGCTAGATACATTTCGTCGTGGCAATATTAACTGATATTTTGAGAGGTTTGGGCTCGTTTATAAGTACAATGGCTTTGATTTTGTAGTTGAAATTCTTACCGGCTAGAAAATCTCATCACAAAAAATGTCAATGTTGGCCCAAGTTTCGGGGTAACCATTACAACCTTTACCTTTGTTTACAGTTCTAGCTCAATTTTCCAACCCGATATTTCGGCTTCTACTAAAAACAATTTACCATATCATAGCACAAATTTAAAAGTTCCGTTGAAGTTCCTGGCACAGGTTCGTTTTGTCCTGACAGCAACATAGCTTCGCATTACACCTATTTCAAAGTCCCGATCGATTTAGGTATTTTAAATATGCACCTCATGAACTAGGATTATTGACTTCTCTCTAAAATTAGTAAAATGGTTGACCTTTAAAAAAATATTTTTGGAAAATCGCCGATTTTTTTTACCAAAAACCGAGTTAAAAAATAAGGAAGATCTTCACCGATTGGCTTTATCCTAGTTCATACGATAGCTATATACTCACAGAGAAACGTCCCAAAATTTGGAATCGATCGGATTATTAGTTTTTTATTTATCGTGCCCGCCATTCGCAAAACATGTCCACTGATTAGATTGTCTCAACTAAAGGGGGATTAGTCTTCTTCCAATAGCATATAAAGTGCTATCCAGCGTGCTGTGTGAACGACTGAAGCTAACGGTCAATGATGTTATTGAATCTTATCAATGCGGCTTCAGACCTGGGTAATCCACCATTGACCAGATTTTCACTCTGCACCAAATCCTGGAAAAAAAAACCCACGAAAAATATATGAACATATTTCACATATTTGTGAAATTCGACAATCCAAACCCCTGAGAAGTGTTTAAAGTCACATCTATGCAGTACAACTGTAACTGGCACAAGGTCATTAGTTAAAGTTGGAAAGGACCTCCCAGAGCACGTCAATACCGAACGAGGATTCAGACAAGGTGACAGTTTGTTTGTTCAACATACGAGAGGCAAAGGTGAACAAAAATACCACTCTGTACACCAAACTGAATATGTTACTCGCCTACCCCGACGACATCGACATAATGGGTCGAACATTGCGAGCGGTAACATCCAATTTTGATCGAATTTAAAAAGAGTCTGCCAATGTGGGTGTGCCAGTAAATGACAAGAAGAACAAATTGATGGTATCAATGCGCAAGACGCCCAGTAGACTCGAACAAACTATGTAACTTGAGAACATCAGCTTCGAGGTAGTGAAAGATTTAATATACCTTGGTACCGCCATAAATAAAACTAATGACATCAGTTTTGAAATTCGAACGAGAATAGTGTTGGCCAACAGATGCCACTATGGTCTATGTAAACGATTTAGAAACAAGGTCACCTCTCGCCAGACCAAACTCACACTTTACAAAGCGCTGATACTACCAGTTATATAGATCGGTAGCATGGGTACTTACGCAAGCAGAAGAGACAGCTCTTGGAGAGTTTGAGAGAAAAATTCTCTCAAAGATCTATGGACCGATCTGCGTTAAAGGTGAATATCGCCGTCGAATGAACCATGAGTTGTACTAGCTTTTCTCGGACATCGGCATTGTTATACGTATCGTTTTGATTGGAATAGGATGCTCCAGTTCAAAAAGTGTATAAAAGCGAGCCAACTGATGGTTTACGCAAAAAAAAAATCGATGGAAAGATCAAGTGGAAGATAAAATATTGAAACATGGTATTTTAAATTGGAAAAGCTGGCTTATGTAACAAATGTTCTGCCCCGAAACAGCTATGTAAGTATTCTTATCTATCTATATATATAAAAGAGTTGCGTTATAAGTGACTGACTGATCATCAACGCCCAGACGAAACGGCTAAAGCTAGAAGCTTGAAATTTGGCATGTAGGTGGGGTTTGGTGAGTAGGCGTGTGATAAGGCGGGGTTTTTGGAAATTCGTACTAAAAGGTACTAAAAAGTACTAAAAACTGTATTACGCGGGAACGGTTAGATGTAGAACTTTGAAATTTGGCACGTAGCTTTGTCTATGGCGAGCGGACTAGAATTTGTGAAAAAATTTGGAATTTAGTACTTAGATGTACTAAAAAGTACTAAATATTGTATTTGAATGGAATTGGTGAAGATTCATAAGTGAAACTTGGTATGGAGCTTAAGTCATTACAAAGAGAATACTGTGCAAAAATATTTTTTGGACATTAGTACTAATAGGTACTAAAAAGTACTAAAACTGTATTACTCCGGAACGGTTGGAAGTAGAACTCTGAAATTTGGTATGCAGCTTTGTCAGTGATTAGCAAATCAGAATTTGTGAACAAGTTATGGAAATTAGTACTAAAGGTACTAAAATGTACTAAATATTATACTACGATGGAAAATGTAGAGATAGATGTCTGAAATTTGGTATGTAGCTTAAGTCATTAAAAATAAAATGATGTACAAAAAATATTTTTTGGAAATTAGAACAAATATGGTACTAAATAGTACTAAAAACTGTATTACGCCAGAACGGTTGGAACTACGACTCTAAAATTTGGTATGCAGCTCTGTCATTTATAAACAAATCAGAATGTGTGAACAAATTTTGCAAATTAGTACTAAATATTATACTACGATGAAACAGGTAGGGGTAGATATCTGAAATTTGGTATGTAACTTAAGCTATTACAAGTAGAATGATGGGCAAACATATTTTTTTTTAAATTAGTACTAGAATATATTAAAAAGTTCTGAAATTTCACATATAGCTTTAACTATTACAAATAGAATACTATGCCATTTTTTTTTTTTTTTTTTGAATTTAGCACTAATGTTGCGATAAAAAGTACTAAATATGTAAATACATTGTAACTGGTAGAAATAGAAATCTGTAATTTTGTATGTAGCTTACTCTAAGCATAACTTTTTGGAATTAATACTAAATACTGTAGTATAATGGAACCGGTAGGAATAGAAATCTGAAACACGGCACATAGATTTAATTATTACAAATACTATGCTATATATTAATATATTTTTGAAATTTGTACTAAAATGGTACAAAATATTAACTTATAATGGAAAAGTCATAGATTGAGATCTGAAATTTAGTATGTAGCTTAACTATTACAAATAGACCGATATGCACAAACTTGTGCTAAATATTGTACCATAGTGAATGGTAAAAAATATAAATGTAAATTTAGAGTACAAAAATGTCCAACTATAATTAACAGGCTTGGTTTATTGAAAATTCGTACTAAATGGCATCATTAATACAAAATATTGCACAGTATGGGAACATTTTTTGTATATTATAAACAAATAGAATACGAATCGAATACAAGTACTAAATATTGTATACGGTAGAATGGATGAAGATAGGAACCTGTTATTAAATAATTATCTGGAACTATGACAATAACAATTTATACATAAAAATTTTGCATTAATAACTTCTAAAATGTACTAAAAAGTACAACACATTGTATACGGCGGTACGGGTGGATATAAAAACAATGCTTTTGGCAATATTGTTTGACATTTGTACTTAAAGTACTAAATATTTTATACGACAGAACGAGTAGAGGTAGAGTCCTGAAATTTTGTATGTATATTTTGTTTAAACAAATTAAAAAAAGTATTTTTTTTAATTTTAAGTAAAAAGTACTAAATAGAAAATGTTAGAGAAAGATATCCGAATTTTAGTATTACTCTTTGACTACGGTAAATAAAATGTTTAATGGAAATATATACGGTTATATGAAATATAGTTTCGAATCCCACATGAATCTATACTACAGCGAATGATTATGTGAATTTTGGTTAAAATTTCTAGTGTAGTGAAAAACAGGCGAGACTTCAAATACAAATAAGTAAAACTATGCAATAAGCCGCTGAACATCACAAGTACTAAAGTGTAGTCAATTTTAAATGCTAAAGTTCCAAATTTTCTAAAATAACAATACTGATATTTCCAATGATGTTTCCAACCACATTGGATCGATCTTTTGATGTAATGAATAATGGGCTGGATCATTATTATGAGGATATACTAAAAATACCGACAATACCATTGAGTATTTTGTAATACGTAACGCACCAGAAATACTAAATTTCTGCAATTTTAATGGAAATCTTCACTATAAAGGCAGGTCTCTGAATAAAAAATGATGCGCTGTGCAAAATTGTAATTTGTACTATAAGGGTACTACTATCAGTACTAAAACGAACTAGATATTTTACCATTAGTATTAAATTACCGGAAGGAACAAAAAAGGTTAACACAGTATTATAGAACTTTTAACATCAGTCCATCGGGACGATCGAGAAAATAGTAAACTTACAGAACTTGTACTCGATTTAGTAGGATAGAAGCATTAACGTTTCTGTACGAAAGAAATACGGAGTAAGATCTGAGATTAAAACAAACATATTAAGATATAAAACCTATAATAAAAATATTTCAAATTTGTACTTAATCCAAAAGTATATTGCGTAGCTAAAATAATGTTTATTTATTTAACTATAAAAAGTTTCGCTAACAACGTAGCGGGCCTATGCTAGTATATTATATTCTTATATACAGAATTGAGTTCCTGTGAGTGGATTTTATTCTGTGGCTTAATTCGCAATCGGAATTTATATATTATATGTTAATTACAAAAACATCAGACAGTGACACTATCCGATTCTGACTAGAAACATACGATTTTTACCCCGGCATTAGTAGACGAAAAACACAGTACAGATCTGAAGCGCGTCGATGCCGAACTTTCAAAATATTCAGAAATGTTAAGCCACGAACAAAAACAAAGATCGACTAATCAAGTGCAAACAACAACGACCTTGATATCCATAATCCAACCGCATAATACCAATTAATTCCTTATCAAACATAATGACAGACATAGCCTTTCCCAATACCAATTCCATGAGCTTACTGACTGACTTTGACACCAAAAACAAAAATTCACCTGTTCCACCTAGAAATCTGACCTACATATTAACGAGTATGTCGGGCGCCACAGGCGGTAGGCAGGCTGTGTGCGGGCGGCATACGTCACTTGATCCAAAGCAACAACTTCACTGACGGCCAGTGACCTCTCAAAGAGAGCGAGAATTCGATTTCCATATAAAAACGCCCAACAGCAGACTGTGATGCACTTGTTGGGGGCACACACGACCAGCATAAGTTTGGAACGTGTGCTCCATATTCAGTCGTTCATTGGAACAAACATCAATGACGGCGGCGGCAACTGCGACGACAAGCATCTTAACAAATTTACAACAAACAGATGACGACGGCCATGGCCATGGTCGTTGTCATCATCATCATATTGGCGGTCATAGGAACAACACCTATAAGCCGGCAATTGTTGACACAACATTATTGTCAAGTGGCAAAACGCGCAAACGTGCAACAATGTCACCACACGGCCACAGAGGAGATAATGGAAGAATGCTCTCGGCCAGAACTTCGACAGGATGCAATGCAAATGATAAACGTCGGCTCATTGTTGTGATGCAAACACGCACACACAAGAGGATAATGCGAATAACTATTTGTATTGTTTTACGAAGACAACACGAAGTCGAAACGAAGTCTAGAAATGCACTTGTGTGTGTCGTTTTATTGGAATAATTGCTCGTTTGCTGGCCGCAAGAATAGTTTGGAGCGCGTTGTGAAGGACATTAACGAAAAACCACTGTGTTAACATTGTTTCCCTTTCCTGCTCAGCCACACGCTCCGCTCTGCTCTCTCTCTCTCACTCACTCTCTCTTGTGTATGCTCTATATGTGGTGTAAAGATCATAGAGGACGAAATCTTAACCCTTATCATAAACTTTGCCTAACCATTTTGGGGGGTGGTTAGTTAGGAGGGTAGTTTTTCGTTACGTTTTGATTTTATTGGTGCTTGGCTATGCAGGATTGACGAAAACTTCGCTAAGGTTTGAGTTGTGGCACATGCTGGTCGTGCGTTTCAAAATCAGTCGAACGTCGTTCTTGCACACGATAAGTCACGTGCTCTAAACTCCGCTCCGGTAAACAACGAACGGAAAAAATAACTATTTTTAAAAAATTTATATTTTTTGAAACACAAAATTGAAATTATAAACAAAAAAATATTGAAAAATAATTTTGAAAAATATTTAAACCAAATTTGAAAAAGAAAAATATTTAAGTGAAGTGAAGTTTTGAATATAAAAATTTTATTTGTGAAGAAAGTTTGAATAAAACGAAATCAATTACAAAAAATGGATCACAATTTGAATATGCATCACAATAATGCTGCCCTGCATTGGAGTTATGGCGCCGCCGCAGTACCAACTACGCCGCAAAATCATTGGGTACCACCCCCACAATCCCAATCGTCATCACTAAAACGCGCCATATCGGAAAGTGATTGTGAAGATTTATATTCCGAAGAATCATCGAAGGAACAGTACGTATTTTTTTATTAGCCAAAGCAACAATTGGATTTTTTTCCAAATTCCAATTGGAAACTCCAATTTGAAAATAAGTTCTTTGGAGAATGACCTTTTATTTATTTTTTTTCTTCTTCTTCTTTTTAGAATTTCTCCTGCCGATGGCAGTAACTGCCAAATGATGAGCCGCAAAAAGCGTCGTGGTGTCATCGAAAAGAAACGCCGCGATCGCATCAACTCTTCGCTATGCGAACTCAAGCGCCTAGTACCCTCGGCGTATGAAAAGCAAGGCTCCTCCAAATTGGAAAAGGCTGAAATTCTGCAACTCACCGTGGAACATTTGAAAAATTTACAAGCCAAAGGTAAATATTTTTTTCAAAATTTTGGAAAAAAATTGAAAATAAATATATTTTGAAGTTGTGATAAGGGATTAAAGGAAACAACAAAGTGAGAGAGGGAAATATTAAAAAAAATTAATAAATTTTTGAAAAATAAAAACAGACTACAAAGTGAGAAATAGTGAACTATTATATTAAAAAAATATAACAATAACAAAAATATTAAAAAAAAATACAATAACAAAAATATTGAAAATGAAAAAAATACAATTAAAAAAAACGGTGATTAAAAACAACAGAGTAGAAGAGGGAAAATATTAAAAATTGAATTAAATTTTGGAAAAAGAAAAGGCTGTAGCGAAAAATGTCATCGATATATATATATATATATTTAAAAAAAGTGAAATCGAAATTTAATAAAAATGATCACTACAAAAAATATAATCATTTAAAAATAATAATTAAAAATCAAAAACAAAAAATACGCAAATTTAAAAAAAATTGAAATTTTCAATTCAGATATAAAAGTTATCAGAATATTTCCTAATTCATAATGAAATAATTTTATTTGCAAAATTTAAAAAAAAATATATAAATATTTTGAAATTAAAGTATAAAATAAAATTTTTAAAAAATAAAAAATATTGAAATTTCAAAAAATCAAATATTGAATGTAATAAAACTTTAAAAAAAATGAAAAAATATTGAACAATTTTTGAAATTTCGAAATTTTGAATAATACAAAAAAATTAAAATTTCAAAATAAAGGAAAAAATTAAAAAAAAAAATTAAATTAATTAAAAAAATATTCCTAAATTTAAAAAAAAAATATTTTATTATAAAAATAATTTTTTTTACTTAACATTTTAAAAATTTTAGGAAAAAATTAAAAAAAAGAAATTGAAAATTTTCATAGTTTTTTTTTTTAATTTTCAAGAGATCTAAATTTCTCTTTATGATGCCAATTCAGAAATAAAAGTTATCAAAATGTTTTCTAATTCATAATGAAATAATTTTAGTTACAAAATTAAAAAAAAAAAACTATATATAAATATTTTGAAATTAAAGTATAAAATAAAATTTTAAAAAAATAAAAATAAATAAAAAAATTAAAAAAAATTTCAATTTTTTCAATTTTGAAGAGATCTTAATTTCTCTTTATGTGAATTTTTTTTCTAAAAAACTAGCATCTTCAAATTCTAATTATTTCATTTTTTTTTTTAAATAATTTTATTTACCTAATTTAAAAAACTATATATAAATATTTTGAAATTAAAGAATAAAATATATTTTTTTAAAATTAAAAAATATTGAAATTTCAAAAATTAAAAAAAGTCAAATATTGAAATATAATAAAACTTTTCAAAAAAATTCTAAAATTATATTGCAATAAAAATTATTTCAAAATAAAAAAAAATTTTTTAAATTTCGAAATACAAAAAAAAATTAAAAATTTCGAAATTTTTAATAAAGGGAAAAATTAAAAAAACTTTAATTAATTAAAAAATATTCCTAAATTTAAAAAAATATGTTATTTTAAAAATAGAAATTGTTTACTTAAAAATTTCAAAAATTTAAAAATTTTATGAAAAAAAATTTAAAAAATGTAATTGAAAAATTTCAACGTTTTTTTTTTTAATTTTGAAGAGATCTAAATTTCTCTTTATGTGAATTTTTTTCAAAAAAAATGTAATCTTCAAATTCCAATTATTTCACAATTTTTTGTTTTTTTTTATTAAAAAAATCTAAAAGTTTTTTTTTATTAAAAAAATAAAAATGTTGTTAAGTGAAAAAATATATATATAAAAAATCTAGATTTTCTCAAAAAAAAAACAATTCTAGAAAATTTAAAATTTTTATTCGAAAAAAAAAACATTAAAAAAAATAATTGAAATTTTCAAAACTTTTTTAATTTTGAATAGACCTAAATTTTTCTATTTGATCATTTTTCCTTTTATCAAAAAATCTACAAAATATCCTCTTCAAATTCCTATTAGAATTAATTCCCACGATTTCCGCGCAATTATGTCCAATCCCATACATTTACCATACCTCCCCTCACCCACAAGCAAAAATGGAAACTCTTAACTTTTCCATCGAAATAGGAAAAACAACCTGATAATGAAAACATTTCCCACACTTTTTAAGCACTCCAACGACACTGGTTGTTATTGTTATCGTCAATATTACAACAACAACAAAAATATTCAAACAATTATCTCACGCTTTATAATAGTGGGCGATAAAGGATGGTTATGGCCACTAACCATTACCACCCCTTAAAAAAAGAAGTTACTCAGCAGTCAGTCAGTTAGCGAATGCACTTGGCTATGTCGTGTGAAAAAATCATCCAGAGATTCCCATACCACGTGCCACCCCTATTTCGCACCAACACGGGACACAATAAATCCTATTAGATTTTTTTGTTTTTAGTTTTCTGGTAATTAATTATAAGGGTACGAAGAAGGGGTGGTTTCAACGTCGTGGGAATGTTTTGTTGATTTTCCTTTAATCCCATCATTAACCTCGTGATTTACATAACACACAAAAATTGCCGAACAAGTTATTAAATTTCCGTATTTTTTCTTTGTGTCTTCTTCCAGGAACCGATGCCTTGGGTTATGATCCACAACGTTTCGCCATGGACTATCACATTATCGGATTTCGTGAATGTGCTGCCGAGGTGGCTAGATATTTGGTGACCATTGAGGGTATGGACATTCAGGATCCTCTACGTCTGCGACTTATGTCCCACCTGCAGTATTTTGTACAGCAACGTGAAATGTCACTGAAAAATTGCACAGCCACACCGGGAGCAACACCATGGACTGT
The DNA here is from genome assembly GCF_032173495.1 of Musca vetustissima. Taxonomy (NCBI): domain Eukaryota; kingdom Metazoa; phylum Arthropoda; class Insecta; order Diptera; family Muscidae; genus Musca; species Musca vetustissima. Next base: position 140,653 of record NW_026880581.1, read on the forward strand.
ACATCCCGGAGCTGCAGCCGCTGCTGCTGCTTCATCATATCAACCCAATTGTGGTGTGACACCATATCAGGCATATCCCTCGGCCACCAGTTCGGCGGCATCGACAGTGCACACCTCAAGTCACAGTAATTCGTCGTATGTTCCCAATTTGCCCTCTGCCCTGCATCAATATCCCACATTGAGTTCGTCACCCAACAACAATGCTATGCATTCACAACAACAACAACAGCAGCAGCAACAACAACATAGTGTGCGTTCAAATTCCGTTGGATCTGCGCAGGATGGTCATGGTTTAATCAATCACAATCAAGCGAGACAAGTTACCTCTCCCCTACAACAGCAATCTCAAACCCAGCAACAGGCACAACAACAGCAATCTCAACAGCAGCAACAACAAAATGTTGCAGCCCATCCCCAAATAACACCCACCTCACATGACACCCATCTTCAACAGCAAACACAACAAACTCAACCCCAACAACAACAAACACCTACCCATCACCACTACTCCCACGATCACAGCGGTGCCACACATCAGGATCATCAGGCTGCCACATACATTGAATTAACAAATGCCCATGTCCACCCAGGACATCGTCAAGTGCCCTCTGCCGTTCCAGCCTCTGCTTTGGGTTATACCGCCATGCCAACACAATACCCGGTGAGTGTGGCCCAGGAATATAATCATCAAACCGGTGTCTATGTTACTGCTAATGGTTCGAAACCCTATCGGCCATGGGGTGCCGAAATGGCTTACTAAGCAGAGAGGGAGAGAGGAAGAATGTGAGAAGGGAACAAATTCCCGGACTTGGCATATCAAAGTCTTATAAATTAATCAATCAATAATCGAAGTTACAGGAACGGTAATACCGAAAACGAAATTGGGAAATTCAGACAGCTTTTGGGAGTATTCCCAACGAAGGACCAAAAGCTATTTCTTTCATCAAGTAAAATAAAACATAAAACAGATATTGCACAACTCAAGAAAAAAGCTTTATGCAGCACTTCGAAAGAACTAAATATAGCTTTAGGAGGAACATTCACTAAACAGCGAAGGACAAAATATCATTTATATCAGCATGGTTCTATAATAAAATACGATCATTGATAAAAATACAAATTTTGGTCGATGGACCAAAAGCTTCATAAAATCATTAAATGTTGTGAAAAGGCTCTAGAAAGCTTTGTTAAAGATCTAACGAATAAAAAACAATTTTCAATAGTTCAAGCACACATAACACATCAAAAATTTTCGAGGAATATTTTTTTAATACTGAAAAAAAGCTCCAAAAGCTTTTAGGTTGTCCAAGTAATGAAGTTGAACGAATCACAATAAATAGAAATAACAGTTTTCAATAATTATACAATGTAACCACTGTAAAACTTTTAGAGACTTTTTTGGTGTCCTCAACTTTAAAACTGTACTAAAAGCTTTCATGGATTGTATATGGAAAAAGTCAAACAAATTTATATTTTTAAAATTTCAAAAAAAAAATTAAAAACAAACTTAAATATTTATACCAAAGAAATTTATTTAAACAAAAAAAAACAAAATCCCCACAATTTGTGATAGTTAAACATTTAAAAATTAAGAAAATTTTAAAATATTAATTGTATATTTTTTTATAGATATTTATATTATACATTCTATATATTTTTTATATTTATTAAAAACTTGTAAATAATCTGAACTTGTATTTAATTTAACGAGAAAAATTGAATTTTAAAAATTGCAAAACCAAAAATCTAAGTCATTAATTGTTTAAGAACAAAAATATTTATAATTATTTTTATTTATTAATGATATTATACATATATAAAATATATATTTTTTATACAAAAGAAAACAACTATATTTTAAATAAACGAAAAGAAAATAAAAAAATAATTTTTATTTATTTTTCCAACATCGAAAACAGCGAATGTGGGATGTATTTAAAACCCTATATCGACCATCATTAAAATTTTATTAAATTTAGACCCATTCCGACCGCAACAGAAATCTACCTCTATACTAAATTTGAGGATTCTATCGGTTCACCTAAATCCAATTTGTATCACATTTAGTACCACTTAGAACACATAAGTAAAAATTTCCATTATTACCTACATCATGCAATCCAATTGTAATCATGAATTAGATAAAATCTTAATTATAATCCAAATAGTATAAAATTTAGTACACAGTAGTACGAATTTCCAAAACTTCCTACTTAACCCAAACATACACTCCCACAGTGATCCTAAATCAAAGTTTCAGGATTCCAACTCTATCGGTTCACGAACAATTTAAATTGTACCAAATTTAGTACAAATATCCAAAACATCCTACATACCCCAATCCTACACTTCCAAAGTGTTCCACAGTGATCCTAAATCAAAATTTCACGATTTCAACTTTATCGGTTCACCCAAAATTTAAATTGTACCAAATTTAGTATACATTAGTACAAATTTCTAAAACTTCCTACATATTTCAATCTTACACCTAAACAGTGATCCTGACTCCAAATTTCATGATTCTAGCTCTATTGGTTCACCTAAAATTCAAATTGTACCAAATTTAGTACCATTTAGTACCCATAAGTATTATTTTCTTAAACTGAATCCTGACCCTAATCCTACATCCCTACAATGATCCTAACTCCAAACTTCATTGTTCCAGATCTATTGGTTCACGCAAATCCAAATTGTACCAATTATAGTACGATTTAGTACTTTTTGTACACATAAGTAAAAATTTCCAAAACTACGTACATATCCCAATCCTACACTCCGACGGTAATTTCAATTTTCAGGATTCCAGCTCGATTTGTACCTCCAAATCAAATTTGTACCAAATATAGTACCATATAGTACTTTTCGTACACATGAGTACACGCTTTCCAAACTCTCCTCATATAGACCCTACTTCTCAACGTTATTTTACATTCCAAATTTCAAGTTTTTAGCTCACTCCATTCACATGCTAAGAAATTGTACCAAATTTAGTACATTTTCGTACTTTTCGGATAGTTATGGTTCGAATTTCCAAAAACCCTTTAGTACATCTATCCTACACTCAATCAACGACCACCAACCCAAATTTTAGAGTTCAGTTCTACCGGTTCGCCAAATACAAATGGTATCACATTTAGTTCTTTTTAGTACTTTTCGTACCGTTCTTGTACGAATTTCCAAAAACCCAGCCTTATCTGTCACCTTTGGACCAAGAGTGACACTCACCCAAAATTTCAAGATTCTAGCTTCAGCCGTTTCGTCTGGGCATTAATGAATCGTTAAATCAGTCAGTCAGTCAATCACTTTACTCTTTTATTAGTATAGATATGTATGTACAGAATAACGTGTTAAAATTTGGAACAAATTAAGTTATCGTGCCCGACATTCGTAAATACACTGTTCCGGGAAAAACGCGTTTAAAGTTTGAGAAGCACTCTTGCCGTCACTTGATGCTGACACAATAAGTTGTGGAGGTTTTCCATTGAAATTTTAAAGGGACATTCTAGAATTAGTTCAAATTAAATAAAAAAAAAACAAAATTCAATTTTTCGAAACCGATAATGCTTAATGATTTATATTGTACCCAATCGTGACATGATATACCGTGAAATAGGTACATCTTTGGGCGATCAATCGACATTGAAAGTGGATTCTAACATAGACCTTATAAAAAGGTCCAGCCGCATTTGACGTATTAGTAGATTGAAGTGGCTGTAATTTGTCACTTAGTGTTTTATGGGGGGAAAAATTGGTTTGTGCTACAGTTTTTTACAGAAGTGGCTGTAAGGATTCATGGATGATGATCTACGTATTTTCGGAAAATTTTCAATATTGGTGCAACACACTTTGACACATCCCCAATGTTTTACATAATCGTGCCAACTACTGGTACGTCAATTGTCATATTTGGCGTTATAAGAATCCGCAAGTAATTGGAGAGAGGTTATTACATCCTGAAAAAGTCACTGTTTGGTGCGCTCTTTGGTCCGAATGTGTGATAGGACGATGGAACGATTGTTGCAGCAAAAAGCACGACTTAGAGAATATGTGGTTTCAACAAGACGGTTCCACTTTATTGCAATGTTACATTTTTCATCGTGGCGATATCAACTGGCCACCAAGATCATTCAATTTGACACCATTATACTTTTTTGGGGTTACGGAAAGGCCAGGCAGATAAACCGCCAACCCTTAAGAACTTAAAAAAACAACATTCGTCAAGTTATGACTGAAAACCCGCACAATGTGTGACCAAAAAACGGGCGAAAATTACCTAAAAAATCAATGCTTGCAGCAGTTCGGACAGAGCGACTATACGCGTTCTAGTGTGGTAATACTAACCAAACCAAAACACTTAGACACCTGTAGTTATCTTAGTAGATCTCCTACATACAGCAATAAAATTGGTATTTATTTAAAGGTCACATACTCCTCTTGAATATACTATCAACTTCTCGGGATTATGTCCTTCAGGAGTAAATATACACGCCATAGAAGAATAGAAATTTTGTAATTTTTCACAAAAAGGTTCATTTGACCGATTTTCATCATATTGACCGGTTTTTTGACCGATTTTCATCATATTGACCGATCTTCATCAAAACAGTCATGCTTATTCCATTGCCAGACTCCTTTCTCTGTATAAAATTTCATGATGTTCGGGTCATAATTGTAGCCTCCAGATCGATCAGAAAAAATACAAAAATAAAGTCCATTTCACCCCATAAATATTAACCGATCATTACCAAAAACGATAGACAACTCCAGAAACGGTCCCGACGATTGGTCCATAAATGTGGCCCGTAATAATATACAAATTGTAATGGACAGACGGACACACATGTTTAGATCGACCAATATTTCGCAGCGTTCCTCATATTTTCCCACCTATTTGGCATTCCGGTTTCTCGCACCTGTAGCTCCCCTAAAAACGTCTCGCCTAATTAAACACTACACAACTATGTTGTCAGGGTATTACAGCTTTGTGCAGCCCCAAGAGTTTGTAACGCCACGAAATATTGGTCCTAGACCCACCTTTAAGGATAACGATCTTCAAATCTCGACTAGATGAGTCGATCTAGACATGTGTGTCCGTCCGTCCGTCTGTCCATTATATTTTGTAAACACGATACAGGCCACAGTTATGGACCAATCTTCACGAAATTTTGCACGTAGGATGGGTTCTGGCCAATGAAGACCCCTATTATTTTTGGCAAAGATCGGTTAATATCTAGGGGATGAAATGGACCAAATACTTAATTTTTATCGGTTTTTCTGGTCGCTCTAGAGGCCGCAATTATGACCCAAACATCGCGAATTTTTGCATGGAGAAGGGGATTGGGCCAAAGAATAAGCATGCCTCTTTTGATAAGGATCGGTCAATATTTAGCGGGTCAAATTAACCCTAACTTTTGTGTGAATAATTACAAACTTTGTATTTTATAGCGTATAGATTTACCTTTGAAGGACATAGACCCGAAAAGTTGTTGGTATATCCAAGGGCAGTGGTTGACCTTTAAATTGATACCAATTATATGGTCGTATGTACTCAGATGTGGGAGTTACACTTAAATATTTACAGGTGCTTATGTATTCAGATATTATTTAGTAACTCTTTACCACACTAGAGGGCGGAAATATAGCTCTGGTCGCTTTGTAATTTTCCAAGAGGATCAATGTATGGTCAAGGACAACGCCTATAATTTTCGGTGATGATCAGATAAATTTTTGGGTTGAACTGAACCGAGAACCTAATTTTTGGTATAATTTTGAGACTATCTATAGGCCACAATTGAAAGCCGAACATCGCAACACAACCCACGGTGAAGGGAATATGACCAAGAAATTAGAAGGATTCTACTGAATATTAGTAATATTGGATGACCTCTAATCGATCAAATATTGCCCAAGCACAGAATAGAGATCAACAGAATGTTAGATTTTCGTAGAAGTTTTGTAGGGTATCATATGGTCGGCCCCGTCCGACTATACTGCTCCGCTCACTGGTTTTATGATATCTTTGTTTGTGGTTGTTTTTAACAGTGCTCGCGAGAATTCTCGAACATTAGTTTTTTGAGTTTTTTAAAAGAATGTTCTACAGCAGCAAATGCTCGCGAAAGAATGAATAGACGACGCTTGCAGCGAAATTTTATCGTTCGTGAATTTTTCGCTTGTGCATTCATTGTAACTTTATCATTCGCTATAAATTGAAAACATTCGAATTCTCGCCCGTGAGCATTCGTGAGAAAGAGCGTATTTTAATCATTCTTCGCACCCTGGTTTTAATTGCATACCAATATTGGTAAATTTTTAGACCCTCCACCATAGTATGGAGGGTATATTAATTTTGTCATTCCGTTTTTAACTCATCGAAATATTGCCGACCCTATAAATTATATATATTCTTTATCAGGGTAAAATTCTAAGACGTCTGTTGTAATCACGCTTCTGAATGAATTGAGATAGGGTGCTGAAATATTATTATAAAATAAAATAGTTATCTAATTTGTTCCGCGTTTTGGGTTTGGTTCTAAGACTCTGTTGCAATCATTTCACCTGCGGAGGATATCGAGATAAAAAACTAAAACGTAAGGTTCAATAATGAACTATATATGAACTATAACCCGCATTTAGGTCTGTGGGAGGTACCAGATGGAGTGGACCGATATTCCCCATCTTCGAACTTGAACTAAGTTTGGATGAAATAATAAGATGGGCAAAGTTTGAATGAAAATTTTCAAAATTTTCTGAAACAAATTTGGCCCAAAGAAACATGGGGTCTAGCTAGAACCAATATTTCGATGAGGCTCATTTTCACCGTGTCAAAGTGTATATACCCTCATTAGCCATATGGCTGAGGGTATAATTATCCATTAAAAATTTCTGAAATTTGCATCATGATTTACATAATCGGTTTGTAGAAATGTCGGTATGAGTCCGCTTTTCGGTGTATTCCCTATATTTTCATTTCAAGTACCTGTCAGTATATCTATGGTGGAGTGTATCCAAAGTTCGGCCCGACCGAACATAACGCTTTTTCGCTTGTTTAAAGTAATTCCCATATTACAATACCTCACAAATTTCGGCACTTTGGGCAATTCGTAATTTAATATTTTGGTTTTTCATGGGGTGCCTACCTACCAAAATTTTGTCGGTCTACGTTATGGTATTTTAATTATTTCAGATATATTTTTCGGTATGTTTCGAGGTCCTAGGCACATTTTCCCAATTTAAATGACTGTAGTTTAGTATTTCGAAATGATTTCCATTTTATTTAAAAAAATCAGTCTGTTCTGAAAATTACAATACTTAATAAATAATTCATAACTTTAGAAATTTTTTAAAATATGTTGCTTGTTAAAACGCAGTGTAAAGCAATTAAATTAATAACACAAACTATCCCCCTTTCAAAAATGCCAACCCAGTTGCAGTGGAATAATCAATGCTGCACCCCCTGTTGAGTCAAAACAGAAAAACAAAAATGTCCTTAAAACCGCGAAAATACGTAACGATTTTAAGGGTTAAGATGTGGTCAGTTTCTGAAACACAGCAGGACTAACAACAGCAGCAGCCAGCCAAGTGTAGATTCTTGCACCTTAGATGGGAGCTTAAACACACACACACACTGACACAAAGGTAGTTTCAGATAAAACTAATTAACGTAAATAGAAATACGCCAAAGAGAAATGTTTTACCTAGAACGGTGGCATGAAAGAGCAAGTTTTTTATTTCTGCATATTTAATTATTTATGTAAATTTTGAAAGACAGACAGTAAAACTGTAACACGCTTTTTTGATTGTTCTTCGAAATAGGAAAAATATAAATGGAAAATTATTTAATTTTATTTTAACGTGACTGACCACTGCAGAAGGAAATGCCAACTCATAAAGTAATTTCCGAACGCAATGCAACACAGCAACTGACCATTGGTGGTGTTAATCCTTTTTGTAGCTATTTCCTTTCGGCAAACCAGAAACCCGGTGATGCAAGTGTTCATAATTTTTTTTGGAATTTTAAAATAGAGTATTGATAATGAGCTGATTTTAACTATGGACATTGTTTTAGTAGTGGTCACGCACGCTCCAAATATTAGGCGAAGGGTTTTGAAGTTTGTGTAAAATATTAACTAATACCAATGTAGTTTGGCTGCTAACCAGGGGCAGATTTACTTAGACAACAATGCGATAATTAGAGGTATTATTTTATTTTTTACAAGGTAATGAGTTGTGAAATAAATGCACGTGTGCTTTAGTTTTAAAGGTATTTATGTAAATACACATGAATGAGCGTATGTAAGATCGTATGTGCTCTGGGTTAATATGTATGAATACTACCCAGAATTTAGGGCATTTTTGAACACGAATGGGCTCTAATTTGGTATTAAGGGATATCATTGTATACTCATCTCCGTACCAAAATACCGATTTGCTACCCAATTAGAACCGATTTGCTACCCAATTAGAACCGATATGCTACCCAATTAGAACCGTAACTATCAATATAGAAAAACGTACCCAAAATATAGAATTTTTCATAAGGGGCCTATACCAAAATTTGGACCGACATATACTTGGTCTGTTCCCGTACTACAAGAATCTACTATTTTTTACTACGATAACGAATTTTCCTTTATAATATCGAAGAAAATAGTAAAATCTAGTAGATTCTTGCAGTACGGGAACAGACCAACTATTTTCAATACCACATAAGTTGTGGAAAATGGTTTACGAACATTTGGCCTGTTCCCGTACTGCAAGAATCTACTACTTTTTACTGCGATAACGAAATTTCCTTTATGATATCGAAGAAAATAGTAAAATCGAGTAGATTCTCGCAGTACGGGAACAGACTAATTATGTTGTTGTTATAACAGGTTGGCTGTAGGTGAAATGTCTTTCCTATATTGGTAGAAGAAATAGCAATGGAAATGGAAGCCTAGGAAGAAATCTCTCACAGTCTGATTTGCAGAAATTCCAGGAAGATGTTGGAGTATGACTTTGTTGCATCTGTAGCCATTTATGGCTACACGGATTTCATTGCGTTCGCCTTGGACGATCTGTTGACGTTCGATGGAATGACGTCTTCACGATAGCGTCTGGAATCCTGACAGATGTGTCGCGGAGGTGGATCCCATCACTGTGGGATGTTTGGGATGACACGGCTAGGGATACGTAGTTGAGCGTAAAAGTCGACTTTTAGACTTTTCCATTTTTGCCACCGACCAAAAAGTCGATTTTTAGACTTTTCGATTTTTGCCTTTGACTACAAAGTCGACTTTTCGATTTTGTCAAATCTGTTCAAAATCGATTTTCGACTTTTATCAACTAATGAAAAATCGCCTATAAATTCCATTATCTACAAGAATTGTTGTCAACAGAGAAAATAAAATTCTGGAAGGTGTAATTTTTGGACAATTTGGGCCTTTCCATGAAGAAAATGGAAAGTCGACTTTGCGATTTCCTCAAAGGTCAACTTTACGACTTTTTAATACAGAAAGTCGATTAGTCGAAAGTCGATTTACTTATCCCTAAACACATTATGTTGCTTGACTGACAGCATCCTGGATTAAGCGTGAAGGTGATCGACGCTCGTCATCTGGACACACCCGATTGCAATTCGGAATGCATTATTTTGAATGCATTTTATTATCGTGTGTCGCTAAGTATAATAGTCCAGACTGAGACAGCATAACTAAGCATGGAAGAGCCGATGGTTTTGAATGTCGGTACCAATGTTTCTTTATCCTAGACCAGCCAAAGCTTTCAGCACTTTATTCCTAGATTTCACCTTATGGTTGATGTAGTTACAATGCAATGAAGGAGGTTATCGAAGATAACCTTCGGATTATGGACATTCCCACCGCCTTCCTTCGATGGCAATGGCAAGTTCTAAATTGACTTCTCGCGTCCAATAGACTTTTTAGATTGCGGTAGTTGGAAAATTTTGCAATTACGTCTTAATTGTAGACTAAAGCTGCTTGGAGTTTATATTGCAGTGGTTATGTGTTCTAACCATTTAGAGCGCCTATGCTCAAGGGCTTAATCTTCTATTTCAGCGCTTAGCTGCCGGATTCTGTCGTTAACCCGATTTTCGAAACGGAGTTGGTCGCTTTTCTGTGTTAATGTGGAGGCCCTAGATGGGTAGTTTGATTTCATTAAAATAATTCTGCCCGCGGAAAATAAGACGCTTTAAGAATAATTTCACGGAATATTTTCTGGCAAAAACGGTTGGCGTCATAGGAGTCCTCAATGAATTTTGTGAATCCTTGCCAGTAGTGTTCATTATAATTCATGAATGTACGTTGATCGGGCTCCACGAAATCGCTGGGTTTCTCAACAGTGTCCAGGACGAGAATATGTTCGGAATTTAAAGCGACCTTTGTTTGATAGGAAGGATACGGTAGGAGCGATTCCTCATTGATGGAAGCGAAATCGGATTCGTCTATTTGGTTCGCAATAAGAATACCCCGTGGACCATTTGGAAGTTGAAGTTGTATGAGCGTTGAAGCTCCAAGAAATTTTATTATCTCCCTGTTGCAGATGGATGATGCTTGGATGATAACTGGTCCCAATGCTATTAAAGGGCGGAATATATACATTGACAATTTCAATTTCAGAATCTTCGGAATGAACTGAAATGCTCAAAACCTCCAGGAAAGGATCACACTGGGAAGGAGACGGAAGGGAAGTCAGGGTATATTTGGCATCTCGTTGGATAATGAATGCGAGGCCCCATCATCCCTGTCTCGTCGAATGATGTTGTAATTCCCGGAGGAGGATAAGGAACAACTGCTGGTCAGTACAGCACACACACAAAGACAAATGCATGAGAACCGAATTTTTACGCTAAGCCCGTGCCTGTTTTAGTCCTTGAGCATGTACGCTCTAAATGGTTAGATCACCTTTACCACCGCAGTGCAAATCTAATCTACAATTAAGAGTCTATGTGGTTGCAAAATAATTAAAAACATCCCTGATATTTCCTTCAATAACATTCAACATTCTGATGCCAAAAATGTGGATTGCAGTTCTGCTGGCAATTCATTGAGCATCCATCTTCGCTGAACGGGATCAAGCTATAAGTTGTCAATATCATTCACATCCAGAGAGGAAGAGGCAATAATCTCCAAATCAATGCCATGCGCATTAATTAATTTTTACTGGTTCAGATTACAAACTATTCTTAGTGAGGTTAAGTACGCAATAAAGAAATATGTAAGAGGTAGAAAAGCTTAAGTAGTGATGACAATGATAATCAAGATCGATATATCGATAAGAATAAGACTTAATTAGTTATACGTAATTGTAATACATATCACTTAAGAGTTCCAACATAACGGAACAAAAATGGAAATTCCAAAAACTCAAAAGTTTTAAATCGACTTTTTCGGAATGATTCTAAAAAGTCGAGATATAAATAATATAAAAAAATTCACAAGTAATGTTCGAGATTTTATGTGCTCTCTAGGGAACAATTTATATACTTCCTTCATAAATATATTCACTGCAATGTCCCTGTACTACACATAGGACCACCCGCCGCTTTACTAACATGAATATCAAATATGACGATGGTCACATTAAATTGAAACGGACATTGCTGAGAACACAAATTTCCGCATAGCTATAAACTGTGCAGAACTTTTCACTTATCTTTCGATTGACACCGGAAGGATAGACCATACTCCACATGTGGGGCGGGAAGATATGAACTTTTATTGCGTTGCAATTCAATAAGGAAATCCCACAAAACTCCCAAGTCAACTCACAAGCAATATAAAAATACATTCTCTCTTAACAAGAAAATTTCCAAATAGAATATTATTTTTATTGGATACCAGCCATGTCACTTTTTTGCAAATTTCAAAAAAAAAAAAAAATCCATTAAGGGTAATTTTTAATGGTTTTCAAAAAAAAAAAACAAAAACACAAAATTATGAAATATTCTCAAGAAAAGCCAAAACAACCCACCAGCCAGTCAGCCACTTATTCGTTCTCCAAGGAAGGCACTCAGTCAGTCAGTTAGTAATAATAAACAATAGCACGTGAGAGTTAAAATTGAAATGACTTCCCACGCCGACGTTCAATGCAATCAACAGTACAACAACAACAAGAACACCAATATTGTCAATGGGAATAAACTAGACCAATCTGAAACCAACTAAACCAACCACCATATTGCCATTACCACCCTTAAACCGTTTGCCATCAACTGCCTTGGCAATGGGAATATAACCGACGAACAGGATAAAAGCAAACTATTAATGCTTAACCTTAGCCAAGAAGAACAACAAAACATTCCCATCAAATCCTAACTACACTCAACCCTCAGAGACCTCCGGGAAAATTATTCAATTTCCAATTGGACATTATAAAGCAAACAAAAGTTTCTTCAAAATGTCAGTTGATTGTTTTTAATTCATTCATATTTTTGTCACAGTGGATACAACACCTCTTGGGTCTGGAATCTCTATAAAGAAAATCATTTGGTGTTCTACAGAATTGTTAGAAGGCCTGTTTGTATACTTTGTGACCAATCCCAAGGCAACTGTTTGTACATACCGGCTCTCGGATCCCAACTCGGTACACGGAGCTCTACCACAATCTCCCAACAGAAACCTCGTTCACAGGACAATCGGATCTACTCTCATGAACGACCACAGTTCGACTCAACCAGGGATTGTCAACCCAGCGAAGATCATGTCGGCAGTTTTGCTCGCAATTGTTCGAATTCGTGCCGGCATTGAACAAAACCCAGGCCCTGATGTCTGGTTATGTCATCTACACATCGCTGCTAATTCCACCTCAGTACAATGCAATGTTTGTCACAATTGATCTCACCCCACACCGCGACTAATTCATGTTGAGGGTCTGAAAGCAGCATTTTGAAATAGTGGCGGTGAAGATGATACCCAGAACCAATAAGAGATGACGGTATAGAGTGTATACCACCTAGCCAAGATGAGGTCAGAATAGCAATCAATCGGTTGAAGATTAATAAAGCAGCAGGTGCCGATGGGCTATTAACCGAACTATTCAAGACTGGTGGTAAGGAGCATGCACCAGCTGATTAGTACAATTTGGCTAGAGGAATGCATGCCCAACGATTGGAACCTCAGCATCCTGTGTCCCGTGCACAAATAAGAAGATAAGACGATATGTGTCAACTATAGAAGTACTATCCAGTGTAAAGTGTGAACGACTGAAGCCAATGGTCAATGATATTATTGGATCGTATCAATGCGGTTTCAGACCTGGCAAATCCACCATAGACCAGATTTTTACTCTGAACACATCGACACATTCCATCTATTCGTCGACTATAAATCCGCATTCGATAGCCTTATCCGTTCAGAGGTGTTTAAAGCCATGTCTGCGTTCGGCATTCCTGTAAAATTAATACAGCTATGCAGGATAACTTCAACTGACACACGATCAGCAGTTAAAGTCGGAAATGAACTCTCGGAACCCTTCAATACAGAAAGAGGATTCAGATAAGGTGACAGTTTGCCGTGTGATCTTTTGGGTGTTATCTTGCCGGAAAAGGTCATACGAGATGCAAAGGTGAACAGTAATGGCACTCTGTACACCAAACAACACATGAAGTAGTCTGCCAATGTGGGTCTGGCAGTAAATGGCGAGAAGACCAAGCTGATGGTATCAACGGGCAAGACGTCCAATAGACTCGGGCCAACTGTGGAACTTGAGAACTAGCTTCGAGGTAGTCAAACATGTTATATACCTTGGTACCGCCATAAATAAAACTAATGACATCAGTTTTGAAATTCGGAGAAGGATAGTGTTGGCTAACAGATGCTAATATGGTCTATGTAAGCAATTTATAAATAAGGCCACTTCTCGTCAGACCAAACTCACACTCTACAACACGCTGATACTACCTGTCGCTGTTGGTGTATGGATCTGAAGCATGGGTACTTATGCAAACAGATGAGGTAGCTCTTGGAGTGTTTGAGAGAAAAATTCTGCGTTGACGATGAATATCGCCGAGAACATTTCGAAACATGGTCTTTCAAATTGGAAGAGCTGCGCGAAAGACCGACGCGCCTGGAAATCTTTGTTAAGCTCGGCTTATGGAACAAATATTCTGTCTCGAGTCAGCTAAATAAGACTTGATTTAGATTATTCGAGTTTACTTGCGGCAAGTCTTTGTTTGTAGGAGAGAGGGGCAAGGGGTATAGAAATGAAAAAAAATTGCTCGTACCGACAATTTTCTGGCAATTCGTTTTGTGTATTTCATATTTGTTGACATTTTATATATATTTAAATGTGAAAAAACAACAAATAAAAAAATATATTGGAAACCGAATTGCCTTGTATAGACGCATGGAGCAAGTTCAAAAGAGAACGATAAAAATTGCCGCAAGTAAACTCGCCTAATATAAATCAGGACTAAGACCTAGAAGGTCTTTTATAGGAGGTATTCTATAGGAATATCCCTAGATCACCTATAGGAAGACCATATAGTTACCTATAGGACCAGATTATGCGTAAGAAGTATAGGAAGAACTCACAGGTCTCCTATAGTAGGAATAACTCAACTATAGGAAGACCTTACTAATCTTCTACAAAATGACCTCTGGTGTCTTCTATTGATCTGGTCCCGTATTGCTAGAATTTGTTTTTTAATTTTTGTCGATATCATAAAGGAAAAATTGTTATCGTAGTTTTCATCGAAGGCCTCACATGTCTTCTATAGCAAAACCTCTCAGTTCATCTACATGAAGCCCGCTAAGGGGTTTAATTTATGATATTTCATAGGAAGACATTTCAGTTCTCCTGTACGTTTTTTAAAACGACGTTTATGGAAATACTTCACAGGTTTTCTACCCCCTCTATTGGAAGACCTCTTAGGTATCTAATAAGTATTTTATAAGGAAATCCTGTCAAGTTTCTATAGGCAGGATTTTTAAATTTTCTAAAGGAATACCTCTCAAGTTTTTTAATAAAACTACTTATGGCTTCTACAGGAAGAACTCAAAGGTATTCTTTAGAAATAACTTTCAATTATTCTAAAGAAATACTTGTCATTTATTCGATAAAAATACCTTTCAGTTTTCTATAAAATACCTCTCGGCTCTTCTGTGG
Source organism: Musca vetustissima (assembly GCF_032173495.1). Classification (NCBI taxonomy): domain Eukaryota; kingdom Metazoa; phylum Arthropoda; class Insecta; order Diptera; family Muscidae; genus Musca; species Musca vetustissima. Next base: position 155,758 of record NW_026880581.1, read on the forward strand.
GAAAATCTCCCCAAACCTGTCTTTCTATGACATGTCAGTACTTCTTTAATAACACATCTCAACCCTTAAATAATTTACACATTTTAACCACTGTCCCAAACACAATCGACTACCACGATTGTTCTCATGCGAAATACAAATGACAAGAGGATTGTGTACAACAAAAAATGCGCTGGTGCTATCAACAGGCAAAAAATAACAGCAATGCTACTCATATTACACACAAACATATTTTTTGTGTTTGATGAGGATGATGATGGTGATTTTAACCTGATAGACCCTTGTGAATCCAATAAGATTTCTCTTCTTTCCCAGCCATATAGAATACAGGCAATGGGGGTTGATTTCAGGCTATCATCATCATCCACATCGTTTAATAATCATATGTTTGTCATTATTGCGATTGCATTTTGATATTTCCATTGTTCTTGTTGTCCTCGTTGTTTACATTATCCTGGCCCAATGGCTCGTGTACAATTTTACCGCTCGTCGAAAAAAAGGTAAAAAATAACAACGAGCTCACACCAAAATTAAATTGATTTGTATTTTTGCGGTAATGTCGTCGGCTCTGTCCCATTAACTGGTGAATGAACATCAATTGTGTGTGTTTGTGGATTGTTTTACGGTTGAGTGCATAATTCGATTAGAATATTTATTGAGAACAAAAATTAATGGTTCATTAAAATGTTCAGTGTTGTTGGTGGCAAAGGTAATTCATGTGATGTGATAAATCTACATATGCACAAACATTCATGCATGCATACGTTGTTTATATGTGTGTCTTAATATATGCACATATGATAATGCCATAAAGGTAGATGACTGACTGGCTGGCTTTCTGTCTGACTACCCCTATCCCAATTAACATGTTGTGCAATTGTTATTGCACACATCCGATTCATATGTGATTATATTTTGATATATTTTTGCTGCTGTTGTTGCTTTGATAGCTATAAAATAATCAATATTGGTTTTATTTGTTTGCATTTGAACACATTTTGGATTCATTGTGTTGGAATATAAATCATTCGTTGATGGTTTTTTTTTTTTCTTTCAAAAATATATGGATTTTATTACAAAAAAATAGAACGACGTAAAACAAAAAAAGAAAACTAGATATAACTTTATTCATTGAATAGCTTAGACATCTCCCCTTCGTCTCTTTGACGGGGGAAACTGAATTTTTTTTTTCAATGCCATGGCACTTGATTGGGATTACTTATGATACCCTTTTTATAGTATTTTACTGTTGCTGCTGCCGAACTAGAAAAACTAGGTGAATTCAATGCCGGTTCATATGAGGGACCTGAACCCTCAGCTTTTAGCACAGCAGCACATTTCCATTTTTTGCTATAATTCACTGGAAATAAAAAATCGAAAAAGTTATTATTTGTTATCTTGAATGGAGGGGAGGTATTTGCATCTTACTTCTCCATATCCGTACACAACCATCATCACCGGTCGAAATCAACATGGTGGCCAACATGTTCCAGCATACACGCCACACTGGACAATTGTGATCGGTGTGTTTAACTGTTTGTATATCTAGTTTGGAGGTGCCGGTGGCATCACTGAAAATAATAATAATGATAAAAAATTTTAATAATCCTGAAAATGTTTGTAGTTGTAATTATAATCCTAAGCTTTATTTTAGGTTATTATAATTTATTTTAATGTTGGGTTTGATGCTATGTTTGTAAAATAAGTCTATAGTTTCAATGCCTGTTGATAAGCTATTTCTGATCGGCAAACCGAGTAGTTATTTAGACTGCTAACAGAGTTTTACCAAACCTCTTCCTACAAACCGCAGCATAAGCAACACTTGGGTACCATAGAACACCATTAAGAAACCAGTGGGATGAAAAACGCCGCGTATAGGCCAACTTTTCAAACTGTAGCAACACGCAACGCAAGAGAGAATTATCAGAAGGAATGAAGAGAAGAGAAACTATTTTCAAGAGAAAGAAGAAAAACGTGAGCGCGAGCAAATCGAGATGTACAGGAGTCAGAATGAAGTCCGGAAATTTTACCCACGAGTAAAACACCAAACCGAAGGCTTGGTTCTGGCACATTCTCCTGTTGAGATGAAGAAGGAAACCTGGTAACAGATACAGACAGCGTTTTGAGGATCTGAAAAGAGCATTTGGAATACCTCTGGTATCAAATAGTAACGGCGAAGAAGATCAATCAATAATAGATGGTGGTATATATTATATACCACCTAGATAAGATTAATCGGCTGAAGAACAATAAAGCAGAAGGTGCCGACAAGACGATATTTGCCAACTATAGAGGAATTAGTCTTCTTCCCATCGCATATAAAGTGCTATTCAATGTGCTGTGTGTGTGCGACTGAAACCAATGGTCAATGACATTATAGAACCATATCAATGCGGATACAGCATGCCAAATCCACCATTGACCAGATTTTCACTTTGTGCCAGATCCTGGAAAAGACCCACATCGACACATTCCAACTATTCGTCTACAATAAAGCCGCATTCGACAACCCAGTCCGTTCAGAGAGGTTTAAAACCATGTCTGCGTTCAGCATTCATGCACAATTAATTCGGCTATGCAGGATAACTTTAACTGGCACAAGATCAACAGTTAAAGTCGGAAAAGACCTATCGCAGCCCTTTAATACCGAAAGAGGATTCAGACAAGGTGACATTTTGTCGCGTGATCTTTTTAACATCTTACTGGAAAAGGCCATACGAGGTGTAAAGGTGAACAGAAAGGGCACTATGTATACCAAGCAACATCGGTACAATGGGTCGGACATTGCGAGCGGTAATAGCCACCTTTGAACGAATTGAGAAGGTGTCTGTAAAAGTGGTACTGGTAGTAAATGGCGAGAAGACCAAGCTGATGTTATCAACGCGCAAAACGTCCAGTAGACTCGGACCAACTGTGGAACTTGAAAACTACAGCTTTGAGGTAGTCAAAGATTTCCTATACCTCGGTATCGCCATACACAAAACTAATAACATCCGGAGGAGAATATTGTTGGCCAACAGCTGCTACTATGGTCTGAGTAAGCCACTCAAAAGCAAGGGCACCACTCGCCAGACCAAACTCACACTCTACAAGACGCTGATATTATCCGTGCTGTTGTATGGATATGAAGCATAGGTACTTGCGCAAGCAGATGAGGCAGCTTTTCTCAGGTAGATCTGCGTCGACGGTGAATATCTTCGTCGAATGAACCATGAGCTATACCATCTATTCTCAGACATCGACATAGCCAGACGGGATCGAGCTGCAGCAACAACGTTGGCTAGGTCATATTGTGAGAGTGGATGAGGATGCCCAGCGAGCCAAGTAATGGCTCATCCGTTTGCAACACCACGAAATATTCACCGGAGACCCCACAAAGTATATATATTCTTGATTAGATTAAAATTCTATGTAAATTTACGAATATCTGTTCGTCCGTCTGTCTGTTGATATCACGATAGTGACCGCAATATTTCAGATAGAGCTCTGAAATTTTGCAAAGATATTTATAGGATTTTGCTGCTGCAAGTGGGATATATCGGTCCACGTTTTGGTGCATCCCCCATATAACGGTACTCCCGAATATTCGGTATGTTGGGGATTTTGAAGTCGTTTTTCAACCGAATTGAGTACAATATGGTATTTTTGGTTATTATTGAATTAAACATATTCGTACCAAATATTTATTCATATTGACCCCAGTTTCAGTGTTGCCCCATATAAAGGAAAATCCTTTAATATTCGGTATTTTGGAATTTTTTTTTGGACACGTTTTTTAAACGGAATTGGCTGTAATTTTGTATTTTGGGTTCTTATTGTATAGCACATTTCCATACTAATTATTTTTTATCATATCATATTATTCTAACGTAGAAATCATAAAATGGATGAAGTTTAATGGGAGCCGAACATGTGCACAATTTGTCTTTCCCAGAATAAAACCCCATAGCCTCACGTCTTCGTCCTGCCTTCTTTTTTGTCGTAGCATTCCGTCACCGCCTTCTTTTTTGTCGTAGCATTCCATTGACTCAAGATTTTTTTTTTTTTTTTTTTTGACTCTTGCATCGTAGACAGTATTTGTTGTCCCTCGTCAGAATGGTTGTTATCATAACATGGAATTCCATTTGTTTCACAGCTAATTGTTGGACTTGCCTAAGCTCTCCTGCAATTTTCCCTCTCTAACAGCTCTTTTGAAACTAATCCATGTCTTCCAACATTATGTCAATGTTTTCTTAATTGTTCGGATTACATGCTCTATTGTTTATATCTTGTTTGCTGTCTCCAGATCAAGTTTGGTCGATGTTAAGCCTTTGCACGATGCGTATTTTCTGGAATAAAACCTCATAGCCTCACGTCATCGTTATGCACCTTCCGTTCCCAGAACTGAAGCTCGTTCTCCGGCACCGCATTATTCCTTGTCATAGCCTCTCTTTGACTCAGCTGTTTTTTATTCCGTGTAAATTCTCCAGCAAACTGACAGAATCTCTTTTACATTTTTAGGAAATTCTTCAGCACCAATTTCCTCCACAATCCGTCACTGATTCGACTCGAAGAACCAATGTTAATATACCTGTTTATTATTTTTCTCAGGGATATTCTCAGAGGAGTGAAAGCTCTATTTATTCATATAAAACCCGTAATCTCACCCAATCTTACAGGTGGGAAAAGAAAAATCCTACGTTATTTTATAGTACAAACATTCAACAATAAAAATCTCTAGTCTTCACTGGACTGTATACAAAAATGAATCCCTATTTAACTAAATTTTCTCTCCCCCTTCAAAAGAGACCTACAATAAGTCATTCATCGTATTCATTAAACGAAAATCTCAGTTCGATACGTGAAAAATATCCGAGTGAAACAACCGCTGAATAATTATTATGTACTTACCTTGTTCCACGAATATTAACAATATACAAATCTTTACTAGCCACAGCCAGCATATGGAAGCTTCGACCTGCATTCGGGGCAAATGCTAAATCGGTAACAGGATCCGTGATGTCATTAATTGTATCGACCTTAACACATTTGCGGGCATTTTCACTGTAGGCGAAAATAAAAACTTTACCCGTTGCTGTGGCCGTTTCATCGCTGCCAGCCTAAAACAACACACAAACAAATAAGATTAACATTTCTGCAAACAAATAAGATAACAACAACAGCAACTTACAGCCAACAATTGTGACGACAACATATACATTGACGTATTCCACGATAAACAACTCAGTGGCAATTTATTTGTGATTTCATGTTGCACCGACCATTGACTTAAATTCATAATATCGGGAGCTTCATAGATACGTATAACACCGTCGGCCGAAGCTGTGGCCAGTAGTAAACCCAAATATTTCGGTGCAAATTCAACGTCCGTGACACTTGTACGAGAATCAACGAGGATGGTACGTTTGACCCAGCGACGAGCTGGAGTCATTGTGCCGCCAACTTTTTCACCCAATACCTCTTCCCATACGGAGGCAGTTCTGTCAAAAGAGCACGTGGCCAAAACTTGACCAAATTCTGGATGAGCCCACGATACACGCCATATTGAACCCGAGTGTGCCTTCCAACTTGATGTCACCGACCATTTGCCTTGTTCATTTTCATCCCATATCTGAAAGGGGATAGATGATTGAAAACAATGAACTGAATACTGAATGGCATGCCAAACACGGCAAACATTCACACACAATGCTGCATACCTTTACTGTTTGATCGCTGGAACATGTTGCCATTCTGCGGCCGTAATAATCGAATACGACATCGTGTATAACATCTTTATGATCAACAATAATGGGCTCAACTTCAAACATTCTTTTTTATTATTGTTTAATTCTTAATAGCACAAATTCAGCAAATTTCAATATTATTTTGCAAAGTAAACAAAAAACACCGGGAAAATATTGATATCAATATCGATTTGACCGCTAATCGTGTTATCGAATTGTTGCACAGTCGACTGTATAAAGTTAACGCCGTTGACTCTGTAAAAAAGCAGCACAGTGGCAAGTATTAGTGCTTTTCAAACTGTATTAACCAAAAACAGCTGTTTAATTTAAAAATTTTGAAAGTATTATTTTTCTGTTTTTGCCTGTTAGGACATTGGTCATTGGATGATGATCGAATTTTTCCATAATAAACATGTATTCCATAAAATCCAGAAATACGCCCTAAAACGACATATACATTAGAACTTTAAGGAGGGTTAACCTACTTTATGAGGATCTATTTAATAAGTGTGCGAAGGAATTGACAATTTAAATCCACTGTGTTAAATAAATCCGGTACAATGTCAACGTAATAAAAAGCAACAGAAATTACATTAATCACGTAAAAAATATTTGTTTGTTATCTCTTTGAAATATATACAAATGTATGAAAAAACAAACAGATGATAAAAAATTGAAATTATAGATTCAATTCCTCGTAGGTGTGCTGCCGTAATTAAAAATAGTGGCCACGCTGTCAATTACTAGCTAAATTTACGTATTATAGAAAAAAATCAAAAAGTTGCTTTAGTTTTGACCAAAAAAAAAAATGGGTCAATTTAATTTTCCATACATGGTACAAGGAATTGTAATGCAGGTATAATTTTACTTTTGCAACATTCAGCTTTCAAAATATAAATGAAAATATCCTCCTTCCTCCATTTTTAATTTTTTAAAAAATATGCCAATCGACAAATTTTATGGATTTTATTTTTCAAACAATTTGAAATTGATAGTCCTGATTTAGATTAGGCGAGCTTACTTGTGGCAATTCTTATCGTTCTCTTTTGAACTTGCATCATGCGTCTATACAAGGAAATTCGGTTTCAAAAATATATTTTTTTATGACATTTTGTGACCATTCGTATTTCAAATTACTAACACTTCAAAAAATATACACAAAACAAATTACCAAAAAAAAACCGGTACAAACATTTTTTTCAATTTCTATTCCCCTCTCTCCTATAAACCAAGACTTGCCGCAAATAAACTCGCCTAATCTAAATTGGGACATATATGAGTTCCAAATTAAAAAAGGGGTTGTCATTATTTGGCCTGTTCCCGCACCTAGGCAGTTTAGGAATTGCCATTTTATGGCAAATTCTTTTGCAATGGATTCCCAATCCAAAGGGCAATTGGGAAACTGTGTGGAATAAAAAAAACTATAAAGATAAATTATTCGAAAATTTTCATCAAGATAAATACATTTAAATATGAACCTATCAGTTGGATTTAGCAGCGCTTCGCATACCTCCGGTATTATAAGACAAATGGATGACTTAGATAAGCGAGTTTGATAGTCAAGACTTTGAAAAGTCTCTCCTGTACAAACAATTATTATTAAAAACAACGATTAGATATGTGATAACTCACCACTAGCGAGGAACCTTAAAGTCAATGCTAATTTTTCAGCTGCTGGAATTGCGTGCTTCATTTTTGTATTGGAACGCGCGATCCTGTTGTACTAAGTTTAATAACAAATTTAAATTGCTCTCCAGTCACTCTTTAAATAATTTTTGTACGACACTTCGTCTTTTAAGAGAGCCATGGCTTCCCTCATAGCTCTCTTTGTCACTGTCGTCCGAATCTAAGTCAATCGCTTGACCAATACAATCAACAATATTTTCGATAAGGGTATTTTTTTCATAAACGAGATTTTAGCCCAAAGGGCCATGAGCGATTAAAAAAACTTCATTACATGGACTTTATTTTTTAATTCATTCTTTCTTTCATTCTGTAATCTTGTATTGTTTAATTTGTTTTCCACAAAAAAAAAACTTTAACAAAATGTCAAAACAGAAAAAAATAGAAACGGAATTGATTTGTAGACGCATGAAGCAAGTTCAAAAGAGAGCGATAAGAATTGCCGCAAGTAAACTCGCCTAATCTAAATCAGGACTAAGTAATTTATGAAGAAAAAAAATGTTGACAAAAGAAAACATGTAAGATTTACAAGTGACATATATGACCCTGTGTCTATATCTACAAACTATTGACTTACTACTGACCGTGACCACATATGTGACGTTGTGTCTATTGATCTGTTCCCGTACTGCAAGAATCTACTACTTTTTACTACGATAACGGATTTTCCTTTATGATATCGAAGTGAATAGTAAAATTTAGTAGATTCTTGCGATATTGGATTTATTAAAGAATAGCTGTGAATAACAAATAAACAGTCGCGGACAATCAGCGGGAGAGGGAGAGTAAAATTGATCGGTCTTTTTTGCGTCGTCACTATCGCTGACCTTCTTCATTCTTTAAAAGCCAAATTCGAAATAAAGCTTTGTTGATTCATTTGTGGCATATCAGCTTCACACCGACCAAACGTACATGTTTGACAGTTTGGTCGCAATATGATGCGCACCAGCATAGACATGTTTACTTGTTGACGTTTCAACAACGACTAAACAAATGAGCGTAAGAATCCGTGTGAGTTGAGCTGACCGCTAGAGTGCAAGGGCGTGCATCCCTGGTTTGCAGTCAGGGTCCCGACTGTATTAGAACGGAACCTTGTTGATACCTGGGAACCTCAACAAGCTTTTTAGGCTTAAATGACAAGTATTTGCCATGGTAAGAGGCTCATAACCCTTAATTAAGGAAACCGGCTCCTTCCGCTTATTCAGGAGAGCATCCCGAATCAGCTCTGGGATTACTCGCCCTTGTCACACGAGGTAGACATCATGGAAACTACAGAGATTAGCACTACGGTGAAAAACACAGTTCCCCAAACCAAAAAAACTAATCCCCATTTTCAAACAGAAATCTCCAATTATCCCCTAAACTGGCAACACTGGACTCCACTCAACACTGAGGCATCCACACGGACAGAGTCTGTGTGTGTAACAATGCGGTTCTCATTTACTCCTCCATCCCACCTCATTCGTAAATATTTCGTTATGCCACTTTGAGTACTTCATTATCGGCCATTTTGTCTTCTCTCCCATTCGTTAGCAAGTGGAACGTTTTTCAATTTTTATTGGTTGCGACCCTGTCAAACTATCCCCTTCAACTCAACACTGTGTTGTGTTTTGAGTAACTTTGACAAATTGTCATAGTGGCAAACCATAGACTCGGGTTCTGTTGAGTGAAAAGAAACAGAAAGCACCAGTTAAAAATTCGCGGAAGTTAGTTTTGTTTTCTTTATAAGAGAAGAGCAGTAGTTGAAGAAGAATTGTAAACTATTTTCACTGAAGACAAAATATAAGAAAAAATAAACTTGAACTGTTGTGTGTGAACATGCAGTGTTAAATTAATTAATAATTAAAATAAATACAAAAATAAGGAAACCCAAAAGAAAGGAGAAAAAAAGAAAACATTGTGCAAAGTGAAAGAAAAAGAAATTTGGAAAATTACAAGCCAACGAAGAAGACCTGCAACCATTTCATGAAATAAAAAAAAGTGCTGGATTTTCTTGTCCACACTCACTTGAAGAAATACAACCAACTCTTAATTAACGGGATTTTGGATTTTTTTGCAAATATGGAAACTGGTATGTAGTGTGGTGTGTGGCTTTACAAAATCAGACATCATGTTTTGTTTATTTTTTATTTATTTATATTTTTGTTGTCAAAAATATTCAAAAAAAAGCAAAAGCATTTTTTTATATTAAACCTCAGACCATAAGGAGGCGTAACATCAGGTGATGTTTGGTATGTGTTTTGTGTGTTGCTGTGGCATACGTATTTTTTGTCTTAGGCGGTTGGTCGGTCGGTCGGCTGGTGTAGCCATGAGAGAGAGAGGGGTGATTAACCCTCTTATTAGAAAACAAAAATCCATTACAAATCCGCAATTGCATATGTTGACATTGGCGTCTTCCTGGTTATTATTTTTAAGGATTCCTTTGACTTAAAGGACACATAAGAAGGATACGTTCAATTCATACAACATACATACACACAACACACTATTCTATTATGCAATAGGAAACTGATAACAGAATGTAAACATTCAAATACCGGTTTTAGTTTTAAACCTAAACCCTGACTTTGAATTAAGAAAAAAAAAGAAACGTGAATATTTTTGCTTTTTTACTTAAACAAATTCTCATTTTCTTTTTAATTATTCTATTCACAGCCCATCAACATATGAATAAAAAATGTCTCTGCCCATGTTCCCTAACAAAATACAACTTGCTTCTTCCTTTCTCTTCATTTGCCCATCGCAAAAAATCTCTCATCTTTCACTCTCTTGCTCTTTGGTTGGAGTGTGAAACATTGCGTGTTCTCCCCTGATATACTGACCTTGGATTTCTATTGGATGTAAGAGCTCGCGCCATATTCCATATACTAGTATGGGTGTAGTAATTTTACTGAGCGATATAGAATAGCGTTGTTTTGTTGTTGCTTTTTTGTTTAAAGGGGGAAGTGGTGGGAGCCCTTAGGGGAAAATACTAAACATCAACGTGTTAACGAGAAATGTATGTATGACAGACGGCGGCGTGATACAAACAACTTGTCAAAGCCAGCCGCTGCCGGCTTGTTATCTTCTGTTTTGTTATGTTATTTTGTGACAAAGAGCGAGCCCCAAATGACAAATAGAGAATTTCTCAGAGCAAATTGTGTTACGGTTATTCGTGTTGTCTTTTTTTAGTTGGGGGGAAAACAGAACAGTGTAAAATAGGGATATTGACACATATGACGTAGTGCCGGAAATGTTTAATGAATTTTAATTAATTACAAGGGGCTTGTGTCCAGGTTTTAAATAAATTAAATATCTAATGGTGTAAATAACCGTAATAACTATAGTATTCTTTTTTTGCAAAGTTAACTTGACAGATAACCACGCAACCTTAAAAATGTGTTGAAAGGAAATCTGGTAACAATGAACTTAGAGACGACTACTCGTATTAAGTGGGTTAATGTACGCCAAAAATGTTCTCCACGAGGAAGGAAATTTAATACACAACAAATAACGTAGTTAAATCTGGAATTTTTAATAAATTTTATTAATTTTTTAAAGAGGGTCTTGGCCATATTCCTAGAGTGAAAAGTAACTAGAAAAAATATTATACTGTCACAATAGAAATTCAAGTTACTTTACCATACCCCATACCAGAATAGATTATCATCACATAAATTAATTTTGATGAATTTAACATTACCAGGCAGTGAGTCCTGGGAGGGTGAGCTTCAAGGATGGAAGAAGGCACAGGTGCGGAAGTTTTATGTGAAGAATTTTCTGTTAAGAACTCATACAGACTATGTAATAATTGTAGCTTTTTTTCAAGCAGTTATTTTAGCAATCCTGAAAGCAGTGGAGTTAGCCAAGGAACTATATACTAGTGACTCGGTACCCGTGACTATATTTGTCGGTGGTAAAGCGGCACTTAAAGCAATCTGGTCGGTACTCTAGGGTAGTTCATGATTGTCTTTGTTAATTTTGTTAGCTTCCAGGTCATTGTGATATTAAGAGAAATGAAGTAGCTCTGACGAATTTACTCCATGTGAATCGCAGTCAATTGATTTAACAATTAATGATCCTGTTATACCTCTCTACTTAGATACTTTTATGGCCAAGTAACAACAAGATGGTATGGGGAATCTAGGTATAGAACCTCAAGAAATTTATCAGGCTTGTGATTCCTTAGCGTATATCTAAATCCTTAATTTCTATGGACTGAAAAGAGATAAGCACAATCATAGAGTTCACAGCAGGTCACTGCAGAATCATATCTTATTTTTCAAAATGGTAGATTTTGCCGTCTATGTGAGGATGAAGAGGAAACAAAAATTATAGAACATATTTGTCGATGCAGAAGCTATAAACATTTTGGGAGATTCAAGTTATATGCTAATCTGTTTCTCCAATATAAGCTTCAAAATCATTTACAACTTTGCTATGAAATTGACCTGGTTGAATTAGGAATATTTAACTTATTGCACTCTTCTATCGCCATCGTCTTTTCTTCATTTAGCTTCTCTGTTTCATAACGACTTTTAGAATAATCACAATGTACTGCAGTGGAGCGGCTGCTTTTTTGACAGCATCGCATCTTGTAACATAACCTAACCTAGGTAACTCTTGGCAAAAAGCGGTATTTTAAAATTAGATCCTTTAAAAAAATCAATGCGATTGAGGAAAAGATAACACTACCTTATCTAAAATTTATATGGAAATCTGTCTAGTCATTCTTAAGCATACTCGATATTTAAAGTAAGTTATTCAACTGTCAGAATTGTTGAAAACCTGTTCCATAAAAGAAAACGTTTCGACTTTTCCCCTACCTTTGTATACTTAATTAATATACGACAAAGAATTAGAATAACAACAATGACAAGATCTATCCGTCGTATACAAAAGTGGACATTGTGTGGTAGGCCGGCCATTCATTCATGATGCATATTATCGAAGATTCCCTGTTATAAATTGAATTGAAAAAAATGCGCATAATATGCATATATTAATTACCGAATATGAGGCCCTGACGAGTAAGTCAAGGAAATTGTGATTCAATGTTATAAGGAATTTATTAATTAGATTTTGTGTTTTTTTTTATATTTCAACCTGAAATAAAATAGGTGGCCAATGTGAGGCAATGTCATTAATTGTTATCGGCGAGGCTAAGGCACTTATATTTAAGAATGGATGTCCTATACACAGCATGCTGTTGCACTATTATGTTAGGATTCAAAGTCGGTACATACATAAGCATGTTTATTTATAGAATGATGTTGGGTTTAAGCTATTTATCCTGAATATATGTACCTTTAAAACATGGATGAACTTGGATTCAGATCATTGAGTTTAAGTAGTAAGATAATTTGCATCCTCTTCACCACTAAATCCAAAATCGGAATTTAATGTTAATGCCACAGTAAAAAAAATTGCATATCTTCATAGAGTCCTTGCAAACAAGATGCTTTGGAATCCCTCTTTCTTAAATTCTAATCACTTTTCCCTACTATGAGAATTCTACCGATCTCTTGTTCTACCACTTATATCGGCTGACCATAGAAACCAAAAAAATAAATAAATATTAGACGTATCTAAGAATGATGACCCCCAATTTGATCTGTATGTGTTGTTCGCTCGCCTTATGCTCATACATATATTTGCATATTTTTGTATTTCCATAGAACAACAACAACAGCGATAGACCCCGAAACCTGTATGGTGTGGCGTGTGTGTGGTTTTTGTATAGATCACTTTTGTCTATTACGACGATCGGTGTGCTTTGGAAAAGCTATATTTTTGTTGTGTTTTCTGTATTTTGTCGTATTTTTTGTTTTCTTTATTTTGTTCACATCGTTTATAATATGATGGGGAGAACTGCTGCTGCCGTTGTTGTCGTCAGTTTTTTTTTAATTTGTTGTATTTTTTCTGTGCTAGTCCATTTAATAAGCCAATTCAAAGCTATTGATAATGTCTTTCGATGGCTCCGTGCACGCTTAGTCGTAACCGAGTTGTCGACGCTTACAGACCTCTTCTTTAAAGAAAAATTAATTCTCCAACTTTGGTTTGGGACAGCTTACCTTAGAAAGCTGATCCTCCTTATAAAAACGTTTTATAGAGACGGTCGTCGTGAGTGAAGAAAAAAAATAAAATATTTTACGAAAAATCAAAAGAAATTGTGAAAGAAAAAATATCATACCAAAAAAAAGATTTTACAAATCTTAAAAAAAACCGAATTTATTTGCTGAAAACCTTGACAATGAAAATATAAAATAGATATTGTTTACTAAAAAAACAAGTTTTAAAAACTAAAAGCAGAAAAAACCCCCAGAAAACGTTGAAGGTATATATTTTAATGATGTTGGCTATCTTTATCTTCTTCAGTAGCACAATATAAATTTGTTTTTGTTAAAAAAATGAACCTTGAGCGGATTTTGGATATCTATAAAGAATATAAGTTAAGGCTTTTTGTGCAAATGACCAGTTTATTGTGCCTTTGAAAATATGCAGAGCTGAATACAGAAATAATAATGCTCAGCCTTCAATATAGGCCTTGTAAAATTTTATAAATAATTCCTTATGCACCTAGTATCGGAATAAATTTTATTTTTTAACACAACTCGCGGATTACCATTTACATTTCGTTGCTCCGATTAAATGCTAGAAGTCACAAGCCGAATTGATTGACTATTCCATTATTTATCGCTTTCTAAATTCGTGTTCATTTTGTTTTACTAGGTCACCACAAATGCCCCATAGCCTCAATTATTATGATAAATCCGGGTTTCAAATCTGTGTCGTAGTGGAATCAATTCTTTCGATATTTCAAAAAGAGCGAAAATAACATCATGAACAAAGCCCTGAAATCTACTGAGGAGCATGTTGAGTTTCGGATTATTCCTTAAGTCATATTAAGTCATATTTTTGTTATCAGGGAGACCCGAAACATACCTGTGGCAGTTTTCTATGAAACAATTTTAAATTAAGTACTCATACAAAGTAAATAAAATTTGCAGCGTTTTCAAGTAGAGATTTTAGCAATCCTGAAAGCAGCGAAGTTAGTCAAGGAACTGTGTAATAGTGACTCAGTAACTGTGACTATAATTGCCGATAGTCAAGAGACACTTTAACCCTTTGAGCCCCGAATTGTTTTCCGTAATCACAGAACAATTTTTGTTCACAGATTTAATACAACTATCCTAGATAGAACTATCCTATAGGACTAGATAGGACAAAATTTGACATCGCTGCATCCTTGCATTCGGGTGATACAGTACTGTCTTTATGAAAAATAAAAGCCCAATATCAAGAAACCAAATGCAAAATCGACACATATCAATATTCTGGTGATATGTGTCGTCCATTATTAGGTCTTAACATAGGAAATCAAGGAAAGTATATCTACTAGCTGTATAACAAATATAACCTCTAAAACATTTTGTTACCTGTGGGCAACATTGGGCCATAAAGGGTTAAGCAATCAGGTAGTGTAAATTATCTCTGCAGAATAAACGGCATTTTGTTAGGTTCCTCCAAGTCATAATGACTTTAAAGAAAATGAAATAGTTCATGTGCTTACTCGATGTGCAAGTCCTCAAGTTTTTAGAGTAGAAAATAACAACAATATGGAATGGGTATAGGACCTCAACACTTATCTGACGAGGCATTGCCAAAAAAATTCTTGATAGATCGGTCTGTATTGAGCTATATGTGGATCTAGAGTGTTTCATGGATTCCTATTGCTATGAATGGAAAAAATTGACCACATATGAGACAACTATATATCATACACACACGCACCAACCTATCTTTGAAATAACTACAGTATCTCGAACCTAAGTAAAACGTACAGGTCATTTCAAAAAGAGAGAAAGTTTTCAAAATAACCGAAAGGTGTGGAAGACATAGGGAAATTCATTAAGAGCCTCGAAATAACAGAAAGGTCTGGGATACATAATCATAGGTACTTACTTAGCTGGCTTGTGACAGAACGTTTGTAACATGAAATACTATGTTCCGAGATGTTGTCTTCCAGTTAATCTTTCCATCGGATTCGTGGACTTCTTCTCCTGCATGAACCATCAGTAGGCTCGCTTTTATTTGCCTTTTTAGCTCACTAGCCAACGTAGTCGCTGCAGTTCGATACGTCTGAAATTTGTAATGTTGGTCCATGTCTTGACCTAGGCTCCACATCTGATACATAGATCTCGAGTCATTTTAGGTACTCTGAATGCCCAACTCATGGAGGAGGGAATAAAAAGTTCGACACGAAGGTCCATATCAAAATTTTTTCAAAATGTTCTTGGTAAAGTTTTTAACAAATTTTGGATTTTTTTAGTTTTAAACATCTCAGAAAATCGCTAACATCATTTATGTCGTATTCAATAATTTAAATAAATCTATTTATTTAGATTTATTTTTGTACTACATTTCCAATATTTTCCTTGCAGAAGTCTAGAACTATTATAATTTTATAAATCATCGGGGGGTTCCAATTAATTTATTTTAAATTTAATACTACAACTTTAAACAGTCTTTTAAAAAGTTATAAATACCATCAAAAAAGTTATTATTTGAATATCTATGTCAAATAACACCAACACTAACATTTTGCTAAAGAAAACAAACAACAACAAAACGTTTGCCAAAAATGCCAGTTATTTTTTATTATTCATTTTCTTCGTTATGGCCATAGCGAGCTCTTTTTTGTTAAATAATTAAGAAAGCAAATATAAAAACATAATAAAGAAGACATTGACCTGAACTTGACTGATTTTTTGTCGTTTTTTTTTTTTAATTTTTTTACTATGAAATTTTTAACCCATTGAGAGACCTGCAGCGACCGACTGACCGATCGACCTCTTCTATGATGCGTGACATAGATTAAAGAAAAATAGAAAAAATATGTATACATAATATATTGTATAACATATAATATATATATATATATATATATGCATTTATTTTTTTTAATTATATATTTTATAACATTGATTTGAATAAATATTAAATAAGCATTTTGTTGTGCCTCTTTTTTATTATTTAGTAAATGGTGGACATTGTCCATTTAAAGACTTGAACTTTAGTCTATTTTTTGTATTCAGTTCACCTTTCCTTTGTGGTATGTTGTTGACGTTTTTCTCCCCATTAAATATTTTTAAATGAATATACATGGTTTTGTTTTTGTTGTTGTTTTTTTTAATGCGTAATTGTTGTTAAAACAAATTTACATTTGTTGTCGAAGGGAAATTTAATTATTTTTTTTTAACAAGGAATGTGTTCTTATTTTTGAATACTTTTTAAAATAAATAAGATAGGAAATTACTTGAACTTTAAAATCTATAAATCATATTTAATTAGTAAATGACTTTCCTAAACATCTATGTTAGGCTAGGTTTCACTTGGTAGATACCAGTGGTTCATTGTATTCATCCTGAAAATATAATAAAAATAGGATAGGGTAAGAGAAGAGGGGTTTGAGATAACTAAAGCATAATATATATATATATATATATATTTTTTTTTTTTTGACTATCCTGTAAATAGCGAGGATAATGATCACAGAGAAAATATCATATCTACCAAACAATCGATGTCTTTTTTTGCATACTTGGAAATACGAGATTTAATTAAAATAAAAATCAATGGTTTAGGTCTGCTTCTAGAAATCACCGGTTTCACCCGACACCTATTTTCAGCATTGTTGAATTAAATCTTACGAATTACCAAAAAAATTAGCCATCACAACTAAAGCATTTTAGTTGTGAGTTTAATCCTCGGATATAATATGTAGATAAACCAGTCCATTATTTTCTGAAATGCTTAGACGAATGAGAACTCTCGCATTTCAATGGAAAATAGCTCAGAGGAGACAACCTGTCCCAGTTTTCAGGGCCGTGTTCTGATAAGACTGTGGCTCCAAAAGGTCAACCTACTCGATTTTCTATTAGTATGGTCAAAAAGATTTTCTTATCTCCCATCGAGAGAGCAGAGGGTGTTTGTCCTACTTTATAGGTTATCACATATAATTGTGGGGTGTTTGGAAGGCTCAATTAAAAACTGGCAAATAAATTAAATAATACCAATAAAACTGTCCTGAACTCATTTATTATATCTCCCACAATGAGTTGGACATTCAAAATATCTAAATTCAGTCGGAGGGTTTTTTCATCTAACAAATCTAAATTTTGAAATAATAAATAATTTATGCTGAGTTCCAGGACATAGCAACATAATCCGCTTGTTTTTCGGCGAGGTAGTCGGCAATAGATGGTCGAGAGAACCTGGTTGCAGAATCTCAAAAGCTATCTGGCCTGAATTCTCTCGCCGTAGAACTTCTTCGCTGTTGGCACATAATAAGAGAGATATCAAAATAGTCAGGAGAGCATCCCGAATCAACTCTAGGATGACTCACCCTTGTCAAACGAGGAAGACATCATGGAAACTACATTGATTATCACTACTAGACCAACACGGTGGTCCCTTCAAGAAAGGAGAAAACTGTCGGAGGTCCTAGTACATCTAGGAAGCTGGTGACTCCCACAACCAGTTTTTGACATGTTTTGGTGTATGTTTGAAGTTATTGTTAAGCTGAAATACTCAAACAAGCGGTATATTTTCTTTAGCGAAAGGAAACATTTCCAACAAACTTTTATAAACAATCAGATCCATTACTTTATAAAGCTCGAAAATAGATCGAACGCCGCCATAAAAAGAAAAACAACTCAATGCCATTATTGGCCCCCCCTCAATGCATCCCAGTACCCTTGCAACACTGAGATCTGACACTTTAATTTATAGGCATTTGAATAAATCGGTTCCGTACGTCTTTGACATTTTTCTAACTGTATCTTTTCTTGATATATTTTGTTACTTCCACGATTAAACATTTTAAAAATATTCGTCATTAAACCATAACAATATTGT
This sequence comes from Musca vetustissima, assembly GCF_032173495.1. Classification (NCBI taxonomy): domain Eukaryota; kingdom Metazoa; phylum Arthropoda; class Insecta; order Diptera; family Muscidae; genus Musca; species Musca vetustissima. Next base: position 174,066 of record NW_026880581.1, read on the forward strand.
TCCTATGCCAGTTAAATATTTTTTAATTTCGATTATGTTAATCATCAATTGATTAATAAACATTTTCAATAATAGATTGTTCTTAAAAAAATTTTAGATATCATTGCGGAACAATTCCATTCATGTACGTACTTGAATTTTTCGTTTTGTTTATTTCTTGTTATTATTATTTTTTAACACAAGTCTGGTCACTTCTTTTTCCACCTATATAAATTATGATATATAGGATGTTATAATTCTGATAATAAATCGGACCATCTTTCGCACACACACGAATGCAACATATACTTTAGTATAAAAGTATGAGTGTGTGTGTATATGTACATATACACCTGATAATGGAAAGTTTATTTAATATGTGTGTAAAATTCCATAATATTAACTTATTATCGTCTATGTTTGGAACTAACTTCCCCCGACAACATATAGAATAATAATACTTATAATTAAATATACCATGTTCCCGGGTCATGCGTAGTTGTTTTGATAATGAAAATTTCCATAACAATCAGTTATCGGATGTTCGGACTACTTCTCTGATAAGCAACATAATATTTCCAGTTTCGAAAAAAATCTTTCCTAAGTGGCTGATAACCACTGTTGTATGTCTGAAGAAAATAATGAAGGTCAGGGTTTTCTTATGCATGTGAAAAAGAAATGTTTCACTGGCTAGCTGCCTTATCTCATGGCAAATAAATTAATCGGAGTATAAAAACTATTGGCATGAAGAGTGGACAATTATGTTTGATCTGGTTTGAAGTGGTTCGCAAATAAGATCATAACATGAAAAATATAAAATGACATAAAAGTGTCTGTTATTGCGCATCTTTTGATATTGGACCTACATTTTTAATATATTTCCCGCACATTTTGGTTTCTCAATTTTTGAGAGTTTTGCTACATATTTCAACCGGTGTGGCTACAATTAGGCTTTCGAGGTCTATATAGGCTCCGAAAGCCTGTCCTTCGGAGAATGTTTTATATAGCTCTATATAAAGGTCTAGACCTATAAAAATTTGGCATAGTCCTATATAAAAGTCTACACCCATTTTCGGTATTTTGGAATTCCTAGCCTCATTTTGCAAACGAAGTGACTTTAAATTTGCAATGTGATTAACCAAAGGAAGAAATTCTTCCTGGGAGAAAACATTTTAATGTAGGTTCACATTTTGATATAGTTTCCCATTTTTTTCGATATTATGGGAGTTCTGGCTGCATTTTCCAACTTGTAATTTGACATTTTGGTTCTTCAAATAAAATACAAATTTCCTGGCAACAAATTTTCGATATTGGTCCACATTTTGGGATAGGGCGCGCATTTGGGATACATTGGGAGTGTTTTTTTTTTTTTTTTTTGGTATTTTGACCACATTTTCCAAAAGATGTGACTAATTTGGGAAATCTTGGAGCCGAAAGACTTCTTCGCAGAAATACAAATTTCCTGGCAGCAAATTTTCGATATTGGTCCACATTTTGGGATAGGGCGCGCATTTGGGATACATTGGGAGTGTTTTTTTTTTTTTTTTTGTATTTTGACCACAATTTCCAAAAGATGTGACTAATTTGGGAAATCTTGGAGCCGAAAGACTTCTTCGCAGAAACCTTGAAATATTGTCGGGAGAGACCCCATAAAGTATATACATATATTCCTGATCAGAATAAAATTCTATATCGATTTATGCATGTCCGTCCGTTGAAAAATCACGATAGAGCTTTGAAATTTTGCACATACATTGTTACTACTCGTAGGCTATTTGGTATTGAAACTTAAAAATGTATAAGTCCAGGTTTTGGTTAGCTCCCATATAACGCTATCCGCAAATTTTCGGTATTTATACCCTTCACAGGCAAAAGGAATCGAGATAGACCCATGGTTCCTTTTGAAAATATGCAAAGAATCGCTTCCTGAGTCGATTTATGCATGTCCGTCTGTCCGTCCGTCCATGTATTTTTGTGAACAAAATACAGGTCGCATTTATGATCCGATTTGGATGAAATTTGGCACATGTCATTTATTTGACCAAAGGACGAACCCTATTGAAATTGGAGAAAATCGTTTCAGATTTAGATATAGCTTCCATATATAGTTTCGTCCGATTTTATGTAAATACTCCACCAAACTTCCAATATTGGTCCGATTGAGAGAACATTTACAGATTACAGAATTATGTCCAAATTGATATATGTCAAGTTTTATTGAAATCGGTTCAGATTTGGATATATCTCCCATATATAGAATCGCCCGAGTTCATGAAAATGAAGCACCATACTGCCAAAATTGGTCCGATTGAGACAAAATTTTGCACAGAATACAGAATGCATAAAGTACTGACTTAGGTCCAGATTGATGTATGCGAAGTTTTGTTGAAATCGGTACAGATTTAGATTTGCTCCCATATATAGGTTCGTCCGATTTTATGTAAATGGAGCACCAAAGAGTGAAATTTAGGCCGATTGACATAAGATTTTGCATAGCGTACTGTATTAGGTCAAAATTTATGTATGCGAAGTATTGAAGGAATCGGTTCGATCGATTTTATTTAAATGAAGCACCATGCTGCCAATATTTATTCGATTGAGACAAAATTTTTGACAGCGTAATAAATTAGGTATTGATTTGGTGTAATAATCAAAACTTATCACAAATTTTGGTCAAATTTTCAACATAGGCCCCATATAACGCTAACCCCCAAATTTTCGGTATTTTGAAGATTTTTTGCATGTTAGTTGAGATATCCAATGACCTACTCACTTTTGTCATTGTGGAAACCAGAAATGTCTGCGATGTTTTCAGTTCATAGTAACGAGAAAAAGTGTGGGGTTAGGTGTGGTAGCTTCGGCAGGATGCGTTAGAGTGTAAATACTTCATATGTCGATGTCTCTTGCTGCGAAGCATTGCAAAATTACACAATTACAAAATTGCTAAGTTATTCACGAGTTCTTTGATAGATAGGACGGTCTAAAGATCATATTTAATTTTAATAAAGCATGTGGACGGATATATATGGGATCTGGTGGCCTAACCAAATTTTAGAAATTACCGATTGCTTGGTATTCTTTATATCTTCTATAAGTCTTTTCGGCCTTTAAAAAAAGATTTTTTGTCTTCTATTAAAAGAGACTTTTTGCAAAAAAAAAAACATAGAGAGTTTGACTCTGTTGTGACAATTGCGGTTCTTGGAGCTGTTCAATATGGACACCAAAACACTTTTTTATATCACAAATCAGATATTTTCACAAATATTTACAATATTCAAAAAGTAAACAAATATTTTTCATATTTCCAAATGTTGATTGGTTGAAAGCCTGTGATTTTTTTCTTGTTCAAATTAACGAAAGATCTCATTGTATCAGACTTTTTGTCCTTGACTGTGTTCTTTTTTATCAGCCAAAATCATAGTCTTGGATGTTGATTGGTTAAAAGCCTGTGATTTTTTTCTTGTTCAAATTAACGAAGGATCTCATTGTATCAGACTTTTTGTCCTTGACTGTGTTCTTTTTTATCGGCCAAAATTATAGCATTGGGTATGTGAGTGGTTCCTAGTCTTTTGATTTGCATATTATTCTTGTGAAAAAAATACATTATGTAACCATAAAATCACCCCAGATCCAAAGCTGATAACGAGATTGCTGAAAAATATTCCTATTATCAAAAAAAGGTGGCTCTTTAATCTGACCTTCAATATCAGATTTATCAACAAATATGCAACTTGCAAGCATTGTGGTATCTGTCAAACCTGATATGTAATGTGTGTGTGTGAGGGTCCTTTCCATTTGTGATATGCAATTTATTATTGAGGAAATGTTATATTGGTATAATATGACAATAAAAAAAACGCCTGACACTCACAAATTTAGAAGTGTGGCCTGTTTCTCAAATCTTATCAATTTTTCTTTTTGGTTTGTTGATAATAATTTTCCATTCCATGAATAAATTATTTCGTTTTCTTATGCTGCGATTTTTTTTGCAATGAACTTTTTTATGGTTATCTGAAATCAATTCCAAACAAACTTTTCTTTTTTTGCATTCTCTCTTTCTCTCTATTTATAGTTGTGTCCACTACGCTGTGGATCAGGTGATAATGCCTTATCAACAACAACATGTCGGCTCACTATTTTTGAAAAGCAAAGCAAAACAAAACTGAAAACAGAACAAAATAATTGCAAACAATTTGATGAGGCCAGGCTTTCTATGATAATAATAATAACAATAATCAGTGGCGGCTTCCATAGCTCACGCAACAATAATCATCAGATCAGTGCGCCCGCACACTTACACGCACCCATACACACCAATTGGCTTATCTCAATATGAACTATTTAGCAAAGCAAACAAAGTTACTCGCCGCTTGATCGCTCACGTTTTGCACCTAATGTTTTGCTAGTTCCTCCCTCTCTCCCTCCCTTCACTCCAAAAACAACATTCAATTGACTTTGAAGAAATCTTCTAAAATTATCAACAGCGGTCGCAAAAGAGCAGCAGCACAATCAATAATAAGGGCATAACTACGACGTAGCTTGTCCCAAAACGAAATTAAAATTATATTCCAGATGTTATTAACATTGATAATCACGCTTAGCTTCATCGTAACGTTAGTTGCTTTTGCCAGGCGTCGCCAGCAGCAACATTTTATTCATACTACAGCAGCAGCACCATTAACAACATCGTCATCATCGCCTCCACCAACAATAGCATCAACACCACCACCAGTCCAACTGGCTCAGGGTACCTTTAAAGATATTTATTATTTTATAGCTACTTTTTTGTTTTTATTCTTATTTTCACATTTTTGATTATTTCCTTCTACCATCTCTTTTCATTTCAGAAAATTGCACACAAGAATTAAGTTCTTCAGCATCGACTGGCCGCATCAAAAAAGTTCAATTCTCCAGTGATAGTTTTAAGGTGGATGAAGACGACGATCATAATACAATTTGTGACAGTGTCAATTGTTTAAATCTGGACGATAATAAACAATTGGATAGCAATCAGGCTGCGCAACAACAACAAGATCAATTGGATAATTGTGATACAAATAATCGTAGATTAATATTGAATAATAATAACATCAAGATGAGCAATTCAAATAATGAACGACCAAGTTTTTTGGTAAGTGAAGTGAATAAGAGAAAAAAATCAAGTGAATAGTAATTATTATTATAATTATTTATTATTATTATAATTAATTATTAACCTATTTAAGGATATATTTAAGATTAGTGAAATGAGTACGAGATGATTTTAAGTGAAGTGATTTAGAAATTATCCAGTGTAATGTGAATATAGATTTTTGAGAGATAATTTTGTGAACAAGGATTTTATAGTGAATAGTGAAGATGCAGTAATGTACAGAAGATATCATCAAAGCCTTCTATAATCCATGGCAGAAAATATAAATAATTAACAATTTTAACAATACAAATATTCCCAGCAAACAACTAAAACGTTGTAGGCATTATTGGGCCTTAGAATAATAAATATCAAGTGCGCAATTAAATGCCCAAATTATTTATGGACATTTGTTATATTTATTATATGCAACTATGCCATGGTAAATTCCTTCCAGAAAAAAATGAAATACCAAACTACACATATATTTCTAAAATGATATAGTTAATTTACAAAAATATATTAAGGCTTTATAATATTTGAAAATCAATATAGATGACAAATCATTCATTTAAAATAGATGTTTGTCCTTTAAAATAGGGGACGTATGGTGACCTTAATATATAGAAAGATGAATTTATATTGAAAATATTTATGTTATAAATTGTTATGTGAAGAAGTTGCCAAAATATAATCGTTACTTGGTTTTTAAAGGACCACAAAATACCTATAAAGGGTCTGGACCCATATATAGCACCGATATTTATAATTTTTGAAAGAAATATTTTTTTATAAAAATAGTAAATGATCGGTTTCGCCATAATTTTATTGACAACATATCATGTTTTTGAAAAAGGTTAGTTGCTTGCGTAAAATTCATATTCGATATCATCATTAATATATATATGTTTCTACTTTTCTTTTAGCCTTTAGACTATGCTCAGTTCGGGATAATAACTCATTAATGAAATAGCCATGTAAGAGATTGACTTTAGTTTGATCGAGCCTTCGCATAGGCAACATCCAGTTCGTATGCCAAATAAGGTCGCATTTTCATCCGCCTCCTTTAATAAATTACATTTTTTATTCCGCAAAAAGCAAGATAAGGGATTATTTTAGTCCCAAAATCTTGTGTACGAGTCAAATTAGCATGCATTTCTTCTAATAACTGCTGCCTCACGGCTTTCCTTTCCGTGTAATTGTAATTAAGATCGACTTTGAACAATTCGTTCAAGTCCGAAAGTTTTTTTCAAAGTCTTTTCGGTTTGTTCTTATGACAGTTCAACTGTTTGAGTTCTTTCGGGACAAGGCGCAACTTGGGTATCTTAGCATGCGAGATTTTTGCAATTGTTCTATTGTCTCAGAATTTAAAATTCGCATCTTTTCGTTATTGCAATCCAGCGCTAGGGAAAAGTAAATGGACTCATTTCCACCAAATGAGAACTCAAAACATCAAGTTAGATTCAATTTTGTTTAAAAAAAATATTTTGAAATCTTAAACATATCGAAAATTATGTGTAAAAAATTTGAACCAATATTTACAACTGCTGGTAGGAAGACAATATATTTTCTCTGAAAATTGTCCTCCAATTGTCCTGTTGGTGTAGGCTTATTTTTTTTACTATGCGGTAAATGAAGACAAATCGCAAAATATCTGTGGCCAATTGGTGTAATCACCTTTTCCGTAATAAAACGATGGTTTCGTTACTTGGCCCGTCTTTCTAAATATAATATAAACGTTGTCCAGATCAATATCACCCAACTCCGACTCTCTTATACGATGTGCACGGGTCTACATTACTAACTTGTCCCATAAAAGTTTGCACAAAAAGTAGTCCTGACGCAGAACTTTTACGGATATTCACTATTTACGTTTTTTTGAAAGGTTTTCTATCGAAAATCCCTTTTACTGATCTTCTACAAAAAAAAAAAAATAAATAAATATTAATAAAATATATTTTTGTTATTAGTATTTTATAATTTAAAGAACGTAGACCTTAATTCGCATATTCGACAGAGTAGTATATATTTACAGCCTGTTTTTGTAAAATTCCAAACGAACGAATTCGAGTGACTTACGACCAAACTCCTTGGTTTTGAAAAATATGTAATTTATTTTTTTTTTGAATCAGAAAAAATTTATAAACATAAATAAAGGTTTGGTCGTAAGTCACTCGAATTCGTATATACAGGCTGTTAATGTTTCGTATAGGTGTTAGACACTTTTTTTGTAGTCTTTTACGAATATAGGACATTTTTAATACAAATAGTAGGTGACCCTTTTTCTGCACCAAATGTATTACCAACATTATTTTGTCTCCTCTTCTACACAACGACAATAATTAGTTCCACTACCTACCATCCCACTTGGAAATAACATATCTAATCCTGAAGTGATCGTATATATGAAACCTTAGGGCTTTTTAATATTCAAATATAATATAAAATTCAAAGACAATGATTATATAACATGTGTTAAGTAGATCTAGGTATATATATACATAAATTATATACAGTGTCGTCTTATAAATGTACTGTATATCCATTCGCATAGTATTTTTTCCGTCAAAAATAATCCCTACTATTTATATACATACATATGTACAATACATTATTGACACTTCAAGTAATTTCCAAATATTGTATTACAGGGCGGCCTGTTTCAGAAAATTTTTAATGGCCATAAAGTAGAAGAGGTATGTTTCTGCATTTTTTTTTTCAATATAACATTAATAAATATAAACATTGCTAGGGTAATGGTTAATATAATTTCTGAAATAAACAATTATAATTATAAATATATTTGAATAAGATTGAAAAATATTATTTTTTTACATAAATACAATTCTAATTCCATTTCTATTTTTTTTTTATTTTAGGTCGGTGACGAAAATGATGTTACCAATGGCCATGAAGCTGGAGAATCTGGCGATGAATTCCCCCAGAAAATGCAAAATGACAGTCAACGCATGAATGGTGATTTAATGGAGAAACGTAAACGTTTGAGGTAAGTCAATAAAACAAAAACAAAATATTTATCTGGTCACCTTAGATATTATATTGAAATAATAAAATAAACAGGTGATCACAACCACCGGCAGAAAGCATGCCATGTGTTGCTTCGTAGTCTGCCTGTCCCCCACCACCACAATCATAACAAAACATTGCCAACCAGATAACGTCATTATTTTCCATCCCAGACCGAATCGAGACTTGTGTTTTTGCTAATCTCTTCAGACAGATTCTCTTTTATTCCATTTACTGATAGAATCGGAGAAGAGTATGTTTCGAGTACTCTTATTAAAAAATAAAAATCATAAAACAACATTTGAAAGCCAACTATAATAATCTTCCGAACATCGTCCGACCGACCGACCCACAAATAGACCCTCAAACAAAAAACACCTCATCCAACGCAAACGTAAACAAACATCATACGATGTATGGTTTGTATACATAGTTTTTTTCCTCGCTCATTCTTTCTCACATTATCCACCGCTGTTGTTGTTTTTGTTTTTTGGGGTAAATCCCATAAACAATAAACTATTCTCTCGTACTCATACCGGCTCTCACCTATACCACAATCAAATAATGTCAGTGCTGCGCAACATAGTACTTAAATAAATGATGATTGTAGGTTTGACAATACAAATTTTAGTACGAAAATGAAAGAAAAATAAATGAATTTTTTAAACTAATTAAATGTAATCTTAAAAAAAGTAATTTTATTGTACTATGACAAAGTATGACATCATAAACTAACGAATTTGATATAGAAATTTGTATAAAAGGTAGCTAGGCTGGATGGTATACTAGTTGGATGTGAGCTACGAGGGCTGTTGGGAAAGATCATAGCCTAGCACAAAAAAGGCGGCATAGCCCCAATGTGGACATTTATAAATATAACAGAACAGAATTTTCAAAATCGTATCTTATATAAGTTCATGTTGACCTTGGTCAGTTTATGCGTTGACCTGTACGACGGTAAATAACTTAACCCAGATAACGCGCGCTGTTTCATATAGCCGAATTCTGCTGTGTGAATTTGGTACATTGGGTTATTTTGGGGTACCAAATGTCTCCATGGAAAATGATAAATATAGTTTCAGTTTTTCGGCCCCATATAAGCGCGCTTTTCAACCGAATTCTCTGAATTTGGTACATTGGGTTATTTTGGGGTACCAAATGTCTCCATGGAAAATGATATAGTTTGCGGTTCAATTTTCGGTAGCGTGTTTTTCAACCGAATTCGCTGAAATTTGGTACAATGGTTTCTTAATAGGTAACAAATGTCTCTACTACAAATTATCGGTCCACTTTTTCTGGTAGCCCCCATATAACGGTACCCCCTAATTTAAGATATATTTTGCTGTAATTTGGTACAATGGGTTCTTATTGGGTACCAAATTTCTTTACTAACAATTATAAATATAGGCACATTTTTTGGGTAGCCTCCATATAAGGGCGGCCCCAATTTTCGATATTTCGGTTTCTCGAACGCGGTTATCAACCGAATTCGCTGCAATATGGTATTTTGTATACGCATATGGCAACAAATCTTCCTACCAACAATTATTAATATTCGCCCCCTTTTAAGGGTAGATCCCATATAACCTTCTTATATTAAAATAGTTAGCTGATTAGTTCCTTGTGTAGGGGTTGTCTCCAAATAGGTGTATTCTACCATAGTATAGGGGATAGTCGTTACCCGAAATAGTCAGTTTTACCCCACAAATTATGAAATTCTTAAACGATTTAGCCATCGGTTGTAATCATTCCCCTTTCTAAGGAAATCGTGATAAAAAACTCGAACCTGACTGATGGCAATGAAATATATCGGCCAGCATGAGACACAAAATAAAAAATATTGGGTTCGAAACATATGTCTGCCATTAATTATTCATAGCCCTTATATAATTATAACCCCAAATATTCGATAATTCCTACTCTACGTAATCTAACTTTGTAATCTAAATTGCAGTACATAGTTTGAGAATTGTATATTCTAAGATGTGTTAATAGCATCAGTCCTTTGGGGGTTTCATTAAAAATTGCTGAAATTTGTGCTGAAAGTGTACATAATGGTTTACATAAATCGGTTTGTAGAATTAACGGTATAGGTTCACTTTTTGGTATGTTCCCTATATTTTCATTTCAAGTATCTGTCAGTATACCTATGGTGGTGGAGGTTATCCAAAGTTCGGCCCGGCCGAACTTAACGGTTTTTCACTTGTTATTATTAAAATATATTTATTTTAAGTATTTGGTAATTTAAAGAACGTAGGTCTTAATTCGTATATTCTACAAAGAAGTATCTATTTAATGTTTCGTATAGGTGCTAGACTTTTTTAGTAGTCTTTTAGTACAAATAGTAGGTGACCATTTTTCTGTACCAAAATAGTTGTATTTGGTTTTGATATTTTTATCAGCACTTTAATATTATTACCAACATGTGCAACAGATAATTATTTTGCAAAATATATATATATAGACCAAATATCTATCAATGTAAACAAAAAGAAGAAAAAACTATGAATGAAAATTTCCGCTCGCCGATTTATTTTGTGCTCATTTAAAAGGAGGAGATACACTGTTGCTACGTCATCTCTAAATGCAATTGACAATTAATTATTGCTCGTCGAAAAGAGACAGGTTTTTTTTCCAAATTTTTATTTACTTTATTGTTGTGGTTAAACAAACTTCAAAGTCCACAGCATCAATATTTAAAACATGTAAACAATGGCCTCAGATTGTTGTGTCGGCCTAAAATGTGGCTTCAACACATTGGGGGCTTTTTTATTCGATTTGATTGTTAACTTGGTCAACTAAAACTTTCTCTCAATGCGCAAAACCTCTTTTGGTTGTTGTATTTTTCTTCTTGTCTACGACTACTGCTGTCTGCTGCTGCTTGAGAGAAACAGCCGATTCGGTTTGCCTGCCTAACTGCCCAACAGAAGAGGGAGTCATCATCACCGTTGCTTGGTTGTTTTATTTGTGTCTTGTATTAACGTTGTTTCCCCTATTCTGCTGTTTGTTCGGCTTAGTAGTATTTCGAATTTTGCTGGTATTACAACGTCTTAGCGGGTTATTTTGTTTTTGGTTTTTTAGACGGCGTTTTGCTGTGTTGTAGTGAGCTTTAAAAGATATTAAATTTATTTATTTTTCGTTTTGTGTCGATTAAAAATTTCGTGTATTTTTTGTGTTGTTTTTGAAATCATACGCGTAAAATTATTGTTTGTGTGTTAACTAAATTTTGTTGTTTTTCTGTGTGTTTTCTTTTACATGTTATAGAAGCAAAAAAAAGCTCATAAAATTATATTTAAACGAAAAAAAAACTAATATTCCGAATGCAAAATTCGTGTAATCGTAAACGACAATAACCGAAAAAAATATATATAAAGTGTTTGTCCTGATTTGTATGCTTTTGGTAGTTTTTGTACTACTGCTGAACATAATGTTGAAGCGACGTGCTAGCAAACGTTTTGTTCTTGACCAACAGCCAGATGCAAATGCGGCCGGGACAACGGCTGCAACAAATGCAACCGCCACCACCAACAATGGAACATCAACACCGCCCGATGTCAATGTATCTATGGCCGATAATTGTAATACCGAACAACAGCAACAATGCGCCGCTCCCGGTTCTACGGAAAATAATAATGTCGATCAAAATTCCAATAAAACCTATTTGACACCGAATACCACCACCACGGGCTCAACACCAACTCTCAAGTAATTAAATTGACCCATAACACATATTTTTATACATAAAAATACAAATAACCATATACATATAATAACAATGACATTACTACGACCTTATAACAGTTTTAACAATTTTGGAAAAATAGCAAAAAACCAAAACCAAAAAAGTTCAATATTCAACATTTCAACGTAGTGGCATGACATTGGCCTAAACGCTCGCCGCAATATATAAAGACCTGTTTGTCTGTTTGTTGTTGACTTTTGGCTATAGTTTCTTAAATATTTTAACAATTTGCTTTCTGTTGTTGTTTTTATATTTGTACGTCATCAGTTTGTATTCCGTATTTATTGTTGTGATGATGATGAGAGTGTAAAATGTTTAGGAGGTAAACAAGTGTTGAAAATCACCGCAAATACTGTGAATAATTAAAAAAAAACAACAACTTAAATATTGTTTCCTCGGTTTAATTAATTTAAAGTTATAAAGGTTAAGTTCGATATTTGTTGCTGACAAATATTAACGGAGCTTTTTTAATTATATTTATCACCTATACGAAGAACGAACGATATGTGAGGAGCAGTGGTTGTAAGAGAAAGTTATGGAAATTTACATTAAGTCGGGTTCACATTGTCCAATTCTTAAACCAAGCAGCTTACCAATAAAAATACATGAAATCTAAATTAAATAAAAAAAGTTTCAAAAGGAAAATTTTTTACCGAAATACCTACCTATAGTTATTTCACTTGAAAAATTTGACTAGAACCGTCAAAATACCTTAAAACCGTCTTCCATGAAATTAGAATGCCACTTGGTTTAGAAAATACGGCTAAAATTTTCAATAAATATGGCGGTGGATAACCAAACGTGAACAATACCTCCAATATTCAATGTCGTAAATTCTAAGAGGAGTAGCAATGTATTTTTGTACCCTCCACCATGATATGGGGTTCTTGAGCGCGTTTTTCAACCGATGTCGCTGAAATTTGGTAGATTGGGTTCTCTTTGGGTACCAAATGTCTCCACTAAAAATTATAAATATCGGTACACTTTTTGTTGTAGCCCCCATATAACGGTTCGGGTTCGGGTTTGGGGTTCTTGAGCGCGTTTCGCTAAAATTTAGTATTTTGTAGACGCATATGACAATAAATCTTCCTAAATTATAAATATTCGCCTCCCTTTTAGGGTAGTTTCCATATAACTCCTTCTTATATTAAAATAGTCCTGATTAGCTCCGTGTGTGGAGGTTGTCCCCATATAGGTGATAGTCGTTACTCGAAATAGTCGGTTTTAATAATTCCGCTTTCTAAGGAAATCGTGATAAAAAACTCGAACTTGACGATAATTAAATATATCGGCTAGCATTTAGGCATCTCCCCCATATAATTATACCTCCTGAAGGAAAGAATTGAGACACAAAACAAAAATATTGGGTTCACTTTTTGTTATGATCCCTATATTTTCATTTCAAGTATTTGTCAGTATACATATGGTGGAGGGTATTCGAAGTTCGGCAAGGCCGAACTCAACGCTTTTTCACTTGTTAAATTTTGAATACTTTATCTTAAGACCGGCGGACATGTCCGCCCCAATTGATAAAGGATTTAATTCTGATCTATAATGTTTATACTTTAATGAGGTCTCCGAACGCGATTTCTAGGGGTACCAAGCAGAAAGACAAATTTATTATACAGTATTTTTCGGTTAATTGAACCTACGGTTAATTGGTTTCCACGCTTAATTGAACCACAAGATGGGTCAAAAATATTTCATTTCATAGTAAGGTTATAGTTAGTTAATTGAATAAAAATGCAAATTTTGATGTGCAATTAAGAAAAATAAATACCATGGTAGAGGTTATAGTTGATTTTCGATAAATACCTTGATTTTCGTATGTAATTTACTAAATATATCATATTTATTTTAGATGTAGAAGTTTTCGAATTGTTGTTTTTTCCGAAAGCTACCATAAGAAGGAGTGAATCTATAGCTACAACGTTAATAACAAACTTTATCTTAGAATGCAAAGTGAGCACCACGACATAAATCGAATGAAATTTTTCTGAAACGAACATTTGATGTGTAACCAAGCTGAAGGCTGAAAAGCTTCTATGAAAATCCTTAATCTACATCCATGAATTGAAAATTAATACCTCAAGCCAAATACCTCAAACTTCATTCTGTTAGAATAAAAAAAAAAAACAATCAATTGTTAACTAAAAATGTACTAAAATATAAAACGTGTATAACATATTCCACCTACACACAGTATAAATAAAGCAAAATGTATGCCTTCGTCAATTAAATGTACCCCACTCCAGTTTGCGGAGAAAGAGTGTTAATAGCCAACACCAAAGCAAATGTAGGCTCTTGTTCTTTTTTGTTTTATTTTGCCTCGCGAATAACAATGACAACTGCCGGCAAAAAAAAGTGAAGCGACTTTGAAGTTATTAGTATAGTGTGTAGTGTACTGTCAAATTAACCACATTTCAAGTTAACCATGGATATTTTTCTCAATTATACATATAAACAGTATGTATTTTATTGTATTGTATGTTATCTAGACACATAATATGTATACTAAATAATTAATATTGCAATTAGTGTAATAAATAATTGTTCTGCAATTACTTGATTTTCTTTTGTATATTCATATTGATTTTTGAATTGATTTTGTACCTTTGGCTCTCTCGTCAGCTGTGTGTAAGAAGATAAAGAGAACATTGGCATCAGCTGATAATGATGCCGCCAGTTGTCAATTGGAAATGAGTACCTGTTTGTTTGTTGTTGTCAATGCCAATGTAATAGTTCTTTTTTATAAAAAATAATAATGAAACAATATAATTACATTGTTGTTAAATAAATTATTATTTTTACTACTTTATTTTTTGATTCTTTTTTTATGGAATTTATTCAGAAATAAAAGCAACAAACAGGGAGAGTAATTTCCATCCATATCATACAACGTCATACACAGTGTTGGTACATATGGCAAAGAAGAATATGATAAAATAATAGTTTCTTTTGTGAACATTAGAGTGCCTCAGCATAAAACAAAAACACAATTGAAATTAATGACAATTTTTTTTTATTTTTCAAGAAGAGCCTAAGAAAGAAACTTGTAATAAAAATTAAAATATATGGGACACTATGGAAACTATAGCGAAATTTTAATATATATTAAGTAAAAATTAACATAACAAATTCGCCATCAGAGCCACTACACACAGGCAGTTCAAGAGGTATCTTTAGCTGTCGAAATAAAGGTTATTTTTTTAAACTAGGCTGTTTTTATGTAAACAAATATCATGCTCCCTTTCTTCTATAGGTGTAAATATATATCCATTTTTTGGAGTAGCCCCCATGTAAGGGCACCCTCAATTTTCGATATTTTAAGGTTCTTGAGCCCGTTTTTCAACCGAATTCGCTGTAATTTGGTATTTTGTGTAGTCGCATATGGTAACAAATCTTCCTACCAAAAATTATTAATATTCGCCACCTTTTAGGGGTAGTTCCCATATAACCCCCTTCTTATATTAAAATAGTTAGCTGATTAGTTCCGCGTGTAGGGGTTGTCCCCATATAAGCGTATTCCCCATAGTATAGGGGACAGAGAGGGGACGAGAAACGAAATATTCAGTTTTACCCTACAAATTATGGAATTCTAAGACGATTTAGCCATCGGTTGTAATCATTCCGCTTTCTAAGGAAATCGTGATAAAAAACTAAAACCTAACGATAATGAAAAATATATCGGCCAGCATTTAGGCATCTACCCCATATAATTATAGCTCCTGAAAGAACGAATTTAGACACAAAACAAAAAATATTGGGTTCGAAATTGACATATGTCGGTCATTAATTAGGCATAGTGTGTTTGTTGGTTAACGATTTTTATAGAAATAAATCAGGACCTCTAAAAAGCCTATAGAAAGAATTCTACATCAAGAAAATGCTCAGGGTCCGTTAGGCGGGTCTTTATGGACTTACAGTAAATCCATCCATTCAAAGTATTTATAGAACACATGTTGAGCTTTCATAAAAAAAACTTTACTAAAGTGTGAAATATATTGTTTTAGTGGAAACAAATTTCTTAGGGGAAACAAGTTTCATCAATATAAGATCTGTAATATAGACCCTATCTGTAGAGTTGCGCAAAAATAAAGGAAACAAATCTATATAAAGAATCTTACAAAAGATCTTCAACGACTTTAGGAACGTCATTTTTTAGATATACAAAATACTTTGGGAATTTGTTACATGTATATCTTCAAAGTTTGGTTGTATTTTATTTGGTTACGAAATTGTTGATCTATTATCGTACAGCAAATCAAAACCAAGAAATAAAAACACTTTTTTAATATGATTTTAAATTAACCCTTACATTAAACCTCAAAATATTATTTAGTGGACTTTACTGTATATTATTTTTAATATTTTATTTTGTTTTTTTTTCGATTTTTCATACTATTGTTATTTTTGTCATATATGTTTTTACATGTCTCATTGGTTTGGTGGCAGTTCATCAAAGGCTATCTCTCTATTATATTTGTTGTTATGTCTGTCTGTATGTTTGGTGGACAATAGATGTTCATATGGTGATAGGAAGAAAAAAACACCCAATATGTATGAATGATAATGTATAAGAGACTCTACTATATTCACAGAGCAGCAGCGAACATATGATTTTATTTTTGTTTGTTTTTGTTTTTTCTTGTGTTCGTTCTTCCTCTTATTCTATATTTTGTTGTTTTAGTTGTATTTCTTTACTTTTAATTAAATGTCGTAGAAAAAAGATTAGTTCAATTTCAATTTTTATTGTTTTACTTGTGATAAAAGTTAAATTTTATTTTCTTACACCTACAAAATACACAAACACACACGTGTGCCCCACTTGTATAATATAAAGAGAGAGAGAGAGAGAGAGAAAGCGTGTATATTTGTGAATGGTGTTACACTCTTCAATATTATTTTGATAATTTGTTAATATATAATTTTTTATCTGATATAATTTGGATTTTTTGTCAACAATCAACTCGTAAAGTGTGTGTGTAATATGCACATAAAATTGAGCTGCCGACTATTATGTGTGCGTCGCGTGTTTTCTTTTCGTTTTTTCAGTGAAAAAAGGTATGGTTGATTGGTGGCGATGGGGCCCTATTAGTTGTAATAGTACCCAGCCGGCAGGCACAGTTCGACTAGGCCTGTTTGGCTGTTAATATTAGAAACAAAAAAAAAAGAAAGCAACGGCTATTCATAAAGAAAAATATTGACAAAATAATAGTTTGATTTTCTTTTTCGTTTAATAGTGTAATAAGAGTTATGACAATTGTACAAAATTGTATATACAAATACGACAAGAAGTGACGAGAGAGTAGACCGACCACTGGCCACAAATAAAAAGGCGGAAATTATTTAGTTATTATTTTTTGTTTTTATTGTTGTGGTGTATTCTTACTCAGAAAGGTGTCTTTGTGTGGAAAAAGTGCTGAAAAAATCAATAGTATGTGGTAATTTCTTTTTTGGTTTGTTGATGTTTTTGTCGTTGTCTGCATTAATACATGGTTTAATAACATAATGAATTATTATTGTTCTTCGATTCGATGGTTTTTATGTACGAAAATTACAACTCCACCGACTTTTGTTAATCGTTACAAATTTTTGTTGTAACTGAGAAAAAAAAATAAAAATATTTATGTTTTCCATATTTTACCGAGTATTGTTTGCTTAGTAATTTCGAAAAAAAAACAATGTACCAAATTTCACGAATTCAGTTGAAAAGCACGCTCAAATACCCTAAAATATCGAAAATTGTGCGGTTCCCTTATATGGGGGCTATCAGAAAAAGTGCACCTATATTTATTATTTTAGTAGAGACATTTGGTACCCAAAAAGAACCCTATGTACCAAATTTCAGCGAATGGAGGGTATAAAAATGATAATTTATATAATTCGGTATAAGTCCGATATCATGATGCACTGATGACCCTACATTTATCCGAACGACATTTAATTCAATCAATTTAAATATTGAAATATTGTAGTCGATTCAGATATAAATAGGAGCGCCCGCCCGCACTCTAAATTTGTTCGATTATTTTTTTTTTAAATATTGCAGGAATTTCAGATGTTGACATTTCTTCTATATTTCAGTAGAGTTGGCGGGTTATTTGGTGGAATAACATTTGGGATGGGATATTCATTTATTTTGATATTGCAAAATAGGCAGGCATAATAATTTTTCGGATTTCTTGTAATAATCGCTATGTCTCTCTGTTCGGCACGAAATCACAGCGTGAATGGCGTAATCTGATAAAAATATTGATTTGCGATAAAACCGCGCAATATCACTTTTTGCGTTCATATTATCATTTTTGTTTATTATTTATTTATTTGTAATTCTTTTTGATGATTATTTTATTATTATTATTTTTTTCTTTGCTTAGAAATTATCAAGATTATTGATCTTATTATTAGATCTGATTTGGGTTTAGCCCTGTATTGTTATTTATTGATATGATTTACCAACAACAAGTCTGAACAAGATGTTTACTTTTTAATTGTTTTCAGTTTTATTAAATTAAAAATTGGCATTTAAAAATGTTTCATTATTTTTTTCAGTAATTGCAACAAGCATTGCATATTATTAAAAATTAAACAAATTTAAATTATTTTAGGTTAATACACTTATATTTCAAAGTCATTTTTTAATAAATACAAATAAAAATGTCTAAAATAAATAACTTTTGAGGTTAAGAATCTAAGAAATCTAAATTATTTTAGGTTAATAGACGTATATTTCAAAGTATTTTTTTTTTAAATAAAAACAAATAAAATGTCTAAAATAAATACATTTTAGATTAAATTGAATACAGGTTATTTTAACAATAGAATTTTCTTATAATTTTTAAATTATATATATATATATATATATATATATTTGTTCAATAATTAATATTGCAATAATAATCCAAAGACTTTAAAAATTGTATATGAATTTAGAAATAAAATTATGCAACATAAAAATCCCTTTTATGCTAAAAAAAATACTACTACGTGTTCAATGAAAACAACAAAATCTTCCACAATTTATAAGTCTTATTAGAATTTTAATTAATATTATTCGCTATCGTTTGATCTACACAATGTTTGTGACGACAGTTCATTGTACTTGAATTGAATTCGAGGTTATTTTTAGTAATTATTTTGTGATTTTTTATACTGAAATTAATTTACATGCTATATACTTTTGCTATGAAACCGGAATTTATATATTTATTTTTTTCAACTTTCGTTCCAATGTGAAATGGAAATTTTCGTTATTTTTTATGGTTTGTTGTTGTTGCAAACAACCAAGAAACCATATTAAATAATCCAAGTGTGAATTTCATTGAGACTTTTAACAAAAGACTATGGACTTTATAGTAACAACAAACATGCAAAATTTAGTGTATTAATTATATATAAATTAAATATGCTGTTTTTTTCTTTTTTTTTTTTTTGTTTCTTAAGTTTACATACTTACATATTTAAATATGTTAAAATATCTGTGTTAAAAAAAGAAGACTTAAAGGACATGTTAATCTTGTAGAGAGATAGGTCGAGGTAATCGTATATTGATATTCCAATTGGACTTAATAATAGGTCTGTATAAACATCGTTTGCTAAAAAAAAGAACAATTCCATAATGATGCCGTTTCTCCTTAAGAAAACCGTAAAGAACATTTCTTTGGAAGACAATTTTAGGGAACGTACCAAAAAGTGAACCTATACCGATAATGCTACATACCGATTTATGTAAACCTATATGTACACCAAACTACTCCCGACTCTCTAATACTACCCTTTCCAGGGTAGTACCAGGAGGTATAATTATATGGTGGCCGGTATATTTCATTATCGCCAGGTTCGAGTTTTTTTTATCAAGATTTTCTTAGAAAGCGGAATGATTACAATCGATGGCTAAATCGTCATAGAATTCCATAATTTGTAGGGTAAAATTAACTATTTCGAGTAACGATTATCCCCTATTCTACTGTAGAACACAGGACAACCCCTAGACACGGAACTAATCAGCTAACTATTTTAATATAAGAAGGGGGTTATATGGGAACTAATATAATATTAATAATTTTTGGTGGGCAGATTTGTTACCATATGCGCCACTATAAAATACCAAATTACACCGAATTCGGTTGAAAAATGCGTTCAAGAACCTCAAAATACCGAAAATTGGAGGTGCCCTTATATGGGGGCTACCTGAAAAAATGGGACAATATTTATAATTTTTAGTGAAGAAATTTGGTACCCAACAACAACAAATTGTGTGATTGCAACGGACAACGGACATGCCTTGATCGTCTTAGAATTTCACCATGATCAAGAATATATATACTTTATAAGGTCGGAAATGAATATTTCGATGAGTTACAAACGGAATGACAAAATTAATATACCCTCCATACTATGGTAGAGGGTATAAAAATATGGGTTCACATGTCTTACTGTCACCTAAAAATATAAACTTATTTTTTCTCTTTTTTTAAACAATTCTAATCCATTCCTTATCAACTTTCTCTCTTCTACTTGCAGACCGAGTATGTCTCGCGGCACCGGACTCGGCCAGGATCGTTATCAGGATCGTGATTTTCACATTGCAACACCCGAAGAATTTGTTAAGAAATTCGGTGGTACTCGTGTCATCAATCGCATTCTAATTGCCAACAATGGCATTGCTGCCGTCAAGTGTATGCGTTCGATTAGGCGTTGGTCCTATGAAATGTTCAAAAATGAACGGGCCATTCGCTTTGTTGTTATGGTCACACCGGAAGATTTAAAGGCAAATGCTGAATACATTAAAATGGCCGATCATTACGTCCCAGTACCCGGAGGTTCGAATAACAACAATTACGCCAATGTGGAATTGATTGTTGACATTGCTTTACGTACTCAAGTACAGGTGAGTGATGATGAATGTTTGCTAATTAATTTCAAAACGGAATATCGCCTGATATTTGTTTACTAATTAAAACCAATGAATTGAAATAAACGACAATTGTTGCTGACTAACTCTCTCTCTCTCTCTCTCCTCTTTCATTTTTCTCTCTTATAGGCTGTTTGGGCTGGTTGGGGTCATGCCTCGGAAAATCCAAAATTACCCGAATTGTTGCATAAAGAAAATCTCATCTTTTTGGGTCCCCCCGAAAGAGCCATGTGGGCTTTGGGTGACAAGGTTGCCTCATCGATTGTGGCCCAAACTGCAGACATTCCCACTTTGCCATGGTCCGGTTCGGATTTGAAAGCCCAATACAGTGGCAAGAAAATCAAAATCTCCAGTGATTTATTTGCACGTGGTTGCGTTAGTAATGTGGAACAGGGTTTGGCAGCTGTAAGCAAAATTGGTATGTACTAACATTAATCAAAATTGGGAAACACATGGAACACATGCTAACTTTGGCATTCATAATTGTTTTTTAGGCTTTCCTGTCATGATTAAGGCCTCCGAAGGTGGTGGCGGCAAAGGTATTCGTCGTGTCGACACCGCCGAGGAATTCCCCGCCCTTTTCCGTCAAGTACAAGCTGAAGTTCCTGGCTCGCCAATTTTCGTCATGAAATTGGCTCGTGGTGCCCGCCATTTAGAAGTACAGCTGTTGGCCGATCAGTATGGCAATGCCATCAGTCTTTTCGGTCGTGATTGTTCCATTCAGAGACGTCATCAGAAAATCATTGAAGAAGCTCCAGCCATTGTTGCCCATCCGGAAATTTTCGAAGATATGGAAAAGGCCGCGGTGCGTTTAGCCAAAATGGTGGGCTATGTCAGTGCTGGTACTGTCGAATATTTGTACGATGCTGAAGGCAAATATTTCTTCTTGGAATTGAATCCTCGTCTGCAAGTAGAGCATCCATGTACCGAAATGGTGGCAGATGTCAATCTTCCCGCTTGTCAATTGCA
Source organism: Musca vetustissima (assembly GCF_032173495.1). Taxonomy (NCBI): domain Eukaryota; kingdom Metazoa; phylum Arthropoda; class Insecta; order Diptera; family Muscidae; genus Musca; species Musca vetustissima. The sequence continues at coordinate 195,831 of NW_026880581.1, forward strand.
AATTGGAATGGGTATACCGCTGTATCGTCTGAAAGACATCCGTCTGCTCTATGGAGAATCACCCTGGGGAACATCTGTTATTGATTTCGAGAATCCTCCAAACAAACCCCGCCCATCGGGTCATGTTATTGCTGCCCGTATTACATCTGAAAATCCTGACGAAGGCTTCAAACCAAGTTCGGGTACCGTACAAGAATTGAATTTCCGTTCCAGTAAAAATGTTTGGGGTTACTTCAGTGTTGCCGCTTCTGGTGGTCTTCACGAGTTTGCCGATTCTCAGTTCGGTCATTGTTTCTCGTGGGGTGAAAATCGTCAACAGGCTCGTGAAAATTTGGTCATCGCCCTCAAAGAACTTTCGATTCGTGGTGATTTCCGTACCACGGTGGAGTACCTGATTACTTTATTGGAAACCAATAGCTTTTTGGATAACACCATTGATACCGCCTGGTTGGATGCCTTGATTGCCGAAAGAGTCCAATCGGAGAAACCCGACATTCTATTGGGTGTTATGTGTGGAGCTTTACACATCGCTGATAGGCAAATCACCGAAGCTTTCAATAGTTTCCAAACCTCCCTTGAAAAGGGTCAAATCCAAGCAGCCAACACCCTCACCAATGTCATCGATGTGGAACTCATCAACGGCGGCATTCGCTATAAGGTACAGGCTGCCAAGAGTGGTGCCAACACCTATTTCCTTTTGATGAACAATTCCTTTAAGGAATTGGAGGTGCATCGTCTATCTGATGGTGGTATGCTGCTATCATTTGATGGCGCTTCGTTCACCACCTACATGAAGGAGGAGGTGGATCGTTATCGCATTGTTATTGGCAACCAAACTTGCGTATTTGAAAAGGAAAATGATCCTTCATTGTTGCGCAGTCCCTCGGCTGGTAAATTGGTTAATTTACTTGTCGAAGATGGTGCCCATGTCAACAAGGGTCAGGCTTATGCCGAAATCGAAGTTATGAAAATGGTTATGACTTTAACTTCCCAGGAAGCTGGTACCGTATCCTTTGTACGTAGACCTGGTGCTGTTCTAGATGCTGGCTCAATGTTGGGTCATTTGGAATTGGATGATCCCTCCCTGGTTACCAAAGCCCAACCCTACAAGGGACAATTCCCACAACCTGAAAATCCTCCAGTACCCGAAAAACTCAACCGTGTCCATAACACATACAAAACTATTTTGGAAAATACCTTGGCCGGTTATTGTCTACCCGAGCCGTATAATGCCCAACGTTTGCGTGATGTCATCGAAAAGTTCATGCAAAGTTTGAGAGACCCCTCTTTGCCTTTGCTGGAATTGCAGGAGGTGATTGCTTCCATTTCGGGCAGAATACCAATTTCCGTGGAGAAGAAGATCCGCAAGCTGATGACTTTGTATGAGAGAAACATTACCAGTGTGTTGGCCCAATTCCCCTCGCAACAAATTGCCAGTGTCATCGATTTCCATGCTGCCACATTACAAAAGAGGGCCGACCGTGATCATTTCTTCCTCACCACTCAGGGTATCGTACAATTGGTGCAACGCTATCGTAATGGTATTCGCGGTCGCATGAAGGCCGCTGTCCATGAATTGTTGCGTCAATACTACGATGTCGAATCACAGTTCCAACATGGCCACTATGACAAATGTGTGGGCTTGGTTAGAGAACGGAATAAGGATGATATGGAAACTGTGGTGAATACAATTTTCTCACATTCCCAAGTGGCCAAGAAGAATTTGCTCGTGACCCTGCTGATCGATCATTTGTGGGCCAATGAGCCAGGTCTAACAGATGAGTTGGCTCATACCTTAAACGAATTGACTTCGTTGAATCGTGCTGAACATTCACGCGTTGCTTTACGTGCCCGTCAGGTGCTCATTGCCGCCCATCAACCAGCCTATGAACTTAGACACAATCAAATGGAGTCGATATTCCTTTCGGCTGTTGATATGTACGGTCATGATTTCCATCCTGAGAACTTGCAACGTCTTATCCTTTCGGAGACCTCGATCTTTGATATTCTTCACGATTTCTTCTATCACACCAATCGGGCGGTATGTAACGCTGCCTTGGAAGTCTACGTGCGCAGAGCCTACACCTCATATGAGTTGACTTGCTTACAACACTTGGAATTGTCTGGAGGTTTGCCATTGGTTCACTTCCAATTCCTCCTGCCCACTGCCCATCCAAATCGCCTTTATTCACGCATGTCTCACGATGGCGTTGAAGGTGCACCTGAGACAGTTAGTAATACCTTCTTGCGTACTGGTTGCATGTCGGCATTCGATTCCTTTGAACATTTCGAAATGTATTCTGATGAAATTTTGGATTTGTTGGAGGATTTGGCTTCACCTGCATTTGTTAGTGCCAAGGTGAGTTGGGAGAGAGAAGAGTTTTGTTGGAAAATTGTGTTTATAACAAATTTGTCTTTTAGGTTTTGGAGGCCGTTGATGCTGTCGATTCCATGTCTGATGGCCGTTTAAGTACCTCAATTAATGTCTCCCTCTCCGATCCCATTACCCGAGCCAATGCTGCTGAAGAGGCCAAGTCAACTGAACCCATACATATTATTAGTGTGGCTGTTCGCGAAACCGGTGATATGGATGATGTCCAAATGGCCCAGATTTTCGGCAACTATTGTAAATTACATCGTGAAGAATTGTTGCAACGACGTATTCGCCGCATAACCTTTGCTGCATTGAAGAAGTAAGTTGTTGTTGCTTTTTTATTGACTTTTTTGTAATGTGTTCTTGTTTGTGTTTTCCATAGACGCCAATTCCCCAAATTCTTCACATATCGTGCCCGTGATAACTTCGAAGAAGATCGCATCTATCGCCATCTAGAACCTGCCTGCGCCTTCCAATTGGAATTGAATCGCATGAGAACTTACGATCTCGAAGCATTGCCAACTGCCAATCAAAAAATGCATTTATATTTGGGTCGTGCAAAGGTATCACAGGGTCAAGAGGTGACCGATTATCGTTTCTTCATTCGTTCCATTATTCGCCATTCCGATTTGATTACCAAAGAGGCTTCATTCGAGTATCTACAAAACGAGGGTGAACGTGTGCTGCTCGAAGCCATGGATGAATTGGAAGTTGCATTCTCGCATCCCCATGCCAAGCGTACCGATTGTAATCACATTTTCTTGAACTTCGTGCCCACTGTTATTATGGATCCGGCCAAAATTGAAGAGTCGGTGACTAAGATGATTATGCGCTACGGTCCCAGACTGTGGAAATTGCGTGTTTTGCAGGCTGAATTGAAAATGTTGATTCGTCAATCTCCTCAGGCACCCACACAGGCCATTCGTCTGTGCATCGCCAATGATTCGGGTTATTTCTTGGACATTTCCATGTACACCGAACAGACTGATCCTCTCACGGGTATAATTAAATTCAAGGCATATGGTGATAAACTGGGTTCCCTACATGGCCTGCCCATCTCCACACCCTACATGACCAAAGATTTCCTGCAACAAAAACGCTTCCAAGCTCAAAGTAATGGCACCACATATGTCTATGACATTCCCGATATGTTCCGTCAAATGACTGAACGTCATTGGAAGGAATTCTCCAAGGCTAGGCCGACCGTAGATGTTCGTATACCAGAAAAGATATTGATTGAGTGTGTTGAATTGGTGTTGGAGGGTGATAATTTGGTGGAAATGAAGCGTTTGCCAGGAGAGAATACTGTGAGTGTTTTGTTGAGAAAATGTTTACTCGGTTTGCAGTGAGATAATAATGTTTCTTTTTCTTTCTTTCGTCTAGTGTGGTATGGTAGCCTGGCGCATTATCTTGGCCACTCCCGAATATCCAGAGGGTCGTGAAATGATTGTCATTGCCAATGATTTGACCTATTTCATTGGTTCCTTTGGCATACAAGAAGATATTGTCTTCCACAAGGCTTCACAATTGGCCCGAGAAAGAAAAGTTCCAAGGGTGAGTAGTAGGAAGGGATTTCCTCCCATATTTCAAAATGGAAAATAATTTCATATTTCCCTTTTTTCAGATTTACATTTCCGTTAACAGTGGTGCTCGTATTGGTCTGGCTGAAGAAGTTAAATCCATGTTCCGTGTAGCATGGGAAGATCCCGAAGAACCTGAAAAGGGCTTCAAGTACTTATACTTGACCACAGAAGATTATAGCAAGGTGGCCCATTTGAATTCGGTGCGTGCCATTTTGATTGAAGACGAAGGCGAACCTAGATATAAAATTACCGACATCATTGGCAAAGATGATGGTTTGGGAGTTGAGAATTTACGTTATGCCGGTTTAATTGCCGGTGAAACATCTCAGGCCTATGATGAAATTGTTACCATTTCCATGGTAACCTGTCGTACCATTGGTATTGGTTCGTATTTGGTGCGTTTGGGTCAACGTGTTATACAAATTGAAAATTCCCATATTATTTTGACGGGTTATGCTGCTCTGAATAAGTTGTTGGGTCGTAAAGTCTATGCTTCCAATAATCAATTGGGTGGTGTTCAAATTATGTACAACAATGGTGTGTCACATAAAACCGAAGCATTGGATTTGGATGGTGTCTATACGATATTGGATTGGTTGTCGTACATGCCAGCCTATACGGGTGGTGATTTGCCAATTGTTATACCCAATGATAGAATAAGCAGAGCTGTTGATTTTATGCCCACAAAATCTCCGTATGATCCACGTTGGATGTTGGCTGGCCGTGTTAATCCTGGTGAGTTGAAGAGCTTTATTGTTTTGTTGTTTACATACAATAAAAATTTGTGTTTTCCTTAGCCAATGCCAGTGAATGGGAGAATGGTTTCTTCGATCGCGATTCATGGAGTGAAATTATGGCACCCTGGGCCAAGACTGTGGTTACTGGTCGTGCTCGTTTGGGTGGCATTCCAGTTGGTGTTATTGCCGTTGAGACACGTACCGTTGAAGTTGAAATGCCTGCCGATCCCGCCAATTTAGATTCTGAAGCCAAGGTGCGTTTTGATACACAAATGTTACTCATCAAACATGTCATCTAACTTATTCCCTTGTCTTTCTCCTCCCCCCATAGACTCTACAACAAGCCGGTCAAGTTTGGTATCCCGATTCATCATACAAAACCGCTCAGGCCATTAAAGATTTCGATCGTGAAGAATTACCTTTGATTATTTTTGCCAATTGGCGTGGCTTCTCCGGTGGCATGAAGGATATGTACGAACAAATTGTTAAATTCGGTGCCTACATTGTTGATGGCTTGCGTGAATATAAGAAACCTGTACTCATCTATTTGCCACCCAATGCTGAGTTGCGTGGTGGTGCCTGGGCTGTGTTAGACTCATTGATTAATCCCCGTTACATGGAATCCTATGCCGATCCAGAGGCTAGAGCTGGTGTTTTGGAACCAGAGGGTATTGTGGAAATCAAGTACAAAGAAAAGGATCTAGTCAAGACGATACATCGTTTGGATCCCACAACCATTGCAGTAAGTAGCTATAAATTTAGGGAGTTTTGAAAAAATGTCTTCAAAATGTATTATTTTTTTAGTTGAAAAAAGAAATGGACGAAGCTTTGGCTGCTGGTGATAAGCTAAAGGCCAGTCAAGTTAATGAAAAAATAAAGGAACGTATTGAGGCCATGATTCATGTATACCACACCGTTGCTGTACACTTTGCCGATTTGCATGACACCCCCGAACGTATGTTGGAGAAGGGTTGCATTAATGAAATTGTGCCATGGCGTGAATCACGCACATGGCTATACTGGCGTCTAAGACGTCTACTGCTTGAGGATGCTTTCATCAAGAAAATCATTCAAGCCCAAGAAGGTTTGAGTGTAGGTCAAGCTAAACAGATGTTGAGACGTTGGTTGGTCGAAGATAAGGGTACAACGGAGGTATGTTGTATATTGAAAATAATTTAATTACAATTGAAATACTTATGATGAATTATTTTTTCTCATGTTAGTCTTACATTTGGGAAAAGAACGAAGAAATGGTTCAATGGTATTTGGAGCAATTGAAACCCGATTCTATTGTTACCGGCAATATTAATGCCGTACGCAAGGATGCCATTATTTCGTCTATTACGAAAATGCTTGAGGTAAATACTTGTGTAACAAGCTTAAAAATAGAAAAATATATTTAAAAAAATATTTTTTTTATCTTTTTAGGACTGTCCCGATGTTACACTAGACGCTGTTGTTGGCCTATGTCAAAATCTCTCACCCGTTAATCGTGGTGTAGTTGTACGCACTTTAGCCCAATTACAATTAAATGAACAACAACCTAGCGGAACTCAAGGATGATATAGTTCAACAAATAACAACACGACAAATATGCCACCTCAGAATTTTTTCTACCAGTTCAACAAATACTAAGCTAAAGACCATAGATTTTTCTTCTAAACCCCACCCCACCTCACCACACACATACACCCAGTACCCAGTACATCCTTTGATGAATAGCAAAACTAATGACAAAACCAACTATTTTCAACACTTTGTTGTTTGTTTATCTGTCATGAGCAAACCAATTTCACCTAAAAAAAAAACACTCATCCATCCATTTATCCACAACTCATTGACTCTTATTATGTATAAATGATATTGTGTTAATATTCTTTAAGATATATAGGAGAACATTAACAACATGTTCATATTTTGTTAATTCTTTTCTTCGAATAATTAAGACATTTCTATTTTTTAATGCATTTGTTATTTTTCTTTTTTTGTACGTGAATTTGAATTTAAAGAAGAAAAAAATAATTAAAATGTTTTTAAAAGAAATTAAAAAAAAAAACAAACAAAAACGATGGGGGACGACATAACTTAAAATAGACGATGGTTATTACACAAACACACACATCGTCGGTGTTGGTTTAAAACCTATAATCTAACCTATCTCTAACTAAAAAAACGGACGCACATTGTCTTGATTTTTTGATTTTGTTTTTCCTTAACTCACACACCCTACTATTTAGTTAAATTTTTAGTTATACGCATGTTGTTGTCTCTTCATCATTATATGATTTTTTTATTTTTCCATTAAACAACAAAGCAACTTATTAACGATTTATTATTGTATAAATAACGAAACGTTTATAAGTATAAAATACTTTCCATTAGTTTATATATGTATTTAAAAAACGAAAAACAAGCCAAGAAATTCAAATGTTATTAATTTTAAACTATTATTATTACTATTATTTTAGATAAGCTGTAAAGAAATACGAAATAAATAAGACATTTTTTCAGGTAAACAAAAAAAAAAACGAATGATAATTATGAAGAATATTATATAGAAATTGTATAAAATAAATCATGAAGAAATTTAAAAAATGTGTGTTTCCATTTTATATTGAATCTTTCGGTGGGTGATTTTTCAAGAACACTGCATTTTCAGGTGTGATAACCAGCTGATATCAACGTTTTCATGGATATATTTGAGGTTGCTGCAATCACAAATCTTTCTTACACAAAACTATTGTAAGACGAAAATTATATATCGATGACCGCTATTTAAAAACTGTGAACTAGATACTCAGTTGAGACTTATTCCCTAATAAGTAATCAGCATTACTCTGGACATCAATTCACCGTGAATTTGTTCCCTTTTCCCTTCAAAGTTATTCTGAACCAGAACTCGCAGCGAATTTCGCATTTTCACTTTCCCCTTATTCTTAATTAAGTTCGAAAGCGAAAAAGTCCGCATTGGGGAAAATTTGTCATTAGGTATTACAGGGAGTGGGAGAATGTGATGACATTTTGTGCGAATTTTTTCACTAATAAATTTAAACGGAGCTGACTACAAAAATATAAGTATAAAGTATTTTTAATAAAATATCTACACAATGCTTATTCTATGACGATTTGGAATATTATAAATGGTTGTATTTTAAACTCATAAAATTGAAAATCCTTTTGATAACGATGCAGTCTCAAACAAATATTGCCACGGAATGTATAAACAAAGTCAATGTCTAAGGCGTCTACATCAAGGCGAGATAGCGCATCTGGAACAACGCACTCAGCGAAATTATACAGTCACAGAACTGGAATGTCTGGCTGCAATTGTTTGTGTAAATCGTTTTAGACCCTACGTGGAGCGCTTACCTTTTAGGATCATAACGGACCATTCTAGCCTCAAATGGCTAATGAGCCAAAAGGACCTGAGCGACAGATTGGCCCGTTGGAGTCTAAAACTCCAAGGTTTTGATTTCCGAATAGAGCATCGCAAGGGTTCTCCCCTTGCGATTCCCAAATCCTTGCATAGTATACAAGGTCAATGCACATGCAGCGTTTTTGTGTAGTTTAGCGTTTTTTTGCAGTTTTAGCGTTTTTTTCTGTAAGGGAAAATTAACGAAAACAAATCCCTAACTTTCTTTAACAAAAATACACGTTTGTCTGTAATTACAATCGGTTATTTTTAAATTTTTATTCATTTTTGAAGCCGATAATTATTTTTAAATAAAAATATTCAATGTCGGGTAATGTGGACCACTATAAAAAAGTGGGACATTTTCATGAGGAAAAGTTCGAAACAAGGACGCGTTTAATATTCGAGGAGGTATTCTATCCTCTGAAACTTGATATCCGAAATTATAGGTGCCTCGGTTGGATAATAAAGCAAGGACCTTCAAAATACCGCCAATGGAGTGGTACCCTTAAATGGGGGCTATTCCAAAACATGGACACATATATTTTTGCATTCATTGTTACCCAAGAGTGCAATAAATTGAAATTTATCACAATTAATCCGCAACCTACCTTTAACTTACTGATCATCATTACCCACACATACTGGTCCACATTACCCGCCAAGTTATTTTTATTTGCAGTTTAGAGTTTTTTGAAATATAATGCAATAACATTTTTATGAACAAATATATATAATTTTGGCTTAAATGCACTTTACGGACACCTCTCAGATCATTTTGAAATTTTTATCATAGGTAGCCCTTCTGATGCTGATTACAGCAACATAATTTTTTTCGGGGGGAAATCAGTACTTTCCGAGATATGGGCTTCCAAAGTTCAAAAAATACCCCCACTTGTTATTAAACATATTTAAGAATACCACTCCGAAACGTTTAGTTTTTTTACAACACATAGTCCTTTTGGAGCTGATTACAACCACATAATTTTTTTTGGGGGGAACTTCGTACTTCCGGAAATATGGAGTTCCAAAATTTTAAAAATAAGCTTATATTGTTATTTGTTTGATTTCAGGATTTTTTCCTTTAGGGACACTCGGATTTTCCACCCAATTTTCCACCTGTCCATAGGATAAAGTCTTAAATCCCCGGCCGAAGGCCGGCTATATAGAAAAAATTGAAATTAAAAGAGAATTCTGCTCGCGTAGCCCAATTTTCCACCTGTCCATAGGAGAAAGTCTTAAATCCCCGGCCGAAGGCCGGCTATTTTGAAAAAAATTGAAATTAAAAGAGAATTCTGCTCGCGTAGCCCAATTTTCCACCTGTCCATAGGAGAAAGTTTTAAATCCCCGGCCGAAGGCCGGCTATTTAGAAAAAATTGAAATTAAAAGAGAATTCTGCTCGCGTAGCCCAATTTTCCACCTGTCCACAGGAGAAAGTCTTAAATCCCCGGCCGAAGGCCGGCTATTTAGAAAAAAAAATTCAAATTAAAAGAGAATTCTGCTCGCGTAGCCCAATTTTCCACCTGTCCATAGGAGAAAGTCTTAAATCCCCGGCCGAAGGCCGGCTATTTAGAAAAAAATTGAAATTATTCCGGAAGTACGAAGTTCTCCAAAAAATAATTAGGTTGTAATCAGCTCCAAAAGGACTATGTGTTGTAAGAAATTTAAATGTTTCGGAGTGGTATTCTTAAATATATTTAATAAAAAGTGGGGGTATTTTTTGAACTTTGGAACCCAATATCTCGGGAAGTACTGATTTCCCCCCGAAAAAATTTATGTTGCTGTAATCAGCATCAGAAGGGCTACCTATGGTAAAAATTTCAAAATTATCTGAGAGGTGTCCGTAAAGTGCATTTGTTCCATAATTTTTGACCTGGAATATAATTAGCCAACAAATCTACCATGTTGTGAAAACAATTTGTTTTTATTTGTTACCTTTGTTACGCCCACAATATAAAAAAAAAGATAGTGGTGGTCCACATTACCCGAAGTTACTCTATCAATTAAATACCTCAGTTTAAGCATACATTTACGGTCTTCTATGGGTTAATTGACCCTTGAATGTCTTCAATGCAAAAGTCGATTAATTGATTAGTCGAAAGTCGATTTACTTATCCCTATGGCCCAGTTACCGAACAGCTGTTTGATTCTCTGAACAGCTGATATTGAGCAAGCCTAATCGGTCGATTTGTTTTGATTCCCCTATTCGGCCCGATTTTCGACCTAAGAGACACTAATCCAATCGGTGTTTATTTTGATTCTGGCTTTTATCAGTTACGTTTTGAAGCAATTTCGTCCAATTCCACAACGCCGTCAAAACTTTAGAAACGGCATTGTACTTAACTTTTTCATTCGAAAGCACACCACTTACGCCACTTTTCTCTCAAATTCGGAAATTCGGGTAAAAACGAAAACACCTTAGAAAATATGAACGTTGAGACCACAACTCCCATAAATACCTTTAATCCCAAGGACCCACATGGTTTGGGTAAGTTGCCGCAACGTATTCCACTCATGACCCCAATAAACAACCGCTTATTTACAGGTGATCCCAATGACACATCTCTGCGCAAGGTAGAAGTTGAGATTCTAATTCCCAAAATTATGCGAGACCGTGCTAAGGAGATACATTGCACCAAAGAAGTTGCAGATTTCCAAGCCTGTTGCAAAGACAGTGGTGTACTGATGGTCGTATCGTGTCGCAAAGAAAATTCCCATTTAAAAGAATGCCTAAGTAAATGGTATAAGAATGAGGCATTTAAGGAGGAGTGCAAACAGATTTACCTACAAGAAAGATCGGAATTTCGCAGAACCGGCATTCCCAAAAAACACAGAGTTGAAAAAGTTTAATTCTTCTTCGATTTAAGCATTTTTGATATACTATTACGTTGAGTTTGTACATATGATGTGTAATTAAAACGCTTTATAATAGATTCGGTTACGTTCAGCATGGCAATATCTTGTGGAGTTTGCATTTTGAAATTTTTAGGTTTGGTGATATCTAGTAGAAGGACATCCTTATCAGATGTTTCAGCTATTCTTTGTAAACCTTTTATTTTCTTGGGTTCTAAATGCTGTGTATTGGAAGGGATATTCACAATGACCACAAAACTGGCATGGAAAAATCGGGGACCCTTGCTATAAATCACTGAAATTAGTTTATTAAATTAGATCCATTACCACATTTATTTTGTGTTATATACTCACAATAGTTTCCAGCAAATTTCAGTCCACTCTTTACAACCCAACCCTTGGATTTCAAGTATACATAAGCGGCAACCGACTCCACAAAGTTGCCATTAACTTTTAAAGCCGACTTCATAAAATCTTCCCATGTTATTTCTTTTGCGTCGAAATCGAAGATTTTCAAGACCCGCAAATAATAGGCCAAGAAAAATGACTCTTCTGAGCCCAGCGATAGCGTTTCCCGTTCTTCGAGATCAATTTCTGATGGGTTTTTATACACCACATTAGGTACGCTCCGGGATTGTGAGCCTTTGCCGTAAAATCCATTGGTGTATAAAGCTCTAATATCATTGGCATTGCAAATTTCTACAGATATTCCAGTAAAAATTCCGTTATATGCATCGTGTCCTTCATTGGTACAGGGCGGAGGAAACGGGAGCACATCATAGGTGCCACCTCTTTTATTTTTCAAATGTGGCACAAAAAACATTTTCGCTTTGTTTTTATTTTGATTTCTGTTTCCTCATTTGAATTAATTAATTTAATAAAATTAATAAAATAATAAAAATAATTGGCGTGGCGTTGGTTGAAAAAGTACAATGCCGCTTCTGCCGTTTCTAACGGCGTTGTGGAATTGGACGAAATTGCTTCAAAACGTAACTGATAAAAGCCAGAATCAAAATAAACACCGATTGGATTAGTGTCTCTTAGGTCGAAAATCGGGCCGAATAGGGGAATCAAAACAAATCGACCGATTAGGCTTGCTCGACAACAATATCAGCTGTTCAGGGAATTTTAACAGCTGTTAGGGGGTTTGAACAGATGATTACAACTGGTAGTATCTTTAATTTTTGCGGAAGCCTAATGTCAAACGAGAATTTAAAAACATGAAGAATAATGCTACATTTACATCGAACGTGTGGAAGAAGCAAGTCTAGGGTCCGATCGTGGATCATTTTGAAATTTTTACCTTAAAATTCCAACCATAGTAAGGTGGCTTTTGATATTGTATATGAGGGTTTTCATCGCCTGGTGGTGACTTTTTGGATATTTTTTTGCGATAGAAAATGTTTGCTGAGAAATACGTTTTAAGGGTCAGAGATTTAACATATTCCCCATATAACGGCACCACCATTATTCGGTATTTTGGGGGTTTAGGCACATTTTTCAGCAGAATAAGCTGTAATTTGCTATTTTGAATTCTCATTGGCTACCAGATCTGGCTACGAAATACCAATTAAAAATTAAAGAAACTCCAAATTCAGTTTTAATAAAATTTCAACATTACAGCACTCAAAGACAAATCTTTCCGAGTATTTTAAAGAATTCTTATCATAATCATATTTGCAAAAACATGTTGTGAAAAAAACTTGACATTCCATTCATTTTGGCAATATTTTACTTAAAAATTTGTCAAATAAACAGAACAACATGATGTATATGTTTATAAGTAAATATGACAGATGTTGCATGTGGCTGCATTATTTTTTATAAAAAAAAAAACCGGCAGCAATTCTTATCGATGTGTTTCGTGGCTGCCGGTCTAGGAGAAATAAGCCGGATACGGTAGGCTATGAAGTTGGCTGCATATAAACAGTGTTGCTAAGATGGAATAATGAAGTGAATCATGAATTGTAGTTAGTGGATGCGGTCACGTAACGTGCATGAAATGCAACACTGCGTGAGCGTAATAGGTTTGGATGTAGCATAAAACAGACATAAATAAATGTCGGAAAATTGTGCGAAAAATGAAAAGGAGGTAAAATCATGCTTGGGTTTCGGCCATATAAAAGGAGCGAATGAGAGAAAAATCGCCATAGTTATTTGTGTCAATTAAAAATCCAATTGGATTTTTTGCCCAAAATAAAAAAAATCAAAATCAACAAAAAAAACCTAATTGGAAATAAACAAAATTTATATATTTTTTCTTCAAAGTTTATTGTGGTGTTGTTTGTGCATGTTGTGCGTATACCAAAATGTAAGCATGTTGTTTAATGTGTTTGTTTTTTGTCGCTTCAATATCTTGTACTTTTTTTGTTTTATTAAAGTTGAACGCCTATAAAAAACTGCACACCGCCGAAGAAACTGACCCCTCCCAAATATCTGCGAGGAGGAGGTCAGATAAAATTTTGAAGAATATTCGGAAGAAATTTGAAGAATATTTTGAAGACGTTGTGAAAACAGCTGGAAAAAGGCCTTGAAAACAGTCATAAAACAGACTTCATAAGTTGCCAATAATCCCCTTTAAATCCGTATGGAGAGGGAACAGAAAATCCTGGTAATCCGTGATGATTTGCTCTGTCGCTGGTAATTAGCCCCTACAATAAAGAAACCAGAAAATATATATATTAAATCGTTGGAAACCAGGTAAAAGAATATTAATATAATACATACCGATTGATGATAATGCTGGAATAATGAAATTGCCAGTTCCCTATGCAAATAAAAAAAACCTGAAATGAGATAAAAGAAAGAATACGTTAAAATCAATTTTACAAAAATTAGGACACGAAAACTATAAAAAAAGACAAAAAAATATATAATTAAAACAAGAATATATGTTAGTATAAGTTGTGAATGTTAGTAGTTAGTTTAGTATTAAGGAATTTTTAATGAGTATATATTGTGAGGATTTTTAACCCCTTTTATAACTGGTGAGCTAGATTACCACATAGCTACGTGGAGCAAGAATTTGAATATTTTGTGGATGCGATTTAACCGCCCACGTCACCACTAACAGAGCTCTCTTAGGTAGGTGTAGTTGTCTAAAATAGCCTGAATTGGCAGTGTAACGTGCCCTATGCTAAGTGTTGGTAATCGACGATATTGATTCACACTGAGAGAAAAGGAGTTAGGAGTTCGTAAATTGACATGATTATCAACTTTTATATGGTAGATTAAGGTCCAAAAAATGTCAATAAATGATTTTAATGTTTGATTTTATGTTATTAGAAATTATGTTGTGTTAAGTTTTCTTTGTGAGAGAGGGAATTAGGTGTAAGTTTTCGTGAGGTAAGTGTGTGTGGAATTTGGGGCCCTTTTAAATATAAATATTCGTTAATTGGACTAAAGGGTTAAGGATGGGCGGGCATAGTGGAGGAGCACTAAACCAAGCTCCTTCGTCATAGGTGTATGTTGTGTTTGTTTATGTTTTTGTGTTTTGTATGATCCAAAAATTTCTAGTTGTTCGTTCCCTAGGGTTGATGGTGGCAAGGGTTGAGAACTCTCCTGATCGAAAAGTGCTCCTAACTGAGCTAGTGCGAACCCCGCCATAACGCCGCATTAGGTCTAGAACGTAACACAGAGCATATATAATATATATCGATATACTGGAATTTTGGCGATATTTTCCTTAAAAATATGTCAAATAAACAGAACATTGTATATGTTTATAAGTCTGCTTTTCCACAGGCAGATTTTTATTTGTCAAATTTTTTGTTTTCTCTTTTGAAATTTTCACTTGCTTTTCCATTAGCAAATTTTTCTTTGCCAAATTTGCGAATCAAAATACAAAAGAAAGAAAATAAAAGTCAAAAGTGTTTGCATTTTAAAGATTTTTTTTTAATATTTTATTTATTTTTTATATATTTTATTATATAAATTGCAAAAATTAAAAATTAAATTTCACTTGCACAAATTAAAGCAAATGTTTTGTAAACAAAAGCCGGCAGTGTGTCAGTAAAGCGAATAGGTTCAAAAGGAAATGTCAACAAAATTGTTTTCAACGAACAGAGCAAAGCAGAATTTGCGTGTACGGCAAATTCTGGACAGGCAAAATTTTTGTTTTTCTTCCTCGCACCCCTCTTGCCTACAAACTCAGTATTTGCCAAATAAAAATTTGCCTGTGGAAAAGCAGACTAAGTAAATATTACAGAGCGATGTACTGGAATTTTGGTTTCAAAATAGAAGATTCTTTTAGGTTCTGGAACGGAATTCCTGTAACAAATGTAGATATATCGATTTGTCAATTTCGACTTAGATATCATTTGGTCTGTTCTGCAAGAATCTACTACTTTTTACTACCATAACGAATTTTCCTTTATGATATCGAATAAAATAGTAAAATCAAGTAGATTCTTGCAGTACGGGAACCGACCAACAATTAATCAGCATCGACAGGAGGCATTAATCCATGTTGAGTTACTAAAAATTAATATTAAAGAGCAATCTTAGTTAGAACATTATAGGGATTTTAATATCAATAAATCAGTCAGCAAGTTTAAGCGGAAAAGAGGGTAGAACACTTGATTTGCCATCATCAAACTCTCAAATGAGACTACCTTCTGTAATTATGCCATGGCCCTACTTTTTAATTATTATACCAGGATTTCAATTAAATTTATTTGTATAATTTCATGTGGCAATATACCCTCTATTTCTCGAAAAGTCTTGATTTAGATTAGGCGAGTTTACTTGCAGCAATTCTTGTCGTTGTATTTTGAACTTGCATCATGCGTCTATACAAGGCAATTCGGTTTCCAAAATATTTTTCTATTTGTTGTTTTTTCGCATTTAAATATATATAAAATGTAAACTAATACGAAATACACAAAACGAATTGCCAGAACATTGTAGGTACAAACAATTTTTTTTTCATTTCTATTCCCCTTGCCCCTCTCTCCTACAAACAAAGACTTGCCGCAAGTAAACTCGCCTAATCTAAATCATGACAAAGAGAGTTCGCCAAATATTCATCAACGTTTACATTGTACGGAATTTATAAAATCCAGTTGATCTAAATTGTCAATTTCATATATGTCAAATAAATCCTCCTGGAGGAGGTTATCCCAGAAAAAGTTCTGATGTAAATGCCGTTTAAGCTCCATCTTTAATTCAGCCACAAGCTTCGATTAACGTATTTGCAGTAACCTTCTTTTCTTGTCACTTCACACGTTACTTGTACCACTAATTACAGCACCTCTTAAAATGACAGTTAAATAAAATCGGTATTTGTTAATTTGTACCCAAAATACTCATTACTTTGACATCACAAGTCACAAGACCTACTGTCAGCTGAATTCAGTGTAAAAATTTTGTCTACTGCTATTTTCCAACGGAATTGGTGAAAATTTTATTGAATTTTTTAGGAAAAAATAACAACAAATAAAGCAGTAGCCATGTCTGACGTTGCCGATTTGATGAAAATGCCCGAAGAGAGCATTGGTAAGTAGAAAAATAAAAAGATTTGTGGAAAAAATCAATAATCAAATGTCTTGTTATTTGTGACAATGAAAAAAATGATGTATACATCATTATTATCATCATTGACGAATGTAATATTGCAATTAATTACGTCTTTGTTTTTCTTCTTTATCTTCTGTGCTCCAGATATGATTGCTGCAACATCTGTGTTGCAGCAACAGGCCGCTGATATCCGTACCAAAACCATTAACTGGGCATCGTACATGCAATCCCAAATGATTTCCCAAGAAGATTATCAGTGCATTAGTGCTTTGGATAACTCAAAGGCTGCCTACTTGCAATCGAATCCAGCCCAAGCTGTTAAGACTTTGTTGAATCTGCTGTCGCATGTCTCCAAAGATTCGACAATTCAATATATTATGGTGATGATCGACGATCTGTTGCAAGAGGATCGTTCTCGTGTTGATATTTTCCATGAATATTGTGCCAAGCGCAAGGAATGTGTTTGGGGCCCCTTCTTGAATCTGTTGAATCGTCAAGATGGTTTCATTGTGAATATGTCATCTCGCATTTTGGCCAAATTGGCATGCTGGGGTCATGAAATGATGCCCAAATCTGATTTGAACTTCTATTTGCAATTCTTGAAGGATCAATTGACTGTACAGGTGAGCAAATTGATGTGGAGAGAGAGGGTGATGTGGTGAAGAGGAGGAGAGGTTGTTTTTTTGGTAGTAGTAGTTGTTATCATGACACATGATTCGTTGTCGTTTGCGGCCCTTTAATGTACACATTGTTATTGTGTTTGAAATTATCGTATCGTGTAACTATGTTGAGAACCCTATTTATGATACAAATAGGCTGTTTATTTAAATAATTTTGAACTTTTTATGTTGTTTTTTCGGATAGTGTTAATTTCAAATTATAACCTATAAGTTGGAGTATAAAATGAACATAATTTTAGCACCAAAAATATTTAAAATTTTTTTGTTTAATGCTTAAAATTTACATTGTTTTCACCCACTAGCGTTTTAAAAATCAAATTATTTGAGGACATGTTTGCAGATTATTTTTCTTATTTGCATCAAGGACAATTTTTCTAACTAGATTTCATTTATTTGGACTTCCCCACTTGAATAAGTCAGAAACTTATATATTTTTCTTTTTATCCCCGGTTCTGCACAAATATATGTTCCAACAACCTCAAAATAACCTAATAATATTCCGCCCCAAAAAAATCAGTGCAAAAAATATATCAGTGAGATGACTGCCCTATCAAAAAGAATCCAAACCATTATAATACATTCAGATGGACATGATAAGGGACACACAAATCACCTTGATCTGGTTGAATTTTTGAAATATCGTGAACAAGCTGCAGCGGCGGGCAAGACGGTAGTGGGCTTTTAAGCAATTTAATTATTTGCAAAATACTACCAATAACATAACAGAATAATAGCATATTCATCGTTCTACTAATTGGCTAACTTTTTTTAATATTCAGCATTTTTTTCACATTTTTTGTAAATTTATTCGAAATTCTGCCAGACGTTGTTTAGAAAGATTTTAAGTAAATTAAAACCGATTTTTTGTTATATGTCCACCCCACAAATATCATTGTCTGTATTTCGCCTTGTTTTGTTATTGTTATATTTGTTGTTGTTTTTTGATATTGTGGACCTGTCTGTCTTTCATATTCAAAAGGAGTATCAAAACGTTTGTCATCTTTTCTGGGATTTTTATTAAATTTAATAATTGAAGGTCCTTTGGCCTGACCTATTCAATGCCATACAACTTGTTGCGTTTCTTTTTTTTATAAAAATAACACCAACTAACTAATTCAAAAATTTAAATACAAAAAATAAATATTATTCTCATTATTTTCCAAAAAACAGTCCAACGAATATATTCAATCTGTGGCCCGTTGCCTGCAAATGATGTTGCGTATTGATGAATATCGTTTTGCTTTTGTTAGCGTAGATGGTATCAGTACTTTGGTGCGCATTTTGTCATCTCGTGTCAACTTCCAAGTAAGTAAAAAAATCGCAAATATTAATAGAGACGGTCATTACTAATTTATATAAATTTTACAGGTACAATATCAATTGGTCTTCTGTTTGTGGGTCTTGACCTTCAATCCTTTGTTGGCCACAAAAATGAACAAATTCACAGTCATCCCCATTTTGGCTGATATCCTCAATGATTGTGCCAAGGAAAAGGTAACATTTATTTTAAATTAATTAGGTTTGATTGTGTATATGATATTATTATTTTTTGCAGGTTACCCGCATCATTTTGGGTGTATTCCGTAACTTGATTGAAAAACCAACCGATGCCCAAGTTGCCAAGGAACATTGCATTGCCATGGTACAATGCAAAGTCTTGAAACAACTTTCCATTTTGGAACAACGTCGTTTCGATGATGAAGACATCTCTGCTGATGTTGAATTCTTAACTGAAAAGTTGCAAAACTCTGTACAAGATTTGTCCTCATTCGATGAATATGCCACAGAATTGCGCAGTGCCCGTTTGGAATGGTCTCCCGTACACAAATCTGCTAAATTCTGGCGTGAAAATGCCCAACGTTTGAATGAAAAGAACTACGAATTGTTGCGCATTTTGGTACATCTTCTGGAAACCTCCAAGGATCCCATTATTTTGTCCGTTGCCTGCTATGATATTGGAGAATATGTTCGTCATTATCCCAGAGGAAAACAGTAAGTTTGAAAATAAACCCTTAATCCGCGAATTCTTGAAACCTATTTTCACCTCTTCCAGCGTCTTGGAACAATTGGGCGGCAAACAAATTGTTATGCAATTGTTGGGTCATGAAGATCCCAATGTACGTTATGAAGCCTTGTTGGCAGTACAAAAATTGATGGTTCACAATTGGTAAGTCAATTTTATTTTAACAATATATTCGAAAAAAAAAATATTTTTTATATTCTTCTTCTCTCCAGGGAATATTTGGGCAAACAATTGGAAAAAGACAATGAAACCCAAAAACAAGGTTCTGCTGCCATTAGCGGCAAAGCTTAAGTATTATAATTCCCCATTAATATAAATAAACCATTAGTATGTTATTAAACTCTTAAGTAATGAAATGTATTAATAACTAAATAATTTCACTGAAAAATATGCAATTGATGCAGTATGAAATCAAACAATGTGTGTTTCCTCTGATAATAATAATAATACTACCTATATACAAATGATGATTCTTATTATATTCATTTTAATTTGATTGTCACTTGAAAATTCTGATCAAAAAATCATTCCAAATTCTTATTCTCCCTTTTTTTGTTTTTATTTTAAAATTTTCTGTTATCAAATTTGTTTCTAATTCGTGATGAATGTATGTGTTGTTGCTTTTGTTTGTAAATATCTACAATAATAGATGAATAAAAAAACAAGCTTGTTAAAAATTATTTCAGTTATTTGTTTTATTTTTGGGTTTAAAAGGGCTATGATATATTCAGCCAATATGGAGCAGGAATACCACTTTCAAGTCCGGTAATGTCCGGAGAACAGTTGATGCTATTTGAAAATCAGCTGTTCTCGAGCTAGATGTTAAAATCACTCAAAATTATGTCTCGTAACATTCAATTTTTAATTCCACACTTCTTAGTTATACTGAATTTGCGCTGAACCAAATGTGATTGGTTGGGCTCCGCTCTGTTAGTAGTGCTCTCATAAAATAATTGGTACTTTTTTATTATTTTAGTATTATTTTATTAATTTTACTTCATGAGGAACCAATTTTATAGGAAATTGCATAGTTTTATTAATTCTGTATTATAGCAACATTGTTATGCCATGTGCTGATGGGGCTATCTAACAGGCTCTTAATTATAATCTAAAATATTAAATAATATCTATGTTTTTATAATACATTTTCTAGACGATCTCAATTATTTTTCTCTAAAAAATTGTTATCTAATTATTATTTTTTATGTATACAAAAATATACCTGACTTTTTAATACTTCTTTCTGAATATTAATCGTATATTACTAAATTGTACACAGACTTTTTCTATTGAGTGTATTGCATTGATTGTACATTTTACAAGTATAGGATGAATTATTTTTTTAATTACATTCCCAACTTAATTTTCGATAGAAACACTGAAATACATTTTAATTTTTATGAAAATAAATATTCTAACTATTGACATTTTTTTCTGTTTTAAGTTTTTGGCCCGCCTCCCGATGGTCGAGTATTAACAGCGCCACCACCAACTATATATAGGTATATTTAATAAGGTATATTTAATAAGGTAGCCGCATCGGTCCAGCTGTTGGACAAATAAATGTCAAAAATGTTGTTGTAGTGTTGAACCAAAAAATTAAAAAACAAAATTATAAATGAAAATCTCCGAATTTCGAAAAGCTTTTTTGGCACAACTTTTATTAACATTTTCTACAAGAATTTTTGTAAAAAAATCTTGTCAATCTGTTTGTTTTTGCAAAATATTTTTGACATATCAAAATACAACAACCGATGTTTGTTGTAGAAATTCGCCGATGCGGCTACCTTGTATATCTACCTTGATTCAAACAAATCATTCACAAAAAACGTCACTAGTTCACACAGTTCGTTTTTGTGAACATCAACAATGAACTATTTCTTTCTAGAGAGCCGGAATCAAAACAAAACAAATCCTGAACGCTGGACTTGATTTCGATATTTTTTTAATTTTTTATTTCCATATTAGTGTTTATTACCAACTTATTCCAAATGTAAGTATACCCTTGTGTTCAACATATCATAAATTATAAATTGATTGAAAATACATACCTTCCAGAGCCGAATCCATTTATTGGTGATCAAAATGAACTACCTCTTGCTAACTCGAGATTCCTTGGACATTGGTTCCATAACTGATTTAGCAGTATCAGATGCCTGTTCAACTACCTCATTATTTGTTGGCACCACCCGCAGCTCATTAGGTGGTAAAAAGTTAATATCTCTGGAATTTGGAGCCTGTGAATCAATGGCCGAAAGAGAAATGGAAAATATATGTGGAGAATTACGATTTCGTTGGTCAGATCTTTGTAATATTGTTATATATCACCGTATTGGTCCAGTACCTATTGGTGAGGCCAATGTTGTTATTGCCATATCGTCAACACACACCAAATCCTCCTTAGATGCCATTGCAGTGGTAATCGACGAACTAAAGAAACGTGTACCCATATGGAGAAAAGAAAAATATGAGGGAGACGAATTTACCATGTGTGTGGAATCTACCGAGGCAGAGACATTCGATGAAAAGCTATGTGACATACAACAAGAACACTCTCTTCCATCGAAATTTGTACAGATTTCAGCAAGTGAAACTGAAATAAATCGAAGAATACAAAGTTTTATTGAACGAAAAAGAGAAGAAATCGATATCAATAATATTGTAGACTATATAAATCCTAATTACACGGCTGAAAAACAAAACGAAGATGAAGAAGAGTCGTCATCATCATCATCGTGTGCCCGCATTGCTGGTACCATAATAAAACAGGAAAATTCGAAATGCCACTTAAAAGTTCGTCAAATTGAAAATAAAATTGGACCACAAGTACGACAGGACTATTTAGAAACATTAGATACGCTAATGGAATCCGACTTGGAACCGAAAATCAAAAAAGAAAAGAAGGAAATAAAGACTACAGCCCCTATAAAACATGCCTTACTAGAGAGAACGCGTGATATCGAGGAACATTTGAATTTAAATAATACACAACAGAAAAGTATTCATCAGCGTTTGAAAAACATTGAAGATCGTATATTATTTTTAGAGTCAATATCACCGGAATATTGTCATAATTTATTTGATAAATCGGTAAATAATAATAATAATGGGAATACTTGTATAAGTTCCATGGAGAACTACAATGCAATAAATGATCCTTCAACAAAGCCTACATCAAGTAATGCTAGGAAGGCGTGTCGTAAAGTATATGCTATCGATGATATAGATCGTATAATTCAAGCTGAATTGCAGCATATCTAGGATATACATACATTTGTGATTAGAATTTATACATAAGAAACATTAGATTATTTATTTTATAAGACAATATTGTACAAACATTTAAAAATAATAAAGTGTTATTATATAATTAATATTGTAATGGAGTTTTAATTTTTATAGGATGCCTATACTGTTATTAAACATCGAAAATATTTAAAATCATGAAGCTTTAACCTTTCAGAGAAGATGTTAATTATTTCGATAAATAATAAACTTATGGTCGCCACTGACCCGGCTAAGAATTTACAGAACGTTTTTAAGAATATTGGGTATGATAATTCCTTCAAGTTATTATTGGATATTATTCGTTTATGGAAGTCTAGTAATAGAGTGAATTTGGACGCAGTAAATTTGGCTGATTCTTTTAGGAGCTGTATCTTGGCTAGATGTGACGAAATTCATTTTTATTATTTAATTTTTTATTTACTTTTATTATGGGGTTTAGTCAATTTTCAATTTATTTATTTTTCATGAATGGGAACCTAGCGACAAGGCCATGATCGCTTCCAAAAACCACTATACATCTACTACTCCAAAATCTTAAACCTAACATCAGATTTATCTTAACATAAAATCTTTTCCAGAACATGCGAAATCTATTATCTATTCGGTCCGAATTGCCCAAAACGGCAAGTCTGCATTCTATTTGCTGTTTACTAGTAACGTCATCCACTACGAAATGATAACACTCAATAACGATACTAATTCAATAGTTCACTTCAGTGAATCTTTTAATTGAACTAAGTCTTTCGTGAACTATACAACATCAATTTAAAAAAAAGAATTCAAAACTTATACTTTTTTCTATTAAACAAATGCAACAAAGTACATTACAAACGTACAATGGCGCTTGAACCACCAGTCCAGCCACCGCCAAGATTGGCGGCTCAACGTTCAAATGAACAGACGCATGTATTTTTTCTTAATACAACACAGCGACAGGTGAGAGGAGGAGTCGCCAATGTAAATAATGCACAGCTGGACTCCGAACAATATGTTTGGAATAATTTGAACTTGATATCAGAATTTAAATTGATATGGATTGTACATAAACTCTTTAATAGAAACCCCCCAAACGGTCTATACAATTGCCAATATTTCAAGTTTATTTGAATAATAAAAATAAATTACCAAGCCATTAGTTTAGGACAATATTCAGTTGTCTACATAGCGACAGACATGGACGGACTTTCCTCAATAAATTTGGGGACGTGACCTAATTGTCATCTATATAATGACATCTCTAATACTCCCATTGATCCATAAATTTGTTTTTGGAACTCAATGTTTCATACCCCGGAAAATACATCTTTACGTGATCAAACCTTAATTTCAGTTTGCTATACTTTAATTTGGAATCAAGTTGATTGCTTTGTACAAAACCTTAGTTTTTCATTATTTCCCTATTTTACTAAAGTCAGTTTACTTCCAGGTGAATTTATACTGGATGGATTTCAATGGCTCACAAGATTTATTTACAACATTACCTCCGGGTGCTGGCATAAAGGCCAATACATTTGTAACACATCCATGGTTGTTTCGTGATGCCCGTACCGGTGAACGTATGCATGTCAAACATCAGGATATCTTTTGGCCACAATTGTATCGCGTGAAGAATGCCGGGCAATGGTTGCCCTGCCGCAAATTGATAGCAATACATCCGCCTGTAAATCAAAGTCTGCGTACAAGATGTTTATGGCGTTTTTCCGATCTTATTTATGGTCAAAATGATGAATTTCTGAAAAGTTTAAATTTGCCACGAACGTTATACAACGATATTAAATCGGTGTTGGGATTAATTGAGAAGCACAGGGCAATTGGGATGGGAAGACGAAGAAATAGTTAGCAAAGTGGTGGGTGGTGTTTGTGTCACCCGTTAAGTCGTTAGGATTATGATGACATTTTTATACACTCTAATGTGTATTGTTGAAGTTGTAAAGTATTTACGAAGGAAGAAAATCTCCAGGAAATGTTAGTAAATTGATTTGATTGTGCTATAGAAATCAATTCGATTCCAAAACTTTATCAAGTCCATCTGATTTTTCAAAAATTACGTCTGAGAATTTATTCTACAAGTACAAAATGTTGAAGAATTGTTTTGATTTCCATTACCAATCCAAAACACTTTTCCTAAATGACTACTCTCCTAAATGCTAATGTGATTTCATTGAGAAGAAAATTTTTTACAATATTTATTCTATTGTTTAAAAAATTGTATTTTTCTTTATTATAAGTCAATTGCCTGCATTTATTGGGGCATCCTCATTATTATTATTAGCATTATCATATTTGAATATGTGTTTTTGTTTAAATGTTTAATTTTATTATAGCTACAAATTGGATAACAACACTTTCTTCCTTTCATACTTTCCATTCTATAATATAATGTGAAATATGTTTTACTTAGTCTGTCGTTTTTTTTTTTTTTAAATAATTTACTTTATTTTTTATGTTTAGATCTTAAGCATATGTATGTGTGAATCTATGTAATAATAATTGTAATTAAAAACTATAAATGTTACACAAAAATAACATAAAGAAAGGCAATCCATCTCGCCACAGAAAATACAACGCTCTGTACAAAGTTTTTGTTTTTTTATATAGCTTAGAAAAGTAGAAAGATTTTTTTTTGGTTGTGGTGAGAAAGAAATGGAATGAGTATTTGTTTTTCTTGTTAGCTATACAACTAAGCAAATGGGGAAGAAATAATTGGAATGGTAAACATTGTGTATGTGGTATGGTTAAGATATTTTTTCTTTGGGAGTGGATTGCCAAATTTCTTTTTTTAATGTGATTATTTTTTGCAATATAATTGTATTTCCTTAAGCTTTTGAAATGCTTTAGGTGTTACAATAAACCGAAAAAAACCTAACAACAAACTAAATAAAACAATTTTTTTGATGATCATATTAAGAATTTTGCCATGTCCTTGCGTTCGTTTGTTTGTTGTTTCCACAGATTCCATACACTTGTAGTCATCACGTGCTTGTTGTTTGGGCGGTTGTGAGTTGTCAAATGCGTTCACACAATAACGCGCACAACACCCACCACCCATTGTATTTCTTAATTTGTCTGTCTTGTGCCTTATCATCAGCTGAAATTTAGAGAATCACATAAACTGTTGCTTCTACCGTTGTTTGTTCAAAGTTTTCCATCATATGAAAAATTTGGCTTAGTTTTGTACTGGAATGTGAGATCGGTTTGTTGTTGCTTCCAAATAAAATGGCGAACAGTACGTAGGTCCATGTTTGGATCCACCACCTGTAGGGGAAAAGAAACAAAATTTTAAAATTGATTATCTAAAAATAGAGTTTCAACTAAACATACCACATCATTGCACCATAACTCAATGCGATCTTCGGCCGGCACTTGAGAACCCTCCGAATTGGCATCGCTGTTCTGTGAAGAACTGGATGCATTGCCACCACTTGGTGTGGTCTCAGCTCCCAAAACTTTATCCAAAACATGTTCACACACTTTACGGCACTGTATAAATTCATTGGCCACCAAACGATCCTAAAATCACATCATAATTTATATAAATAATTGCCTCTAGGCATTGTTTTAAAATTTCTTACTTTCTTCGTTCTTTCCGGTTTACCCATAGACGGATGTGGTGTTAGGAAGAATGGAATTTTTAAAAATTTCGGTGTGGTCTTTTCTATGACAACATCTGTTACCCATTGTGGTACGGTTTCGTGTAGCAATGTAGTTTCACTTTCTCCAGCAGCATCACGTACCAATAATCGGGATACAGTTCGACCACCAACCTCACTGTAATCGAAGAATACGGGAATAAATTAAAATCTGAGTGAAATAACAAAAACAAACTTACCTTAATATTACCGGTGTATGTTTTGGTACTTGGAAAAATCCATTGCCTCTTATATCTTGTTCCATGTCATTGGGTGGCAAGCTATGGGGTGGTGTCCAATATTCCAGCAATGCTTCTAATAACAATTTACCATAATTTATCTGAAAAATAATTTTTGTCGTCATTTCATAATAAATAACAGATATGAATTTAAGAACGACTGAATTTTTAATTTGAATAAAAATATTAAATACATTATTTGCCAGGAAGAACTATTTTTGATTAGGTTCTAAAGTAATAATGGCCTTTTAGGCTTGTTTGCCAAAATTGTAATAAACTAAATTAAATTTTTACAGTATAACTATGAAAAATGTTTAATCGAAAGAAATACAAATCGGTGTGTCTATAAAACTTAACATTCAATCCAAAATCTCGTTCCTTATTTTTGATTAGAGTTCCAAAAATTGTATTTCAATTACCTTCATTTCTGATTGTGGATCCGAACATTCAGGAAGACCAGCTTCTATTGATACCCAGGCAGCAAAACAATCCACCTCGTCTTGGCCCAAAACAATAGTAGGCATCTAAAAATACAAAAACTATAATTGTAGCAATTGCCAAAAATCAACTACAAGCAATGGACATACCCCCGTTTTTAAATCAACAGTAAACCAATTGGGAATGTATACTTGTTTGTTGCGTTTTTTGATTTCCTCTTCGAAATCAACTTTACCCAACTCCTCCTTCTTAACTACTCGTAATACATCATATATGGCTACATTGTCTTCCGTGTCGCGGGTAACAATGTGACGTTTATCATTTAGAACAACACATTTTTTAATGGCAGCACCACCTACAAATAATAGAAATCAATCAATAATGAAAATCCTTCTCCCCTTTGCAATTTCAAAACCCGCAACATACCCTTAATACATGCCAATTCTGTTCCCGTGGAGGTCCATTGAGCATCCATACCGCCACTTGAATTCAATGTACACTTGTCATACAGTGGCAGTTTCCAACAACGTATATCGGAATTCCAGGTAGTGGCCCATACCCCCGTCTTATCAATATTAAAGCAGAGACTTAATACTGGAGCCTTTTCTTCACACACCACCATCGAATTGCTGGGATTTCTCAACTCGGTTATGACAATATTACGATCACGACTACCCGATATAATATATTGGAAGTTGTCCGTCATTAATAAACTCCAAACACCCTCTTTATGGACGTGGATGGTTTGAACACAACGTTGTTGACCTAAATTCCAAATTTTTATCGTACCATCTGAACTGCCGGAAACAACTTGATTGCCATCGGCCGATACCACCAGTGCTCGTACATTTTCTGTGTGGCCTCGCAATTTCATGTTGCGTACACAGGTGCGTGGATCCCATACTCGCAAGATGTTCTCTGTGGAGCCGCTCACTATGACCGTACCAGCAGGATTCATTGCTAAACTGTAGATGGAGTCTTTACAGCCATTTAGACTAGATGCTGTGAGAAAAAAAATAATTTTTTTTATTATTATCAAGTGGGTATTTCAAAATAAATTTGATCTTACTTGTGACTGTATTATTGCTGGCAGTTAAAGCTGTTAGTGTGTTAACGTCCCACAGAAAAATCGCCTTATCCAAGCCAGCACTGGCCACCTGTTCGCGATCCTTGGCATATGCCAATGCCTGGACATAATCACGGTGGGTTCTTAGGGTAGACATGCAAAATCCTTTGTGAGCATTCCACACTTTCACCGTTGTATCACAGCTAGCACTAATTACTAAAAGGAGAAGCATACACACGTTAAATATTTCCACTTATCCCCCAAAAAACAATTTACAAATTCTCTACTGCCTTCCTTCCTCCTTCCACCCACTCTCACATACTTACAATTACGACCATTGCAACAGAGCACAATGTCATTAACCCAATCATTATGATGTTCCATGGACTGTATATATTTATCATTCGATTCGGAACGGGAGTTCCATACCCGTATTATAGCATCACGTCCGGCTGAATATAATTTACCATTGTTTGGATCTAATTGCATGGCATTGACACCATTCCGATGTTGTTTCTCCTCAGCATCTCGTATAACATAGGAGACCTAGAATGAAAACCCAAAAATGACAAACATTGACATCCACATCTAACATCGAGAATTGCAATAAATTAATTAACCTGCATTTTTTTGCGTCCTCCACAACTTTTATTATGTGTCAACATTATTTATATGACTACTTCTCTACCAGACAAAAAATCACTTGTCCAACAGAGACACACAGAGAATAAAGTCGGCTGATTAAGGCACAGGGGCACTACTGCTGTAACATCAAGAGTAGCTATTCGATAACAATGCATTCGTATTTATCTTTCCCCAATCAATTCATTCAGGCTATATATTGGATTTTAGAGGCTTTTTTTACGGACTTTACTTGTTTTTCTTCCTGAAATTATGTTAAAATTAGGGATAAGTAAATCGACTTTGGATTAATCGACTTTTAGATACTATTTTAGTTACTACGCCGTATGTGCAACACTGCCGGGCTATGGGTTACCAATGTCAGTTGTTTACATGATTGTAAAAAAGAGTATGACGGAACATTTTGGTAGCTGGCAATGCCATCGTACAGTTGACATTTCGACTATCAGCTGTTAATACTATTTTATAATTGAAAAATATTTTGAAAATTGTAAACAATTTCGATTCCTGCAGGGTTTGCAAAAGGGCAAAATTATAATTGGAAGATAGTCCTGATTTAGATTAGGCGAGTTTACTTGCAGCAATTCTTATCGTTCTCTTTTGAACTTGCTTCATGCGTTTTTTTTTCTGAAGTGACACTACAAACAAAGTACACAAAACGAATTGCCAGAAAATTGTCGGTACGAGCAATTTTTTCCAATTCTATTCCCCTTGCCCCTCTCTCCTACAATAAAAAACTTGCCGCATATGTCAACAAAACCTATATACCTTCTGGGCTGGGGAATCTTCATCCATTCTCACAACATGACCTAGGCAACGTAGTCGCTGCAGTTCAATACCTCTAACAATGTCGATGTTCGAGAATAGCTGGTACAACTCATGGTTCATTCGACGGCGATATTCGCCGTCAACGCAGATCGGCCCATAGATCTTTCGGAGAATTTTTCTCTCAAGCTCTCCAAGAGCTGACTCATCTGCTTGCGTAAGTACCCATGCTTCAGATCCATATAACAGCACGGGTAGTATCAGCGTCTTGTAGAGTGTGAGCTTGGTCAGGCGGGAGGTGGCCTTGCTTTTGATTTGTTTGCTCAGACCATAGTAGCATCTGTTGGCATCACTATCTTTGTCCGAATTTCAAAACTGATGTCATTCGCTTTGTTTATGGCGGTACCAAGGTATATAATATAGTTCTCAAGTTCCACAGTTGGTCCGAGTCTACTAGACGTCTTGCGCGTTGATGCCATCAGCAGTTTAAGTCGGAGAGGTCCTTTCTCACTTAAACTGCTGATCTTGTGCCAGATAAAGTTATCCTGCATAGCCAAATAATTTAAATAATTTTGCAGAAATGCCAAACGCAGATATGGCTTTAAACACCTCTGAACGAATAGGGCTTTATAGTCGACAAATAGATGGAATGTGTCGATGTGTTTTTCGTGGGTTTTAAATTGTTTTAGACTTCCAAAACTTTCTGTTGTAATTTTAAAGATTTCAATTGTAATGCGAGATTTCCATTTGTATTTCTCAATATGTCAGTTGTTATACAAAAAATCAATTTGTAATTCGAAATTCGAAATATTTCATTTGCAATTTCCAACTTTTTACAACATTACCTATAATCCGACAAGGCGTACAGAAAAATTCAACTTCCCCACTTTTGTAAAATGTTGTGTATGGCGTTTTTCACTCTCGATGAATATGAAGGAATTGGTTTTACAGCAAGTGCATCAAAAATGGAGATATTAATAACAATAGATTTTGTTTAATTTTATTATTTTATGAATTGTATTCCTTAATAAGTCTAAAAAATAAATATCACCACCTAGCCAAGATGAGGTCTGAATAACAATTAGTCGACTGAAGAATAACAAAGCAGCAAATGCCGATGGATTACCAGCCGACCGGTGTATCAGATGTATGCACCAACTGAGTATTACAATTTGACTAGAGGAATGCATGCCCAATGATTGGAACCTCTGCAATATGTGTTCCGTGCACACAAAATAAGACAAGACGATATTTGCCAGCTATAGAGGAATTAGTCTCCTTTCCATCGCATATAAAGTGCTATCCAGCGTGCTGTGTGAACGACTGAAGCCAATGCTCAATGATATTATTGGATCTTATCAATGCGGCTTCAGACCTGTTAAATCCACTATAGACCAGATTTTCACACTGCACCAAATCCTGGAAAAGACCCGTATACATCGACACTTTTTCCACGTTTTCGTCGACTAAAAAGCCGCATTCGACAGCCCTATCCGCTCAAAGGTGTTTAAGGCCATGTCTGTCACAAGGTCAGCAGTGAAAGTCGGAGAGGACCTCTCGGAGCCCTTCAATACCGAACGAGGATTCAGACGAGGTGACAGTTTGTCGTGTGACCTTTTTAACATCCTCCTGGAAAAGGTCATACGAGATGGAAATATGAACAGAAATGGCACTCTGTACACCAAACAACACATGTTACTCGCCTACGCTGACGATATCGACATAATGGCCCATCGAGCGGTAACAACCACCTTTGAACGAATTGAGAAGGAGTTTGCTAAAGTGGGACTGGCAGTAAATGGCGAGAAACCCAAGTTCATGGCACAATGAATAGGTAGTCCATTTAGCGCAGCTGATGTCTTGATTAACTGTCAAAGTGGGTAATTTCCACTTGAATTCGATGTACAGTGTTGCCAACCATTTGAAATATTATATGGAAAAATGTGTCAGATAATCGAGACAAAAACAAATGTTTTTGTTTTGATACATCACCTTATTATTGCATCATGCCCAAGTTGATGGTATCAACGCGCAAGACGTCCAGTAGGCCCTACTTGAATTCGATGTGCAATGTTGCCTACCATGTGAAATATTATATGGAAAAATTTTACAGATAGTCGGGACAAAAACAAATGTTTTTGTTTTGGTACATCACCTTATTATTGCATCGTGTGAAATACGGAGAAGAATAGTGTGGGCCAACAGATGCTACTATTTACTGAGCATGACACAATGAATAGGTACTCCATTTAGCACAGCTGATGTCTCGATTAACTGTCAAAGTACGTAATTTCTACTTGAATTCGATGCAAAGACATAGAAACCGTAAAGACTCGACAAAACGCAAAATATTTTATGAAAAATAGTTTATGAAAAAA
Source organism: Musca vetustissima (assembly GCF_032173495.1). Lineage (NCBI taxonomy): Eukaryota > Metazoa > Arthropoda > Insecta > Diptera > Muscidae > Musca > Musca vetustissima. The sequence continues at coordinate 227,455 of NW_026880581.1, forward strand.
TATCCAGGGGAATAAAAACGCCAATAGGCGAAAATGTGTGAATAAAATGTAAATAAAATTAGAGGCCTGCACTCAAAATATGTATTTTCATTTTATAAGCTTAAGATATAGCATTAAAAACGTTTAATATTGTTCTCTCTGTTGTTATGATATCGTAACAACAGAGGAAAAGCCATCTATTGGAAATTATTGACGTATCGATTGTCCTATCTTTATACTTTTATGTCTTTGTTCGATGTGCAATGTTGCCAACCATGTGAAATATTATAAGGAAAATTTTGACAGATGGTCGAGACAAAAACAAAGGTTTTTGTTTTGTTACATCACCTTATAATTGCATCATGGGTCTGGGTAAGCAACTCAAAAACAAGGCCAGACCAAATTCACACTCTACATGACGCTGATACTACCCGTGCTGTTGTATGGATCTTAAACATAGGTACTTGCGCAAGAAGATTAAGCAGATCTTGGAGTGTTTGAGAGAAATATTCTCCGGAGGATCTATGGGCCGATTTGCGTCGACGGTGAATATCGCCGTCGAATGAACTGTACCTTATATTCTCGGACATCGACATAGTCAGTTATATCGAGCTGCAGCGATTACGTTGGCTAGGTCATGTGAGAATGGATGAGGATGCCCCAGCTCAAAAGGCATATAAAATGATGGTTCACGCAGAAGGGAAAGGCCACGAATTCGATGAAAAGATCAAGTGGAAGGCAACCTCTCGGAACATGGTATTTCAAATTAGATGATGAGGTGTGCACAAGATCGACGCGCCAGAATTTTTTTTTAAGCTCGGCTTATGAAACAATCCATGATGCAATACAGTAGATATCGGATATAATCACATCTCATATAAGAAAAAATCGGATATAAGAAAGATTATCAAAAACACCGAGCCTTTTTACATCTTCTCAGTGTAAAAATTACTTCATATAAGAAAAACACGAATAAGAAAAACACTGATATAAGAAATGTTTGTCAAACACCAAAGCTGTCATATAAGAAAATATTTAAGATTGTTGGCCACACTGAATATGTTTAAGGGAACCCCACCCATTCTCGAAATTAATTTTTCAAGATTTTTAATGAGCTGGTAAATTAATACCAATGCTTCTTAAGGTTTGTAACTTTGCACATATATATTTGAAGATTTAAAAGAGAAGAAAAATAATTTACAAAAAATTTTTGTTATTGTTTTGTTGTTGTTTTTTGTAATTAAAGAAAAGTCCTTATTTTTGATGGAGGGCATGATAACTTCTCACTGGAACATTGGAATCCGAAAATTCCAAAGGTGTTAGAATGAGTACATGTCTGGCTCTCGTATGAACTAGGATTATTGACTTCGCTCTAAAATTAACAAAATGGCGGAACTTTGAAAAAATATTTTTGGAAAATCGTCGATTTTTGACCAAAACCCAAGTTCAAAAGTAAGGAAGCTCTTCACCGATTGACTTTATCCTAGTTCATACAATAGCTATACACTCACAGAGAAACGTGTAAAAATTTGGAATCGATTGGGTTATTAGTTTTTGAGTTATCGTGCCCGCCATTCGCAACAGAGAAAACGTGTTTAAAGTTTGAGAAGCCCTTTAACTGTCACCTGATGCTGACACAATAAATCGGCTATATTTTCAAGAGTTCTTGAGATTTTCATTTGAAATTTTGTAGGGACATTCTTGAATTAGTGTAGAATCGAATTAAATAAACAAAAAAAATTGACCCCGAGAATGGGGGGGGGGGGGGTCCCCTTAAATATTGCTAGTCAAACTATGAATTTTGTTATTTTTATTTAAATTTTTAGTTTTTAATATACTGAATTGTTCTTGCCAAACTGTGATCTAATTTTGTAACTTTGTATTTTTATATACTGAATTCTTTTATTTAATAAAATATTGTTCTTTAAAACATGCTTTTCATTTCAACATTTGACTTTAGGAAAATATATTATTATAAGAAATAGATTTCTTATACGCGTATGTACTCTTATAAGAAACAACTTTCTTATATTTGATAATTCCATATAAGAAAAAAACGCATATAACAAAGAAATCTCTTACTTTTTGAAGTTTCTTATTTCCGATATCTACTGTATTAAGGTAATGTATCAAAACAAACACCCTTTTTGTCTCGACCATTTGTCAATTTTTTCCTGATAATATTTCACATGGTTGGCAACATTGCACATTTAATTCAAGTAGAAATTACACACTTTGACAGTTAATCAAGACATTAGATACTCTAAATGGACTACCTATTCATTATGCCATGGAACAAACTTTCTGTCACAAACCAGGTAAGTAAAGGTAAAGTCACACTAGGCAAATATTTGACGAAAAGTGTCAAATATTTCTTTGCGTAATCTGACCACAAAATATTTTCAATGGCAAACACAAAAACAGCTGATTTTGGGCAAACAAAATTATTTGACAGTAAAAAAAATTTTGCGTAAAGTGCCCCCAATGTGAACGCCGACTAGCAAATATTCGCCTTATTTTTGGGTAAACATTTATTTGCCCTTACAATATTTTTGAACGGGCAAACAATGGAAAATAACAGCTGATGAATTCATTGTTTTGGCATTTATATTGTTGGAATTTCGTCATTTTGTTTGAAAAAAAAAACATTTTTGACACTTTATCCAATCAAATATGGCATTTTTATTAGTGAAAAACATAATTTCAGGCCCTATGTACGCTTTCAAACCGAATAAGCTTAATATTGGCATTTCGAATTCTTTTTGCGAAAGACACCGCCTCGCAATGTTCAACATAGGTAGCTGCGATATAATGACAAAACCCGGTTTTCCATCTGTTCGATTTTAAACATATTTTCAAGCGATGTGGCCGTGGTTTGCATTTGGGATTTAGATGGTAAATTATCTCGTCACATACAATTTTCAAATTTGGACATATGGTCTAGACAAATATGGAGTTTTGACATATTCTCCATACAAAGGTCCCGCCCCATTTGGTACAATCCGAATTTTTTATTACCAAATGGGATCTAATTTGGTGGTGGTTATTATCCTGGCAAGATCTAGCTACATCCTCCATATATACGTTACATCCGATTTAATATATAAGCGGATTCCGTAAGGGTATGATGTATATTGTACTATTTAGAACAATTGGATAAAATACCTTATTAATAACTTATAAAATATACGACAGGATTTAAAAAATAATCGAAGTTGGCCATAATTTCTCTCTATATTTGCTGGCAAATAAATTTATGCTTTCTGACAGTTTGATCCAACTGTTTCATGGTGCAAATATATTTTCCAATGTGACCACACGTCAAACATGTTTTCCCATTTCATTATTTGACACTATTTGCTCACTGTTTGAGCAAACAAAATGTGTCAAATATTTGAGTGTAATGTGAACACAAAATCAAGAGTGTGCAAATTTGACATTTTTTTGGGCAAACAAAAAATTTGTCAAATATTTGCGTAGTGTGACCTTAGCTTAAGTAAGTAAGTGCCAAAATAAAAACATTTATTTTTACCCCAACATCTGTCAAATTTGCCCAACTAATATTGCAGATGGTTGGCAACATTGAACCTCGAATTCAAGTCGAAACTACGCACTTTGACAGTTAATCGAATAGTCAGCTGCGCTAAATGGACTACCTATTTATTGTGTCATGATAAAAATTAAAAAAAAAAAAATGTGAAAATAGTTGCAAATTTGGGTATCATGATTTCGTTCATGATTTTAAATGAACCCTGCAAGGCGATATGAATTTGTATGATTAATCAGTACATAATGACATTCCACAAAATAAAGAAAACACACACTTTGGTTATTTTATTTTGAAATATATTACTTTTTATTTTGTAGGCAGTTTTTAAAGAACATATTATTTTATAATGACATTTATATAATGAATATGTTGTTTTTGTAGGGGGGGGGGGGGGGGGGGGGGGTTTTGAATAATAATAATCATCATCATAATCATTTTCACTTGTTTATTCGTTTTTTTTTTTGGTTTTTCATGTCATACTAAATTTCACCTATACTTCCCATACTTTTTTGTATTTAATTATATGTATTTATTACGTTTATCCATTTTATAATAAATTTTGCTGATGCTTTTACAATTTCTATCCAACGTTTACAAACATTTTCCGTTATTTTCATTTTATAATTTTCATGAAGTCATTTAAAAAAATTGTTTATTATGCCTTTTTTAAATATAATTACTCATTGATAATTAAATAAAGAAAAGAAAAAAATAAAAATTAGGAAAAAACGTAAGAAAAAATTATGCTATAGTTTTTTATTTGTTTTCTCTTTTTTATTTTATTTTTTGTATTAATATTATGTATATAATAATATATGTATGTATATGTGTGTATATTTCAATATTATTATTATTATTTGTATTGTTATCGATATTATATTTTTTTTATTATTTTATTTAATGTTAATATCATAGATCACTGAATTACCTTAAATAAAAAAAGAAATTTTTTTTCGGTATTTTTTTAATATTTATTTAATATACTGAAAATTTTTTTTAACATAATTTGTATTTATTTTCTACTGTTTTTTTTGTATTTTCTTATATAATTTAATTATTCTTTAAATACAATATGTATGAAAGTGTGGCATTTAGTGTAATATTTTTTTTTTGTTTGTTTGTAAATATGTCTGTTGTCTGCGCACCAGTTTCTTTCTTTTTGAGGAAATTTTTTGAAACGTGATTATTTTTGTTTTCCATTCAACAATTTATCTTTTTTCCTTTAGCATACAAAAACACTTTTTCATCATCATTATTATTATTATTATTTAGGTTAATTTATATAATATTTTAGAATTGCTTGTTCATTATTTTTGTTTTGTATTAACTGTATTTGTTTTATTTTAATATTTTTGAATTTGTAAAAACAATGAGGTAAAAATTATTATGTTTACTTGTATTTCTTATATTGGAAACATAACAAAGTTGTTGTTCAATTAATAACAATAAAATGTATATATTTGTTTGGTTTGTTTTAATTTATAATAATTTACATAAATTCTTTTAATTTTTTGTTTATTTTTTTACTTACTATACTTTATATGTAATTTTCTTATATATAATGTCTATAGTTATAATTTGTCTTTTTTGTTTTGTTTGTCTATATCAATGATTATTATTTTATAACATGAAACATAAATTGTAAGGTTTTATGAGTGTATTTTAATGTCCTTCATAAATTGGTTATGTGTTTGAGCCCCATATACAATTGGTCTGTTCCCGTACTGCAAGAATCTACTACTTTTTACTACGATAACGAATTTTCCTTTATGATATCGAAGAAAATAGTAAAATCTAGTAGATTCTTGCAGTACGGGAACAGACCAAATATGTACAAATTAAAAAAATCTTCAAAATTTTAACAAAAATTATGGAGTTAAAAATTTCAAAACGTCTTCGGCAAAATTCATTGGACATATTACAGTTGAGTTTGAGTTTATATAGTAATATTTACATAATATGCAGTATGCAAAATTCATATTCGGACATCAATGATAAACTTAAAAATATATATATAAAACGGCATATACATTAGAACTTTTTTACCGGGTTAACCTACTTTATGAGGATTTATTTGACATGTATGCAAAGGAACTGACATTTAAAACCCATTGGGTTACGAAATCCGGTTAAATGTAAACGTACTATAATAGAAAAATTCAAAAATGTATGACATTTATTTTGTATATTAAAAAAAAAAAAACAAAAAAAAGTGGCATCAAAAGCTAGATGTCGCTGCTTGAATTTTATTGCTAACAAAACTCTATAACAAATACCATGGCATAATTACAGAAGGTAGTCTCATTTGAGAAATTGATAATGGCAACCCTTTTTAATTTGGAATTCATATATCAATTTCATGATGCAATAATAAGGTGATGTATCAAAACAAAAACATTTGTTTTTGTCTCGATTTTCTGTCAAATTTCACATGGTTGGCAACACTGCACATCAAATTCAAGTAGAAACCATGATGCAATAATAAGGTGATGCATCAAAACAAAAACCTTTGCTTTTGTCTCGATTATCATGGTAGAAACCATGGCACAATGAATAGGTAGTCCATTTAGCGCAGCTGATTTCTCCATTAACTGTCAAAGTGGGTAATTTCTACTTGAATTCGATGTGCAGTGTTGCCAACCATTTGAAATATTAAATGGGAAATTTTGACAGATAATCGAGACAAAAACAAAGGTTTTTGTTGGTATACATCACCTTATTATTGCATCATGGTAGAAACCATGATGCAATAATAAGTGATGTATCAAAAGAAAACCTTTGTTTTTGTCTCGATTATCTGTCAAATTTTTCCATATCATATTTCACATGGTTGGCAACACTGCACATCGAATTCAAGTAGAATTTACACACATTGACAGTTAATCAAGACCTCAGCTGCGCTAAATGGACTACCTATTCATTGTGCCATGGTAGAAACTATGCACTTTGACAGCTAATCGAGACATCAGCTGCGCTAAATGGACTACCTAATTATTGTGCCATGATCAATTTCAAATAAAATGAAAAATAAATTCCGTAAAATTGTATGTATGTCGACTGGTATATTTTCAATAAATTATACAAAATATATTTTCTAAAGCCGAACATTGCTCTCAAGATTTAATCATGGTTGTTACATCTTATATTTATAAGTTTTAGAGGCAGGGAACTTCATATTTATAAATATAAATTGTTTAGTAATTTTACCACTGATGATTAAACCTCTAATGCTATCATTTCAAAAAGAATATTCTTGATTATGATGCAATAATGAAGTTATGTATCAAAATAAAAAAAAAAACTTTGTGTTTTTCTCGACCATGTGTCAAATTTGTTCTTATAATATTTAACATGGTTGGCAACATTGCACATCAATTTCAAGTAGAAATTTCGCACTTTGGCAGTTAATCGAATCATCAGCTTTTGCTTGTGTCATGATTCTTGATAATGATGAAGGTCCTATAGATTAACTTGAGAAGCATCAGAAATAAAAACCGAAGTTATATCAATTTCAAAAAGAATTGGGAGTTGACATAGCATGCATATCGAAAACATATTTATATTTATACACAGATTATTTTTTATATCTAATTATGACATTATAAGAAAAGACAGACTATCATATGGTGGCGGCGTTGCCATCATAATAAAGAATACTATAAAATGCACCACTATTGACATTCCAATTACGAACTGCAATCTACAAATAATTGCTTATTGTATAAACAACGATTCTGGGCTTATAATTATACTATCTACATATATCCAACCAAAAGAGACATTTAACACTGATGACTTAATTAGTATTTCCACTCGCATTCCACAAGATGCTAAAATTAGAATGTGCGGCGTCTTTAACTACCATCACCAATTTTGGGGCTGTAGTAATACAGATGTTCCTGAAGAAAATATGCTTTACTCTTTTAGAAAATTAATATATGGTCATTCTATATGGTGGTAGCAGCTGTCCTTGGATCTACCAGTTTGTATCTCTTCATTGCTCTTGTTAGAACATGGTCCACTTCAAATGAATGTCTTGTTTCAGGCCATTGCGCTATAATTATGTAGATTAACTTGCATACGGGATATTATAAAAGAGCTACAGTATACCAAAAAAACATAGCTCAAGATCGAATTAACCATGATATAATTTAAATACTTAACGACGACCAATATTTGCAATGCCCTGAGCCAGCAAATAGATATTTCACAAAAATTCAAAAGGGAATATTCAGATAACGGTCTCTTAACGGCAACTCTTATTAAAGCACTACCTTGATACATAAAAGCATTGTACAGGATTAAAAATGAAAATAATAGGCCAATATGATTAATTCTCTACATTCAGAGAAGAAAAACGAAAGGTTGTGCGATGGCATTAGTGTTGACATATTCTGGCCCAATCGAACCTATCAACGTACCCCTCCTGTTGGCAACATTTTAAATGAGAATGACTTTACGATGGATGAACTGAACACGGCTATTAGCGCCTCCATGGTCGCAAGCGCAGGTATTGGCGGCATTCGACACGGCCGTATGAAAGGATTTAGTAACGAGGTTAAAGGAAATCTTTTATAATTTTAAAATCATATATTGATATCCAGAGATACTCCGACCACAAGGTTAAAATACAAGCTTTACCCATTACAGTAATTTTGATTTCCTTTAAAGTATTTCGTTTAAATGCACACATCATATCTGCACATTTAATATCACAGCTCAGAATTTTCACTCATAATTACTGTTTAATGCAATAAAAGTATTCCTTATGTATCATTATTACATACAACATATTTAAAAAATTGGACGATATACAGTTGGAACTGTCCCCACAGAAATTGAAAGACATGCTCTTCAATATCTCTACCCGACGTCTCATTCAAACCATCCTGATTTACACATTAACAGCAAACATATCGAATATTCAGGATTCAACCTGGACTCGAAGTTTAGTTTAACACCACATACTGATCACATACACAAGACAATATTTTAATTTATGAATATTATCCGAGTCCTTTGTGGGGTATCCTGGAGAGGCAACCAGCATCAACTTATCTGTCTATACATTGGCGTAGTAAGGCTCAAAATAGAATATGTGCGACATTTATTGATTGGCACACCACAAAACAAGATGCTTAAAATTCAACGGATACAGTTTTAAGCTCTGAGATCCGTCATCGAAGCGATGATCTTCACGCATACGCAATCTTTCGAAGTGGAACCCAAGGTAATGCCCTTGTCGGAAAAATTTGAACTACTTGCCAATAACCAAAACCCAGCCAACGAATATATTCTGGTATATAACGAGAAATTTAAAGCTAGGCCTTCGCTTTTCCAACTTTGGATGCCATCGCTAAACATTAGGGCATCATTCTCATTGGATCCCTACTCCTTATTAGAACATGTGACCTTATCAACGCAGACAGTAAATCAGTTCTCCTGGCCATTCAATCTCAAAACAATAAAATTTAAAAATCTTCCCCAATTGTGGTGGAATTGGCATTTGTTTTTGTCCCTACCATTTACCAATTTTTTCTATTAATATTTAACATGGCTTGCACATCGAATTCATGAATAAACTACGCACTATGATATTTATATAAGTTTATATGAAATTTTGAAAAATCTGCTTGAATACTTCGTGCTGGGAATCTGCCCAACCCATTGGATGACGAAATCGAAATGGACCTCATCGATCTCGATAAATAATTTATCGATGAGGTCCCATCTCCACCAATAAAAAAAGGCACTCTTCTTCTTGAAGTGGAAAACTGTGGATCGCCTGATCAAAGAAAAAGTTAATTTCATTTTAAACATTGTTTTAAAACAATCAATAAAAGACTAAAAGTGTCAAATTTGAATTTTGAATTAAAAATGTTTAAAGTGTGTTTAATTTGCGGTCAACAAAACGTAAGTATCGTCCTAATACTCGTTGTGTTGTTGTAGTTGCAAATTTATATTGTTGTCCGTCTGGTTCAGCAATAATCTTAGATTCGAAAACTACTCAGTAGAATTAGAATCACTACAAGCCCTTTCGACTGTATCGGAACTTGTACACTTCGAAAATTCTTCAATTTTAGTGGGTGTACGAATACGAATTTTGCATACTGTAGTTCAGTAAGAATGTTGAGCATTCTGAATATAAATTGTAATCTATTAGCATACCCAATTTCCCACAAGACTAATGGATTAAGTTTGTTCAAATTTGTAGCTTTTGATTACACAAAGTGTTGACAGATCTGTAATATATATCGCTTGAATACTTCGATCATATAGTGACACTATTGAGATTAATGATCTGACCTCGTTCAAGAGGTTTTTTTTCGCTCGAATATTTCTCAAATAGACAACAAATTGAAATATTGCACACATTTTGTTTGGGGTTTATATTAATGGATATTTTCTGTGTATGGTTAAATTTATAAAATGTTTATATATGTATATGTTACACTTTTTATTTCATCCATTGTATTTTTTTCTTTTCTCTGATAATATAAAATGTTCTAATATCTAAATTTTAATTCCCAATTGTTTTTTGTTTCCTTTTTTGTTTTAGTAAATATATAATTTGTATGTTAATGTTATAATATATTTTTGTAAATAATTTAATACTTATTATATAATTAATTATTTTTTATTTATTTATTTTTGTTAAGGATATACGACGGCGGGGATTAAATGATTATTGTGTGTGTGTTTGTTTGTTTTTATTTTATTTAATAATTAATAATATTTTTATATTATATGTCCACTATAACCACTACAAGTGAAAGTAGGAGGTTTTGCAATTGTAATAATAATTATTATGGCGAGGGTTAGGTATATAATTCCCAGCAAGGAATTTAAAGATTTGTTGGGGCTTTCTTTCTATTTGCAGGAGGGTTGTAGGCATTATTCGGATTAAAGTTAGCTGCAATAGTTGGATTAGACTGATTTGGACTGGCAAATATTCTCTTTTCCTTTGTTGGATATTACCAATTTATTCATAATAATACTAGTAATTGAATATATATATATATGGATTACTTATAGCATAACAATATTTGTTTTGAAACTATTTTCTTGATTAGATATGTTGTCAGTGTTTATCTTTGCAGGAGAGAGAGAAAGAGAGAAAAGTGAATGTGCAAATATTTTTCCTGGTAAAGCGTATATTTTTACAATGTGAAAATAAATTTGTTAAGTTTCTTGTATAAGATTTGTTGTTGTTGTGGTTTTTACAAATATTGTCCGACAGATTCCCTATAGACCGATAGCTGTGTTTACATCAACCACATTTGTTTTGAGGCAAAAGTCATTCTGTATTCTCTGACATGGTTTCCGTATTTTGTTTCCACATCTTGACATTGCTGCCGTTGCTTCTCTCGGTGTATATTTATATTACAAAGAAATATATTATTAAGTACAATAGTATTATATATGTATTTACATACTTATATGATAGATCTATAGTTTATATAACATACATTACATTTATACATATACAAATTAACGGTTAAATTACAAAGTGCTACCGTCAGATTTAAAAAAAGTGAGGCTATTTTGGAGAGAATATGTATCAGTAAATACGGAATGGAGTGTATATTCCTACGGGAGAATTCCTATAATTAGACCAAAATATACATCGAGGACCTGATGTCATCGAGTGCAAATAACAATGACCAAAAACGATTTTCAACTTTTCGATTTTTGCCTTTACTAAAAAATGTCCTTCGATTTTGTCAAAACTGTTTAAAATCGATTTTTTCTGACTTCTACAAACTCGACTAAAAATTTGATTTTTTATATGAATTATTGTGAATAGAAAAAGTAAAGTTTGGAAATAATTTGTGCAAATTGAGCTTTTTTTTTTTGCTTACGATTTTCAAAAGTCGACTTCGACTTTTAGACTTTTCAATACAAAAAGTCGATTAAGCGATTAGTCGAAAGTTGATTTACTTATCCCTATATGGAACGCTTTGTATCCTTCCATCCTTCCTTCCCCAGGGCACACATACTAAATTTAAATGTCCATTCGAAATAACAAACAACAGATTTTTGGTTGCACAAGCGGAACTAATACAAAGATAATTCGCATAAGCCGTTGTATTATGCGAAGTTTTCTGAGAATATTAGTCAATCTCCTAATTGGAGCGTACCCAAGTGGCAGATAGGGTAATGTCGATGATCATACTAACTTTACAATCAGTGAAAATTGGAGGAGTAATGTTGTCAACCCAACCTTCCTAGACTGGTGTGGATTTAAGATTAAATTTCCAGTATGAACATGAACACCACCAAGAAACCCATGGTACAAGAAAGAAGTAGTTATCTAAGGCACAAAAGCATAAAAAAAGCAGCGTAAATTCAACAGCAACAGTAAAAATAAACGTGATGGAGACTTCCTCGGAAGTGAAAAAAGGAGAGAGGAAAAACGTGTTTCGCCTGATAACAAGAGAAGTCATATCCTACCAAGGTCCTTTAAATTTTGGTTAAAAATCCCTTATACTGTCAAATTTTTTAGTTTACGTTTTCATATCATTAAGTCATAATTGAAAGTATTTTGACAGCTCGGGTAAATTATTTGGCCTCACCGGACGTCAAAGGAGATTGGCATGGAAACATCCTCCTGTAGAGATGAAGAAGGAAACCTAATACAAGATACAGAGCAGTGCGTCCGAATCTTCCGTGAAGGCCAGCAACTTCAAAATGACTAACTGGAATTCACAAAAGAGGAAAACAGCGGCAATAAGAGATGATGGTAGAGAGTGTATACCACCTAGCCAAAAGGTCATAAAAGCAAGTAATCGGCGGAACAACAAAGCAGCTGCTATGTTGTGATTAAGAACTATTCAAGACTTGTTGCCAGATGCTGGTCAACAGGCGCATGCACCAGCTGATTAGCACAATTTGGTTCAGGGGTAGCTGCAGTGATTGGAACCTCAGCATCCTGTGTCCCGTGCACAAAAAAGGAGACAAGACGATATGTGCCAACTATAGACGAGTAAGTCTCCTTCCCATCGCATATAAAGTGCTATCCAGTGTGCTGTGTGAACGTTTGAAGCCAATGGTCAATGACATCACCACCATTGACCAGATATTCACTCTGCGCAAATCCTGCGACTATAAAGCCGCATTCGACATCCCTATCTGTTCAGAGGTGTTTAAAGTCATGTCTGCGTTCGGTATTTCTGCAAAATTAATACGGCTATGCAGGATAAACTTTCAATTTTGGACTATTAAAAACAGGCCAATAAACTTTCAATTTTTTTTTGCGAATACAGGTTCTGGACAGTGAACATGCATAATATGCCACAAAATGTAAGCATTCTTGTTTCGTCGGTGTTCTGAGGGTAAAAATATGGTGTGGTGGCGAAATAAGACAAAACTACATGGACACTGCTAGACCTTGAACAAAAAACAGGTTTCTACCAAAAAGGCCATATTTACAGAATGGAAGGCAAGTACATAGTCAAACTCATGAAATTGATGCGCTTTGAGATAGTTAAAGATTTTATATACCTTGGTACCGCCATAAATAAAACGAATGACATCAGTTTTGAAATTTGGAGAAGGATTGTGATGGCCAATAGATGCTACTATGGTCTTAGTAAGCAGTTTAGAAGCAAGGCCACCTTCCGCCAGACCAAACGCACACTTTACAAGACGCTGATACTAACAGTGCAGTTATACGGATCTAAAGCATGGGTACTTGCGCAAGCAGATGAGGCAGCTCTTGGAGTGTTTGAAAGAAAAATTCTCCGAAAGATCTACGGGCCGTCCTGTGAATATCGGGATCGAGTCAACCACAAGCTTTACAATTTATACGCGGTCATCTACATAGTCAGACGTATTGAGCTGCAGCGACCACGGTGGCTAGGAAATGATCTGCGAATGAATGAGAATGCCCCAGCTCAAAAGGCTTATAAAAGCGAACCTACTGATGGTTCCCGTAGAAGGGGAAGGCCACAAACAAGATGGAAAAACAAAGTTGAAAATAAAATCTTGGAACGTGGTCTTTCAAATTGAAGGATTTGCGCACAAGACCGATGCGCTTGGAAATCTTTTTTAAGCTCGGCTTATGGAACAACTGTTCTGTAACAAGCCTGCTAAGTAAGTAAGTAATATATATTCTATAGCAGCCACGGGCAGAGCGTAAAAAAATCGGGTCTCACGCATTTGTCTATGTGTGTGTGTCAATGGTTTTTCAGTTGGTTCAGTTTGAATGTGTGTGAGAGAATAGTGATATTTGCTCTCGCGAGAGTGCACGCGTGCGGTGGCTCGCCCGATATTGTTCTATAGCACTGGTCGGCATTGGACCGAGTAAACATGTCATGATGGTGTGCATCTCTACAGAAAGCGCGTTTGCGGTGTGAAGTAAACAAAAGAATCAACAAAACTTTAAAGATTAAATATAGACAGCGATAGTGACGACGTAAACAGACCGAACTTTGTTATTTAATTAAATTCTTTTAATTTCTTGATGAAGGTGGTGTGTGCTGTTGTTTGTTTTTATGATTTTGATCACTGTTCTATATCAGGGAGAAATGTATTATTGAAAGGCCACAAATGAATCAATAAAGCTTTATTTCGAATTTGGATTTTAAAGAATGAAGAAGGTCAGCGATAGTGACGAGCGATCAATTTTATTTACTTTTTTTTTAAATTTGATTCACACCGATGGAAAGCACATGTTTAACGTGTGTGGCCCGCTTTAACTTTGTGTGCTAGTCACACACATACATTTACAAATTGCCATCCTCTCACCGTGTGCATCACTGTTCTATAGTATAAAAGCTGTAACATTTTTTAGTTTCATGTTACTGATTTTTAGTGTGACTCACTGTATATAACCTCACTTTTTGCGAGTTTGAGAATTAGAGTTACTTTTTTTAATATGATGGGAGCACAGTGTTGTGTTTTTGAAATAAATAATTCATTTTTTATTCTTAAATGTGGATTCTACAAAAAAAAAAAAAAAAAAAAAAATGGATTAAGGGCGGAGGAGTTCATTTTGTTGTTGTTTTTTTTATAAAGGTTTTTGTTATGTCACATAAACTTAATAAATATTTTAATTTAAATTCTATACAATTGGTCGAGTATATGTACTATTAACTATATTTTACTAATTTCGAGCCTTGACAGTTTTCCCTTTTAGGGGGAAATTTTACTTTACTTCCACCCAAATTGAGAAACCAACTTCTTTAGATTCATTTTTTGTATTGTTGGTTATGAAAATTGTAATTTTAATTTTTAATTCTTTGAATTTTAGATATTTTGGAAAATAATAATATAATTGAAGCTATGTTGTTATAAATTTGTGTTTTTGTGTTTCTTTTTTATATATTTTTGTTTAGTTTTAAAGTTAGCTTAATAAGGCATATAAAATTTGTTTGTGTGTTAGTGATTGTGTACGAGTTTAGTTTAGTATATGTATGTGTAATTACTTGTGAAATGTATTTTTTGTTTTTTTTTGGTTTTTGCATTTTTGTGTCCCAAAATGAAAAGGACACAAATACGGACATGTTGAAATTAAGCCATGCAGATTTGAAAAAAAATCATTAGAAACTAATTTAAAAAAAATCCCATTCGCACGAACTTTTTGTCAAAACTTCCATATATGTATCCTTTCTATTTGGACATACTTATTTTATGCTTTTCTTTTTAACTGTTTTGTGGTTTTTATTATGAAAATTAAGGCCTTAGTGTATGTGTTTGTTTTACGTTATCTTTCATTCGCACTTTTTCTTGTGTACTTTCTTTCCATTACAATGTATTCAGCCATATTTGTATTCTGAAAAAATGATACTTACATTGACATTGTGATATATTTCTTATGTGAGTATGTTCTCCATTTACGTTATTTTCTTATTTTTGATATGATTTGTGTAAAGGAAACAGATATTTAGAGTGGTTTCTTAACTACATTTCTACACCATAACCACAAAATAAAAAAATTCCAATTAAATTTTGAAATGGAATAAAAAAAGTAACTGTACTTTTCACAAAATCTGATAATTCCACTCACCGTCCCACTATGTCGCGAGTTCATATAACAGCGGCCAACAATATAAAAAGTTGTCGTAGGTGGATGAAATTTGGTGCAAGTGCTTACTTATTATTGACCTAAAAAGCAGCAGACAACAAAATTGGATAGATCGGACCAAGATTTGGTATACCTCCCATATAGTGGGTCTTGAGAATTGTACCCAGTTTGGCCTATAAAATCTTTAATTTTCAACCAAATTCAATGAAAATTGGCATTTTATATCTCCATAAAGCAAACTGAGAAAAAACTGAATAGATCGGACCAAGATTTGGTATACCTCCCATACACAGGGTCTTGAAAAATCCGCCTTTTGTGCCTATAAAATCGTTAATATTCTGCCAGATTCGATGAAAATTGACAGTTTACTTAAAATTGGGATGAAGACAGTAATAAGTGTTGCAATTTAGTTTTTGTTGGCGTTTCAGAAAGTTTACCATACAAAGGACCCTTAATAAAAATCCATAAAATTCCTATTTCACTATTTATATATATTATCTATATATACTGATCTAAGCAAAGCATTCGATAGAGTTTCGCATGATATTTTATGTTTAAAATTACAGAGCTTAGGGTTTCATTCGAACTTTCTTGCATGGATTTATTCCTATATCACAGGCAGAGTGTGCAAAGTAGTAATAGAAGGATTTATATCTAGTCCTTTTATCCAAACTTCTAGTGTGCCTCAAGGTAGTATCCTTGGGCCACTTCTTTTCAATTTATTCATTAATGATATAGCAAAGTGTTTTCATAGCTCTAATTTCCTCTTATATACGGATGATCTCAAAATTTTTAAAAAAGTAGAATCGTTTCGTGATATTTTTGATTTGCAACATGATCTTAACAATTTAGTTGTGTGGTGTGAGGAGAATAAGCTTGAGTTGAATATTTCAAAATGTTCCCATGTTTCATTTTACAGGTGTTTAAACCCAATCCAATCAACTTTTAAGATGTTTGATACGTCTTTGTCTTTTGTTCCGCATTTGGACCACATAATTTCTGAAGCCTACATGGTACTTGCTTTTGTAAAAAGAAATTGCGCAGAATTTTCTGATCCTTATACCCATAAAATTGTTTATACAGTCTATGTCAGATCTAAACTTGAATACGCGTCAATCATTTGGGACCCCTACTGCAACTCCCATATATCTCGTGTAGAAAGGATTCAAAGACGTTTTACAAAGTTTGCTCTAAAAAAATTCACTGCTGACACGCCCTCTTATAAATCTAGGTGTTTATTACTGGGATTGCAAAGTTTAGAAACTCGAAGAAAGGTCTAATCTGCATGTTTTATATTTGATATACTTAATAATAAAATTGATTCTCCAGATTTATTATCGTTAGTACCCATTTTTGTCCCACCGAGGAGTTTACGTGTTTTGAATATTTTTAATATTTCATTTCACCGCACGTATTATGGTCGAAATGGACCCTTAACTCGTACATTTTTGAGTATAATCTCAGTATATAATAAATTACAAAAATAGTCTAAACTATGCATTGATTTCAGCATGTCTAAAGAAATTTGTAAATCAATTTTGTATGAAATATTTCTTTGAATTTAGAAAAATAGTTAATTTTAATAACTAGATATATTATCTTAGTCTGTAAGTATACTGAATTCCATTGACTGAATAAATAAATTTATTTCACTTTATTTGTATTGTTATTTTTGTCATTAACAAGTATTTCATATATTTTAATTACTACATACATTATTGATTTATCATTCATGGGATTTTCAGAACATACATCAGGAATAAATTAAATATTGTCTTCCCAAATGTACGATATTGTAGCATCCATGTTATACTTTCGGGCCTTTATTTTATGACTGTCCAAGGATATAACAGGGTAGGATTGTTATATAAAATATTGAATAAAATCCTTATTTGACTCGGCTCCTCCAAATATTCGTGTTGCTCCTAATTTTTTTGTGGCACGAAACTTCATAATGAAGGCAAGAGCTATAGACAAATTGCAGCAATTATCGGCTGCTCATATAAAATGGTCCAAAATGCTGTAAATGCTAGAGGGGA
Source organism: Musca vetustissima (assembly GCF_032173495.1). Taxonomy (NCBI): domain Eukaryota; kingdom Metazoa; phylum Arthropoda; class Insecta; order Diptera; family Muscidae; genus Musca; species Musca vetustissima. Next base: position 245,051 of record NW_026880581.1, read on the forward strand.
AAAAATCAAAAATCACACCCCTTATGGAAAGGAGAATAGTTCGACATGTAAAAAAAACATCCATTTGCAACCTCTTCTGCCATTAAAAAAGAATATAACCTTGATGTTTCTACTCCAACAATCAGAAGGATTTTACTCAGAAATAATTAAAAATCCAACACTAGCAGAAAAGTTCCATTTTTATCCAAACAACCCATAAAAAACAGATTAGAATTTGCAATGAGGTTTGCAAATTGGCCCATGTATAAGTGGAGAAATATTTTATGGTCAGACGAAACTAAAGTTAATTTGTTTAACTCTGATAGGAGTAGTTTGACCGTTTGACCGCCGGGAAGTGGATGTTTTTTTTTTCAACGATAAAATCCGTTATTGCATAAGGTATTAATTTTAACCCTTTGTGGCCCAATGCTGCCCACAGACAACAAAATGTTTTAGAGCTTATATTTAATATGCATCTAGTAGATATATATTATTAGCATTTCATATGTCAAGACCTAATTATGGACAACACATATCAAAAGAAAAATAAAACCAGTGAGCGGAGCAGTATAGTCGGACGGGGCCGACCATATAATACCCTACACAACTTCCACGAAAATCTAACTTTGCGTTATTTGCACCCTCTGGAAACCTGACTAAAGGTCAACATAAAAATATTCAGTAGACGAGGGCTGTACTTGTCCAGAATCACTTTGCCGTGGGTTATGTTGTGATGTTCGGATTATAATTGTGGCCTATAGATCGTCTCGAAAAAAACATAAAAAATTAAGTTTTCGGTCCACTTCATCCCAAAATTTTTATCTGATCTTCACCAAAAATTATAGCCGATATCCCTGACCATACCTGGATCCTCATTGAACATTTCAAAGCGATCAGCGCTATATTTCCGCCCTCTAGTGTGGTTTTGGGTTACTAAATAATGTCTGAATACGTAAGCACCTGTAAATATTTAAGTGTAGCTCCCACATCTGAGTACATACCATAATTGGTATCAATTTAAAGGTCAACCACTCCTCTTGAACATACTATCAACTTATTGGGTCTAGGTCCTTCAGGGGCAAATATATACGCCATAGAATAAAAATTTTGTCATTTTTCACACAAAAGTCAGGGCCCATTTGACCCGCTAAATATTGACCGATCTTTATCAAAACACATGCTTATTATTGCAAAAATTCGCGGTGTTTGAGCCATAATTGCGGTCTCTGGAGCGACCAGAAAATCAGACAAAAATAATGATAAATGAAATGATAATATATAGCACCTTTTTTTTTTAGAGCTCTATATCTCAGTACTTCTTCAACATATATAAGAACTTTATGGCTGATTATTGTCCTCTGACACTTAATTATAAAAAATAGTACCAAAAAGATATAAAAAAATAGTATTAGTTAAAAAATTTTACAGTTTTGTAAAAAAGTCAAATTCGCCGAATGTGCCCCAACCCGGGGTAGCTTCGGCATTTGATGGGGCACATTCGGCACCATAGCCATAGCCGGGTAATTGTCATCGCTATCAGTCTGGTTGAAATTCTGATCCTCTAAAGGCTCTATTTGGTTTTAATACGCCACACAATGTTTGAATTATAGGGCTTTATTTTCCAGCGTTGGACGTTTACATCTCAAGGTCGCACACACCATCAGAAATAGGGGTTTTTTATTGCATTTTCGTCACTACAAGCACGTTTGATCTTATATATCGAATTTCGAAACATATTAAAGGATTTTTTTTAAAGGCAAACTCAAAAACATTTTAAGGAAATAATATTGCACAATCTTTATATGGCCAAATGTGCCCCACTTTAAAATGCCGAATGTACCCCGAATGTACTTTTTACAGTTTTTTCATTTTTTTCGATCAGTTTTGTAAAAACATTATATTTTTAAATATTTCCATAATAATACACATTGTAGTTAATCACTTTTTAATAATATTGTCTTAAAAATTTAAAAAGTTTTATACACGAAATACTTACGAAATGGAATTGAAATATTACAGAAACATCTATAACAATACAAAAACATATGTATCTAAATAAGCTTATTAGATAGAAATTTCAAACTTTGTGTCAGTTATTCATTTCGATATTCGATACTTATGTATCGAAACTAGTGATGTACGGTGAGAGCTTCATATCGAAAACGCGATTGCCGAAGGTGCCCCAGTCTCCCCTACTGTATCTCCCGAATGCAAGGTTGCATTAAATCTGTGAACAGAAATTTGTTCTAAGGTATGAACGCATATATCATACTGAATATGTAAATTGCGTAATTCCGTTCTTATGTCCACCATTTATATAATATTAGCATAATCCACAACTACAATTTAATCATAGTCGGTTACAATTTAATCATATTTCGCGTTATTGCGATGGGAATGACTCCACCTTTTCGTGAAGAGTAGGAAAATGTACATTCAGTCATGATTTGTGAAGTACAATATTAAAACGATTGCCCAAGATATTCCAAAGAACTACAAATTTCATTTTAGTGGGACAAATTTTTGTTTTAGCTTGAAACTGGGCAATCCAGCAATGCACAGCCAAGCTGCCAAATCTATCTCCATCTGAAGGTGGAGGGTATAAAATACACCTTGAAGATTCTAGCATTGCTTTGCTAGGGTTTGCAAGTAAATCTATCAGCTATGTCTCTATCCAGTGACCCAGATTAGTTGGACAACCTTATATAGTTAATTACCTCAAATGAGTATACCAGATCCTAGCATTATTTCTGATATGAAAGTACTAAATATTTATACAATTTAAAGATGCAGTTTTAATTGAAATGTCAAGGGATATTAACTTAAAACCTTGTAAAGAAATATTTGTTAGAATTGAGTCTAACAAAAATTTCACTTTGTTTTCATTCATTTTCTGAACTTAAAATCAAGACGCATATTTCCGGGGTCATTTTTAAAAAGTGGTTGATTTAATTTTAAGGTTAAAAATGTGGACAATTGAGCGCCAAATATAAAGTTGACATATCAACAGTTTATAAAATAATACAAATTAGTTCTAAAATTAAAAAAGCTTCAAATTTGTGTAATCTAAAAACATATCACTGGCATAACTCGTAAAGGCAACAAGTCCCTCTTTAAAAATTATTCAGGAGAAACAGATAACATTCAAACTTTTTTTTGAATAAAAGTATTTTAAATCTGTAAATGCAATTTGTTTTTGTATTTTATTTCTATTTTATTTGCGCAAATGCAAAATGAAAAAAATAAATATTTGCGGAGATACACACCTTTTTGGGACTTAGAGCCTTTTCTGTTCCTAAGTTTTTCTGTTTTCATGGACTTAGGTCTTTTTCTTACAACTTGTCTCTTCTTATAATTTTTAATTACTGCAATAAATATGCACTTTTGTTGATTTTTACATGTCAATTTTATTTAAAAAAAAATTTATTCAAAAATATCAATAAAAACAAGTAAAGACATCGTTAAGTTCGACTGAGATGAAATTTTTATACTCTCCACCATGAGGGACTATTATATAGTTGTTATGCCATCAAACTGTAGGCTATTGGAAATTTAGGCTAGAATCTTGTATATACCGAAATCCGCAAATTGTCAAAAATTGGTAGTATAGTTATATGGGAGTTATACTAAATCGGGATAGATATCGATAATTGTTTGTAGGAAGATCCGACACCGAATGAGAACCCAGAATATCAAATTAGAACCAATTCGATTGATAAACGTACAAAAAATCCCAAAATACCGAATAATGGAGGTAACGTAATTTGAGGGCTACTTTTAAAATTGGGCCAATATTAATAATTTTTAATGGGGATAACTGTATTTTTTATTTTCTTAGGGGGACCCCACCCCATTCTCGGGGTCAAAAATGTTTTTGGTATAATTAGAATCTATACTAATTCAAGAATGTCCCTACAAAATTTCAAGTGAAAATCTCAAGAACTCTTGAAGATATGGGCGATTTATTGTGTCAGCATCAAATGACGGCTAAAGGGCTTCTCAAACATTAAGCGCGTTTTTTTTCTTTTGCGAATGGCGGGCACGATAACTCAAAAACGAATAACCCAATCGATTCCAAATTTTTACACGTTTCTCTGTGAGTGTATAGCTATCGTATGAACTGGGATAAAGCCAATCGGTGAAGATCTTCCTTATTTTTTAACTTGGTTTTTGGTAAAAAATTGTCGATTTTCCAAAAATATTTTTTCAAAGGTCCGCCAATTTGTTAACTTTAGAGCGAAGTCAATAATCCTAGTTCATACTAGAGACAGACATGTTCTGTTCGGATTCCGATGTTCCAGTGAGGAGTTATCATGCCCGCCATCAAAAATAAGGACTTTTCTTTAATTACAAAAAACAACAAAACAATTACACAAATTTTTTGTAAATTATTTTTCTTTTCTTTTGTGATGACGAACTGATTTGCTATGGAATGTTAAATGTTGCAAGATATTTTGGACGATGTGGTTTCGGACAAATCTGTTAAAGAATGTCATAATAATATTCATGATGGGGAATCCACTGTTGAAGTTTTTCATTGCAAACAACCCAAAAGTTATTTTAAAAGAAATTGTAGATTACTGTGAAATAATAAGAAAATGTTTTGCAGTTAACGAAATTGAACAAAACTCATTTTATGAAAAGATAGAATCGTTTGTTGTAAATTCCTTAAAAAAGAAGCATTCTAATACTACATAATTCTTCTAAAAAATGTGAACAATTCACATTTGATTTAATCCTCCAAAAGCTTGAAATTAATCTCAAACTTTATTTTTTCATTACAATAAGCTTTCAAAGCATTTGAATTAAAACAAATAATATGTTATTGTTTAAACTATTGATTTATTTTAAATAAATGTATAAATTTGTTTTTAATAAACAAATTAAATAAATGTATAGTCCATGACGAGTATCAGGATTCAGTTATAGTCCATTAACGGGCTTAAAACGAAATTCGAATATAGTCCTAATTCGCTTATAGTTCACAAAAATTGTGCAACTATAGTTGTGGATTATAAGCGAAAACTACTGTATTAGCAAATCATTTTCCAATAAAATAATTATTATTTATTCCTCTCACTCTCACATATTTCCCTTTCTGAAAATATTCATGGAAATGGTGTAGAAAATGTTAAAAAAATATATATTTACAAGTTAAACAAAAAAACAGAAGAAAAGAAGCAGAAGAGAAAATCAAACTGGCGATTTTGTGTTTTATTTCGAATTGCTTTTTGTATCTTTATTTAAATTTGTTTTGGTTTTTCTTTTTATTAGGTTTTATATCATTATTAATATTATTAGTATTTTATATTTATATTTATATATATATATATATATATATATTTATATCATTATTTATATTTAATATTATTAATAATAGTATAATTATAATATTAATAATAATTATAATAATAATAAAGTGAAACTGAGACAGTAAAAATGAATACATTAAGTTCTTAATTTGTTGTTGTTGTTTGTTTTGTTTGCGGATATCATTTGTTGTTGTTGTGGTTGTTTGTTTTGTTTTTGTTTGTCTTTTCTGTTTAATTAATTTTTTTTCTTTATTTCCTTTAACATGGCAGTGATGTCTTAACATTTTACAAATAAATTTTTAATTATTTTATTTTGAGTTCTATTTTTTTTATTTAGTTTCCTAACAAAACAAAAAAGAAATGAAAGAAAAGAAAATGAATATTTGCAAAAATACAATAATTATTGTGGGATTGTTTTTGTTATTGTTGTTACAATTTGTTGATTTTGAATAATTTTTTTTTTGTGAAAGAGATGAGTGTATGGGTTTTGTTGTTGTTGTTGTGTGAGTGTGTGGGGTTATGGTTATTGGTGAAAATAGGTTTTAATGTACATTTGTTTATTGTTGTTGTTGTTTATGGTGCTGAAATACTTTTTTTTTTGCTTTTAAATTTCATTCCAGAATATTTTGCAGTTTTGTCCTATTGTTACTGATAAAGTGATTGTTGTGTAGTAGTTTTGTAATATTAGCTATGTAATGACTTGTTTTTTGTTTTGTATACTTGGGATTTTTTTTAATAAATATTCTTTTTTAATTTAATAATTAATTGTATATAGTTTTTTTTTAATATATTATATAACTACATACAATTTTTTTAATTATAGATACAAGAGATAGCTTATGTTTTTGTTTAGGCAAAAACAAAATTTTTACTATTAACTTATAATTAAAATTAATTGCTTTATAACAAAAACTTAACATAAGAATTTAAAGAAAAAAGCTTCGGCAGATATTATCTAATTTAACATTTTAACTAATTTCTTTACTATTCATGAACTATATGCAAAAGGGGTTTTTTTTAGAATTGTTTGACAGGTCTGCGGGTTCTGTATATCCTCCACTATTGCTTTTAAAATTTCAAAATGTGCGAAAATTAAGAAATAGCTGAAAAATATCAGATTATGTGTCATACTAAATTAAAAAATTGCTTGTTTTGGGTTACTATTTCCACAATATTCAATCAGATTTGCTTTATTATACCCTACACAACTATGTTGTCAGGGTCAGAGATGGTCTGTCAGAAACAGTGACGTAAATGACATACATTTCCGACGTATAATACATACGTCAGAAACGTCGGAAGCATACCCAAAATCATTAGGTTTTTGACAAAATAGCAATTTCCATTAATCAATTTGAAAATTATGTATGCTTTACTCCAATCCGTATAAAATTTCAAAATTTTCTTCTCAAAAAAGTTTAACAATTTTTATCAGTTCTAGTAAGGAATAATCAGATATATGTAGAAATGATATATATTCTTCGAAATAACTGTATATGGTGATAATATTGAAATAAATGACGTTTACTACATTTTTTACATTTCATACAGGTATATGACGTTTTCGACGTTTACAACTTTTTGACAGTCGAAAACCTAAAAATTTGTAATACTGACCATCCCTGGTCAGGGTATTGCAGCCCCAAAAGTTTGTAACGCCGCGAAATATTGGTCCAAGACCCACCTTTAAGTATACCGATCGTCATATCTCGTCTAGCTGAGTCGATCTAAACATGTGTGCCCGTCCGGCCACAGTTATGGACAAATTTTCACGCAATTTTGCATGTAGGATGAGTTCTGGCCAATGAAGATCCCTATTGTTTTTGGAAAAGATCGGTTAAATTTTATGGGATGAAATGAACCAAAAACTTAATTTTTGTCAGTTTTTCTGGTCGCTCCAGAGGCCGCAATTATGACCCAAACACCGCGAATTTTTGCATGGAGAAGGGAATCGGGCCAGAGAATAAGCATGCATGTTTTGATAATTAGCGGGTCAAATGGACCCTGACTTTTGTGTATGGCATATATTCTATTGCATATATATTTACTCCTGAAGGTCCTAGACCCGAGAAGTTGATAGTATGTTCAAGAGGAGTGGTTGACCTTTAAATGGATACCAATTATATGGTCATATGTATTCGGATGTGGGAGTTACACATAAATATTTACGGGTGTTTACGTACTGTGATATTATTTAGTAACCCATTACCACACTAGAGGGCGGAATTATAGCGCTGATTGCTTTGAAATTTTCCATGAGATTCCAGTTATGGTGAAGGACAACGCCTATAATTTTCGGCGATGATCACACAATCATTTTGGGATGAAATGGAACGAAAACTTAATTTTTTGTGTTTTTTCGGGTCGATCTATAGGCCATAATTGGAAGCCGAAAATCACAACACAACCCACGGTGAAGGGAATATGGACAAGTAATTAGAAGGACTGAATATTAGTAATATTCGGAAAATATGTCAGTGTAAGGAAAAAGTGCTGTTGACCTTTATTGGGGCAAGAGGGTGCAAATATCACGAAATATTGACCAGGCTCGGAATAAACACCAGCAGAAAGTTAGAGTTCCGTGTAGGGTATCATATGGTCGGCCCCGTCCGACTATACTGCTCCGCTCACTGGTTTACTTTTTTAAAATGGTTGCAATAGCCACTACTATTATTTTGACCGCAGAGGTAGTAGACTACTTTGAAATAAAATATAAAACACAATCGACCTGTTCCAGAACCTGAAAAAAAAATTCTCTTAATTAAAGTTTATTTCGATTCCTGGTCTGGTCGCTCCAGAGGCCGGAATTATGGCTCAAACACCGCGAATTTTTGTATGGAGAAGGGGATCGGGCCAGAGAATAAGCATGCATGTCTTGATAAAGATCAGTGAATATTTAGCGGGTCAAATGGACCCTGACTTTTTTGTGTGAAAAATGACAAAATTTGTATTCTATTGCATATATATTTACCCCTAAAGAACATAGACCCGAAAAGTTGGTAGTGTATCCAAGAGGAGTGGTTGACCTTTAAATTGATACCAATTATATTGTCGGATGTACTCAGATATGGGAGTTATGCAAAATAAGGTAAATGTGACTATGTGCATAGTATTACTATTACTCCATTAGAGAACGGAAATGTCGCGCTGATCGCTTTGAAATAGTAAAGGAAGTTCCGATTATGGTCAAGGACGACGCCTATAGTTTTCGGTGAAGTTAAGATTTCATTCAGGGGGTGCAATGAACGGAAAACTTTAATTTTGTCAGATTTTCTAGTCGCTCTAGAGGCAATTATTATATGCAGAACATCGCATATTTTACAAGGTTATGATCGGTCAATATTCCGAGGGTCAAATAAACCAAAACCTAAAGTGACAATTTTTTATTTTACGGAGTAAAATTTCACCTTAAGGAAAAAATGGAAAATATGCCAGGCTTAGAAAGTGAAGTTGTTGATCTCGAAATATTGCCCAGGTTCAGAATATAGAACCGCAGAAATTTTGATTTTCGTGGAAGTTGTTGTTTAGATGATGATCGGTCAATATTCCGAGGGTCAAATCAAGCAAAACCTAAAGTGACCAGTTTTTTATTTTATGGCGTAAAAATTCACTTCAAGAAAAAAAATGGAAAATATGCCCAGTTTCAGAATATAGAACCGCAGAAAGTTACAGTTTCGTGGTAGTTGTGTAGGGTATCATATGATCGGTCCCGTCCGACTATCCTGCTCCGCTCATTGTTTTTTTTAATGCAGTTAATTTTTTTAATTTATGGTGGAGGACCTACATAATATCTGATATTTGAAGTTTAACTTCAGAATACATCTAAAATACTCTAAAACTCCTTTCACAAAAATAATAATAAGTATAGCAGTATTTGAGTTGTTTTGTTTTTTTCTATTAAAAATTTAAATTTTATGAGCATCTGACAATTGTGAAGATATTTTGTGATTGGAATAAAAAAAAATGGCTGACATTTACAGAGTGGTTGTCAGAGGAGAGATATTTTAACATCGTCAGTTAATTCAATTGTAATTGTAAACAGCATTCCCAACTGAGGTCAGACGCACCTATTGTAATTACAAAACACCTGTCAAGCCAGGAATGAGAAAAAATATATTTCTAATAATTTACTGTAATTGTTGTTGTAGTAGTTAATATTGCTGATTAAATTTGAATAATATGACTACGCTTTATAGTTCTAGTTCTCTTTTTGTTTACTTTCTGTACGGGTTCTCTGCGTCTTTTTCGGCTAAACTGCATCACTGGCTCATTGAATTTCCACTAAATTGTTGTTGTTTTTGCATTTGTTTTTGTTATTATTTTTTTTTTTTTTGGTTACTATTACTAATATTTACATCATTGTTTTATATAATATTAATTTTATATTTGTTTTATTTTTTATTATTATTTAATATTCAACTTTACCTCACTTAAATAAATTTACTAACTATAACAAATTTGTGGGGGGACCGGGGGGAGGTTACTATATTTTAATTATTGTTAATAATTTTTGTTTTGGTAATATTTTTATTATTTTCTTATTTATTATTTAATTATTAACTACTAACATTTTCTCTTTCTTTTTGTTGTTGGTTGTCTTTTTTAAAGTGAATATGTGTTGTTTTTTTTTGTATTTTTTTTTTAATATTTTTCTCTTGAGGGATTAATGCTGTATAATTTCCATAAGTATTTTGTTGTTGTTGTTTTATTTTTAATATTTTTTTTAATGTTACTAAATGTTTCCTTTATTTATATAATATTATTAATTTGTGGTATTTGTTTTATTTTTATATTTGACAATTATAATAAACTATGATTTAAGTTGTTTATTTTTTTTTATTTATTTCTTTAATGATGACATCACATTATGTTTAATATGTATATATATAAAGTTTATTTATTTGTTTGTTACAATTTAACCAATTTTTGTTGTTGTTGTTTCCATACTTTTCTAATATAATTTGTTGTTATTTATTTAGTCCAATTCAGTGGGTTTGAATATTTTTTTAATTATGAAAATAAATAACAAATAATTAAATTAAAGTTATTTGAAAAAATTAAAAAAAAATTAAAGCAATTAGCATTTTTTTTAATTTTTTAAATCTTAAATATAAATATTATTTTCTTTTTTTTTTGTTGTTTATAAATATCGAGTAGAAAAAATATTCGAATTTATAAGTTTTGAAGAGTTATTTTTTTTTTTTTTTTTTTTTAATTTTTTGTTTGTGGAGAGAGTTTTAGTTTGAAGAGAGAGATTTGTTTGTTTTTTTTCCTTGGAGAGAGATTTATTTATATATATATAGAGAGAGAAGAGATTATGTATGGCAAAAATACTGCAGATTTCCTTTTTGGTTTTAAATTGTTTAAATGATATTATTTCTTGTTGTTGCTGTTGTTCTTGTTTTCCATTTTTGCTTTTAAATTACTGTTGTTGACTTGTTATTGTAGTTGGTTTTTTGTAGTATTTTTTGTTGTTGTTGTTGTTTCGAAGAAAGCAAAGAACATTTAATAAATGTACAAATATAAGAGTATAGAAACTGTAAACTGTAGTGTTTTTGTTTTGTTGTTGTTGTTGTAGATTAGTGTTGTAGAAGAGTATTTTTTGGTTGATTTTTTTTGATAATTTTTTTTTCTTTTTTTGTTTTTGTATCGAATAATTGTTAATAACTATGTATATGTTTAGAAAAAGCTCTTTAAGAATCCAGCTGGTCCAGCCTGTAAATAAAAAGGGGAATAGAAAGATAATGTTTTTTTTTATTATATGATTATATTATTATAAATTATATATAAATAGTTATTTTATAATGAAAAAAATATAATATGTTCTTAAATCCAAGTTCGGCCGGGTCGAATTGTTTATACCCTCCAACATTAGGTGAACATTTAAAATATCTAAAATCGGGTTATGTCATGATAGGATGCTTTAAAATCCCATTTCGAATCCAAAAAAAAAAAAAATAAATAAATTAAATCGTTTGAAAATCTTGCCCGAAATCCCTAATATAAACGTAGGATCTCTCTAGATTATGCGAGTGGGCTAAAGCTAATGGCCTATTATTGAATCCGCTTAAATCAAAATGCTTGATCATTCACAAAAACAGAGAAATATCATTGCAGCGTACTGACATTCTTGTCAACAAAGAAAAAATCGAGCTGGTATCCAGCTTCAACAAATCATTAAGCTGGAACAACCATATCACTGCTATCGTAGGACAAACTTAGTCAAAATTAGGTGGCCAAAATAGGATATTTATAGTCGTACAGCTGGTCAAACAGAACAGTCTATTTGATGTTGGAGTGAATGAAATCTTTATAGACTTCTTTTTTATTCGACCGGAATGGATACATTATAGACTAGTTAAAAATTGTATACATGAATTGAAGGGAGTCTTTAAAGGTGAAGTGGAGGGATTCCAAATAGAGAAGCGAAAACGATCTTTAAACGATTCTAAGAGAGTCCCAATAGCCGATGGCTTAAGGGAGTTTTTATCGACGATCTAAAAGAAACATTTATGGACGAGTTCTTTATAGACGATTTGAGGGGACTGTATATCTGAAGGGAGTCTTGATGGACGAAGTGGAGGGAATCTTTATAGATCAGCTGGAAGGTGTCCGTATAAAGCAGCTGAAGTGAGTGTTCATAGACAAGCAAGAAGAATTCTTTAAATAAGAACAGGTGGAATTCTTTAAAATCGAGCAGGTCTTTATCGGCATGCCGAAAGGAATCGTTATCATGGAAGGGAGTCTTCATAGACGAGATGATGGGAATCTTAATATGCTTCAGATCCATATTCAGATCCATGAGTTTGGTTTGGCTAGAGGTGGCCTCGGTTTTAAATTGATAACATAGCCAAACGCAGTCATGGCTTTAAACACCTCTGAGAGGATTGGGCTGTCGAATGTGAATTATGGTCGACGAAGTGGTGGGTCTTTTCCAGGATTTGGTGTTTAAAGTCATGTCTGCGTTTGGTATTCCTGCAAAATTATTCGGCTATGCAAGATAACTTTAACAGGCACAAGATCAGCAGTTAAAGTCGGAAAGGACCTCTCGGAGCCCTTTAATACCGAACGGTATTCAGACGAGGTGATAGTTTGTCGTGTCGAGAGGCAAAAGTGAACAGAAATGGCACTCTGTACACCAAATTCGTCGTAAAGGCATTCGACAACGAGAGGCAAAAGTGAACAGAAATGGCACTCTGTACACCAAACAACACATGTTACCCGCCTACGCCGATGACATCGATACAATGGGTCGAACACTGAGAGCGGCAACGACCACCTTTCAACAAATTGAGAAGGAGTCAGGAGCTCGGCTTATGGAACCGAAGTTCTGTCACAAGCCAGCTATGTAAGTAAGAGTTTAATTAAAGCGTATGTAATTTCCATATCCACTATGGAAACAACACTTTAGTCAAAAACCTAATGGTTTGGAATGGGTTTTCGATTTTTATGACGTATGTATTATACGTCGGAAATGTATGTCATTTAAGTCACGGACCAACACTTTTTTAGTATTCGTCCCCTTTTGGGGTAGTCCTTATATAACCTTTTTTGTATTAAAATAGTTAATTGGTTTGTTTCACGTGTTCTTTTTATCATATAACCTATTTCACCACTTATGTGGGATATTCGGAACTCGAAAATATCAGTTTATATCCTACAAAGTATGGAATTCTAAAACGATTTAGCTATTTCTATACGACTCTATATCTGTTGTAATAATTCTATCTTCAGAGGGTATCGATATATAAAACTAAAATTTCAGGTTCAAAAATGAGCTATTAGGCATGAGTACCATTTAGTACAAAATTTCATGATTCGAGCTCTAAAGGTTCACCGAAATCCAAAATATTCATTTAGCACACATTATTTCCATAAAAAACTGTCTATATACCCCAATCCTACAACCCACAGTGATCCTAAATCCATGTTTCAAGATTCTAACTCTATCGGTTCACCCACAATTCAAATAGTACCAAATTTAGTACACAGTAGTACTTCTTTCCAAATCCTCCTTCCTACCCCAGTCCTACACTCCCACAGTGATCCTAAATCGAAGTTTCAGGATTCCAACTCTATTGGTTCACCCACAATTCAAATTGTACCAAATTTTGTACACAGTCTGGTTGTTGATGAATCGTTAAATCAGTCAGTCAGTCAATCACTTTACTCTTTTATTCGTATAGATTTGATTTTAAATTCTTAAACCCCTTTTGCTTGAAAATGATTTGATGAGGTACATTGATGCGTATGAGCTATATATCACTCATGTAGACAGAGAAAATACCAGTATGGAAAGTACTAAAGTAGGACTGGGGCGACTATATGATACCCTTCAACACTTTGGGTATATTGTACATATGTATCCTATCAATTGCATGTATATGATCCCTCTTTCTTCAACCTACCCTAACTTTAAAAATGTAATCTATATGTGAGAGCTATATCTAAATCTGAACCGATTTTCACGAAATTTAACACACATCGTTTTAGACTTAATTCAGTATGCTGTGCAAATTTTCGTGCAAATCGGAGGATATATAGGGACGTTGGTGCATCATTTACATAAAATCGGACGAACATTTATATGGGAGCTATATCGAAATCTCGACCCATTTTCCCGAAACTCACCACCTATCATTCTAGACTCAATTAAGTACGCTAAGCAAAATTTAATGCAAATCGAATCATATAAAGGGACTTTGGTGCACTAGCTAGCTATATCTAGCTATATCTAAATCTGAACTGATTTTCACAAAATTTAACACACATCGTTCTAGACTTAATTCAGCACGCTATGCCAAATTTCGTGCAAATTGGAGTATATATAGAGACTTTGGTACACCATTTACCTTAAATCGGACGAAAACATATATATGGGAGCTATATCCAAATCTGAACCGATTTTCAGGAAACTTGACACACATCATTCTAGACCTAATTCATTACGCTGTGCAAAATTTTGTGTAAATCGAAAGATATACAGGGACTTTGGTACACAATTTACCTTAAATCGGACGAAAATATATATGGGAGCTATATCCAAATCTGAACCGATTTTCAGGAAACTTGACACACATCATTCTAGACCTAATTCATTACTCCGTGCCAAATTTCGTACAAATCGAAAGATATATAGGGACTTTGGTACACCATTTACCTTAAATCGGACGAAAATATATATGGGAGCCAGGGACGTACGAAGGGGGCGGCCCGGGGGGCCCGGGGGGCCCGGGCCTAACCACAAAATGAAGGGTTCGTCCTTGGGCCAAATAAGTGACCTATGCCAAATTTCATCCAATTCGGATTATAAATGCGACCTGTACTTTGTTTACAATTTTACATCGACAGACAGACAGACGGAGGGACGGACAAGCATAAATCGACTCAGAAAGTAATTCTATGCATATTCTCAAAAGGAACCATGTGTCTATCTCGTTTCCTTTTGCATATGTTTGTAACAACATATGCACAAAGACAGAATACCCTGTACCACAGTGTGGTGAAGGGTATAACGACCCAGCGAAACGTATTCTAATCTAAGATCAATCGTAATCTATTCATTTTATTATAAATGCTACTTACATCTGCTTGTTGCTGTGTTTGTGCTTGTTTGACTTTTGCTTGGGCAATCTTTAAGGCTCTGTAAGGAAAAGAGTAGAAGATAATTATTAAATAATTTATAAATTAAAATATAATTAAGTATTTTTTTTTCAATACGCACTGTTGCAAGTCCATAATTGTCTTCTCCTTTGCATTCTGTTCCTCCTGGGACATTTGTACCAATTTGAGTAATCGTTCGGTTTCTGTTGCGGCCTTTTGGTGTTCCTCCTTGGTTGTTTGTAATTCCTTGATGCAACTGTTATTACAAAAACAACAACAATTAATAATTGTGTTTTTTTTAATTGAAAACAAATTTGTTAACTTACGCTTCCAATTGCCGTTGAGTGTCCATGAGTTTTTTGTTGAGTTCACCAGCTGCTGCGGCCCCACCACCCTGAGCCTGTATCTGTTTCTCCAATTGATCCATTTGTTCTTTTCGCTTGCGCAGCTGTACATCGAATTCGATCATCTTCTTTTCCTTCTCTTCGATATCCTTGCGTTTGGCTTCGATTTGTTTGCGCTGCTCTTCGATGATCTTGCGTTCGCTTTCGACAGCCTTGGCTTGATTATCGATTTGTTTACGGACTTCGTCCAGTTGTTTCTGTTGCTGTTCCAATTGTTGTCGCTGGGCTTCGGTGGCGGCCGCCGTGGCACCGCCGGCTTGAGCTGCCTGTTGTAGTTGTTGTTGCAACTGTTGGATTTGCTGTTGAGCGGCCTGTAATTGTTTCCCTTGTTCCTGATTGGCGAGCTGGGGGGAATGGTGATTGGGCGGTTATTATTCGATATGTATAAATCGAAATATTATAAAACATTAGAGCATAGAAAAAATATAAAAATGCATCTTCCCTTATAGGGTCTTCCCGCAATGGACCCTATAATGGGTATTCTGCCTACAATAAAGGAAAATTCTATATGTTGTCTTATGAAAGACCCCTTATCTTTAGAAGTTAATATTAAAGATTTCCTGCCAATGGACGACCATATAAGGCAGGATCATTCATAAAAAAATACAAAAAAGTCTTCGATCCAAGGGACCACTTCAAAAAAGTATTTAGTCTCTTGAAACCTTGAGAAGGTGAAATATAGGCACAGGTATATTGAAGAACTGACGTATCGGATCTTTAAACGCTCAATAGAAGAAGTCACGACCTGACCTTAGAAAATCTCCTTGCAGGCTGTGGAAGATTTTGTTGGTCCACAGACCAGAAAATACACAATGTCACTAGAAATTTTCAGAATGTCTTTAGCAAATTAAAAATATACCTGAATTGCCTGAATCAAAAAGGTCGTCTTTCTTTGGGAGGCCATCGATTTATGTCCTTTGCTACTGAATCTAAGGAAGACCCTTTACAGATCATTCGGGATGTTTTTAACAGGGCATTCTGTTCATGAGGGACCCTTAGAATATAAGGACATGACCAAAGAAAATATCATAGCAGGCTGTGGAAGATTTTGTAGGACCACAGACCAGAAAATACCCATTACCAGTAGAAAAAATTCAGAATGTCTTCTGCAAATAGAAGATCTACCTAAACTGTCCGCGGTTACCCAATAAGGACGTCTTCCTGTCTTAGACCGTCGGCCTTAAGGGCTAAGCAGAATGAGTCATCCGTTGCGTTATGTGTTATCGAAAATACAACAACCACAAGGAAACGATAACACAAACGCTCGAAGTTGATGTGCGCTGCGCTTCGAAGTTAAATATATTTCAACTTTTTGCGTGCGTTAACGTGATAACAAAAAAAAAAAAAAAAAACGCTCAACGCGAACATTCTGTTTAGCCCTTTAGATTTATGTCCTTTCCTACTAAAATCTATGGAGGTGCCTTTTCAAGTCATTCGGGATGTCAAAAGGTATTCTGTTCATGAGAGACCCTATCGAAGTTCTTCTGCATTTAGAGGACTATATTGAAGAATCAAAGTCCATAAAAAATCTTAAGAAATAGTTTCTCTCTAAGGCAGACCCTATCAAAGATCTTCGAGCTATGGAAGACTTACAAAGGGTCTTCAGATTGTGCATGATCTTCAGTCTGTGGATCACCTATAAGAGGTCTTATATTTATGGAGGATTCCATAAAAGTTGTTCTGCCTTCGTCCTATTTAAGAACCTATGGAAGGTCCCGGAAGGGGTAACCTGTGTCCCATCAACAATATTTTAATAAGGAAAGCCCTTGAAAATCGTTTCTGTCTATGGAGGACGCTACCAAGGGTCTTCAATCTATAGAAGGCCTATGGAGACCCTGTATATGGAGACCCTATAAATTGTCTGCTGGCTTTTGAGGGCCATATAAAGGTTTCAGCCTATGGAAGAACTGCCTAAATTTTTGACCTGTGGAACACCCTGTAAAAAGTCTTCAGTATTGTCAAAATGTGACTGGATCTTATAAAAGTTATACAGTCGTTCGAAGGCCCTAAAAATTGATTTATTGTAAATGTCCTACGAAATGGCTAGGGATTGTATATGACCTTGGAAATCGTTTCTGTCTATGGAGGACGCTACCAAGGGTCTCCAATTTATAGAGGGCCTATGGAACGCTTTCTGTATATGGAGACCTTATAAATGATCTCTAGTCTATGGAAGAACTGTCTAAATTTTTGACCTGTAGAACAACCTCTAAAAAGTCTTCAGTCCTGTCAAAATTTTTCTGTACCATATAAAGCTTTCACTGTAGTTCGGAGACCCTAAAAAGGGATTTCTTTTAAAGTTCCTACGAAATGCCATAGGATTGAATACGACCTTCAGTCCGTGGACCTCTATATGAAGTCTTCTGTTTATGAATGATTCTATAAATGATCTTCTGGCTTCTGAGGGTCCCATAAAGGTTTCAGACCTATGGACAACTGATCAAATTTGTGACCTGTAGAATGCTCTCTAAAAAGTATTCTGTCCTATCAAAATGTCTCTGTACCCTATAAAAGTTCTAATGCCGATTAAAGACCTAAAATGGATTTCTTTTGAAGAAATCCAGGTCTGTCATTATCATAGTATCTAAAAAGTCGTTTACCTAGGATGACCTATTAATTGGTATCCCTGCTTATACCTCGTGTCTATGGAGGACGCTACCAAGGCCTTTGAAATGCCCTATAAATGGTCTTCTGGCTTTTGACGATCTTATAAAGTTTTCCCTTATATGGAATAACTGCCCAAATTTTCGACCAGTGGAACACCCTCTAAAAAGTCTCCTGTTCTGTTAATAAGTGTGTGGAACCTATACAAATTTTACGATCGTTCAAAGATTCCATACAAAAATGTCTTTTGAATGTGAGATATAGAGAATCCTCCGTCAGACCTGTCGATATCAAAGTCTCTAAAATGTCGTTTACCTATGAAGAGTTTAAAAATCATATCCTCAAAATGTGTATCCCTTCTTATGCGGGATACCCTCTCGAAATTGTCCAAATACAATTTCTATTCCTGTCTTTAGAAGATCACTGGTGGTAATTAATCTAGACAACCGTTCAAATTACCTATACTAATCTGCGGTCGGGATAACCTGAAAAATCCTTCACATAGAATGAATATCTCTATCTACAAAAGTTTCTTTAAAAAATACGTCCAGAGCACCTAAAAAGTTTATATATTTCACATTTTCTCTCTCCTCGTAGACTTACCTGAGCTTTTTGCAACTCCTCGACCAATAATTCCAACTGCTGTTGGAATTGATCCCGCTGTGTGGTCGCCGTTTGCAATTCAGCCTTAATTTTCTCCAGTTCTTTGTTGATTTCTTCATTGTTGGCAGGTGCTTGTTGTTGTTGTTGCTGTTGTTGTTGTTGTTGTGCCTGTTGGGCTTGCTGCTGTGCCTGTTGCAGCTGCTGTTGTGCTTGTATCAGCTGTTGTTGCATCTTCTGCATTTGAGCATGTTGTTCCTTAATATGCTGATCCATCATCTGGATGCGTTTATGCATCTCCTGCGCTGCCTTATCGGCCATATCGGCCTTAGCCTTTTCGGCTTCGATAACCTTGCGATACTGTTCGACTTCTTCGCGCGACGCACCACCTTGGGTGGCTGTACCAGCCGCCTGTAAAGCTTTGTCGGCTTCCGCCAGTTTCTGTTGCAGTGTTTGGATTTCCTTTTGCATTGCCGCCAATTCGGCCAACTGGGCAGGGCTGGGTCCGGCTGGTGTGGGTGCTGCAGCCGCCACGGCAGCCGGTGTTGTCGCATGCCCATTGCGCAGTTTGCGATTCTCTTCGCGTGCCTTCTGCAATTCGGTTTCGGCGTTCTGCAGCTCCTTCTGGAAGTTCATCAGGATCTCCTGGCTCTTCTCCAGCTGGTGGACCAGTTGTTCCCGTTCGATTGTCAGCTGTTTGCAGTCGGCCTCCAGTTGGGCCATGTGTTTCTCGAGCTGTGGATGTGGTTTGTCCGCTACGCCGGTGCGCGCCGTTTGTCGCAGAGCCTCCTTCTCGGCCTCCGCTTTCTCGAGGCGATCGTGAAGACGACCCAATTCAGCCGACATACGTTCGAATTCAATGCGTGTAGATTCATTAGCTTCCTGTTGTTTAGCCAAATGCATTTGAGCTTTCTCCAATTCTTTAGCCAGTCTTCCGGCCTCCAATTCGGTAGCATCACGAGATTGTAACGCCTTCTCTAACCTATCCCTTAACCTATCTATTTCCGTACGCTCTCCTGCTGTTACCGAAGCTCGCACTGACTCAGCCGGGCTGATGGCTGAAGATTGTTGTAATCTCAAACGTTCTACCTCCTTCAAAAGTTTCTCGTGCTTGTCTCGGGCCTTTTCGCGCTCGATGTGAGCTCTCTCCAACTCAGTGCGTTGTTTCTCCTGGCTGGCCAGCAGTTTGGCCACCTCTCCCTTGGAGAGTTCCAGTTGCAGTGATGTTTCGTGCAGTTTGGACTCCATGTTTTGAATTTCGTTCTCGAGTTTCTCATATTTGTCGCGATACTTCTCGAAGGACTCGGACTCGTATTGAGACTTGCCTCTGATGGTCTCCAGTTCCATGAGGGTCTTGTCGAGTTTTTCGCGCAAACGTTCGTTCTCCTCCTTGAGGCGTCGTGTTTCGCGACCAAATGTTTCGGTGTCCTGCAGTTTTCTAAGTTCGGCCTGGCTCTTTTCGTAACGATCGCGCATTTTCTCCATTTCCACAGCGTAGTGGGCAGCCTCTTCCTTGGCGGCTTCCACACTGGCACTGGCCTTGCTCTGGGCGGCATGGGCTCTCTCCAATTCATACGATACTCTCTCCAGTTCGGATTGTAGGTGTTCCTTTTCGCCTTGGGTGCGCCGAAGATCGGTTTGTATTTTGTCATAACGTTCTCGGTGGTGTTCGAGTTCGGCCCGGGCATTATCCTCGGCCTCTTTGGCTCTGCTGAGTTGCAGGGCGGCCCTATCACAGGCCTCTTGTAAACGGGTGCTTTCATCCTGCAACTTGCGTAGGTCTTCGCGTGCCTTCGATGCGGCTAACGAAGAACGTTCAGCCTCGACCTCAAGGCGAGCACGATCAGCTTCTGCTGTATCGCAGCGTGACTGCAAACGATAGATTTCATTTTGAGCCCGATCATATTTCTCCAGCATTTTTTCGAATTCCTTGTTAGAGGTGTCCTTCTCGTCGATCAGTTTCTGACTGGCATACAGGGCCTTGTCGAGTTTCTCTTTGAGAATTTCCACCTCGGTGACGGCATCATCACGTTCCATCTGAAAAGGATAATGGCGAAAATACTGTGAGAAAAACACGGCAATCGTTCCGAGACTCTTGCATACGCAAAAGCTACAACTAACAAACAGCCAATCGATTGGTTTTTGTTTTGGTTGGTTGTTGAGGTTAGGTTAGAGGTTAGATTATTATTTGAATAGGTTGGTTAACGTTCAAGTTTTCGAACATAAGCATGCAATGTTGTTGCTTATTTTTTGTATAATTTGTTTACTTAGGTCATACTGTTTGTTTTTTTTTACTTTTTTCCTTTGAGGTAAAGGGGAAATTTTGAAAAATGTTCTGTGGAGTGGGTGTCATTGTTGGGGCAGGGTGGCAAGGGAATTCGGGACATTTTTCGTGTGTACATTTACCTGTAATTTCTGCTGTATGACATGGGACTTTTCGTAGCGTTCTTTCAGTACTTCCAAATCGGTTTGCATTGCCTCTCGATCGCGTGCTGCCTTTTGTAGCAGGGTCTGTGACGATTCGGAGCGTTCTTTGAGTGTTTCCAATTCATCGGAGAATTGATCACGCTCCTTTTGGACACGGGCAAGTTGCATCTACATTTTGTTTGGTGTGTTAGTCGTTTGTTTTTGGGGGTTTAGTAATTTATTGTTAATTTTTTTGTTTTGTTTTTTTTTTTATGGTTTTTGTTATTCGAATAACAACAACAACGACAACAGGATTAGGTAGAACACAAGTTGTTACATCAAAATAGAAATTATATAGTAGACAGATATGGAAAAGAGAGAGATAGAGATAGGAATAGTTTTTGTTTATAGTTATGTTATATAGTATTAGTAGATTACATAAAGGAAGTTTTTATTTTTACAATAGAGTTTTACACTTTACAGACACACGCATACACATTTACTATTGATAGTGTTTGTTAGAATTACATATAAATATACGAATATATTACATACATACACATGGATGTGGATGCTGTTTTAACATTGGCGTAGCTTTTTATATTAAGGAAATTCTATATGATATTCATATAAGATTGAGACCCCAAAAATCTTTATATATATATATATATACATACGTATATATTAATGTTCGAGTCATTATTGTGTTTTCTAGAACAACCAGAAAATTTTCCAAAAAAATAAAGTTTTTGGTCCATTCACCAATGTGTGAAATATAGGAAAAGATGCCAGATGTACCAGACAACCGCAGCTCGTTTGACGACTGGCAAAAGGAGCTGACAAAGTACATTTTTGTTCATAGCATTTTGTACACGATGTTTACCAACAAGTTTCGTATTTGAACCATATATACTGAGGTCTGTACTTTGATTTAATACACATAGCTAGATCGACTCAGCTAGTTGAGATCTATTGGTAAATGTTGAGTCATGGGACCAAAATTTATTGAAGTTACAAACTTCTGGGGACCCAGAAACTTGTAACATCGAAATTGTGGACATCGGTCTGCAACATCAAGGCTAGATGAATATACATATGCTAAACAATGTAATTACTGACTTCGTGGTGTAGATTTCCATAATCCTATCGCATATGTTATCAATCCAAATGTCATGAGCGTACAAGCATCCACCTACGCCATTAGAAGGCGTCGAATACTAGAAAGTGGAGATTTCGGAAATATCACCCTAACATGAGAAACTCGCTGTATTACTTCGTGGGGATTAAACTTTCAAATACCATGAGTGACTGGCGTTCGCACTTCTTACTAATGATACAGAGTTTTAAACAAGATGAAGAGTAGTTGCTTCGTCATCCGAAAGCAGTATGAACGGTTCGATCTTTCGATGTCCATTCCGCAAACTAAATGTCATTCATTTAGTTCCATAGTTCCTTTTAGTTCTATCCTTCACTGATACAAGCTAGCCATTGAATAAAATGGAATTCGGTGAACGAGAGCAAAAATGAACCACATACTATAGTCTGAGTAAGCAATTCAAAAACAAGGCCACCTCTTGCCAGAGCAAACTCAAAAGATATAGAAACGGACCTACTGATGGTTCACGCAGAAGGGGAAGGCTACGAATTCGATGGAAAAATCAAGTAGAAGCCCGGCTTATGGAACAAATGTTCTGTCTCAAGCTAGCTAAGGAAGTTTATTTTGCAGAATAGTTCCTTTCGATTAAGAGACTGTTCTGTTCTATTACATGGCCTAAATCGGTTGAATCATCTCCCACTATGTGGGCTGAAAACGCGTGTAAATGTGTTGTTATGATGCTTCAGTAATCCGTATTAATGATCAGCAACTGGATAACATTCACTCATCCTATTTCTGATGTTTCAATAGATTCATCTAATTACTCCTATGCTCATCGCGACGTCAGAAAACTTTTGCGACGGCAGAAAACTATGAGAAAATGATACACCATGTTTTTCGTTCCGTGGTTCGAGGTGAACTCAAATTATTAACCATCTGGTTCTTCTTATCTCTAAATCTTAACATTAATACCTAGAACTACATATGCATTTCAAGTGGATACATTGAACATATACATAGATTTGAGTTAGGAGACATGCCAATCATTCATTCTTATTGAATTAGAGAGAAAAGGTAATGGGTGCCATTATCTGATCCTACAGAACTATAATGTCTCAACAGCCTTAGTTACGGTCTGTAAGATTCACCTTTCACCGGGTAGCGGGACCGATCTGACATTTTACCGGCTTCGAGAATTAAAAGGAGAAGGCTTCGAGAATTTGCATATTGAACCCCTAACTTCTCTTTGCAAGGATCTTTACAAGTTGAGTTTACAACAATATTATATTATTTTAAAAATTAATGATTCTTAATAATTTCGATTTTCTGCTGCTATTTAGTTAAACATTGTTTTTTTATGATTAAACCTGAAAGGCGACCACACTTTACAGGTGCTCAACAATTTATCCGGTTGTGGATTCGATTGATAATACCGTGGTTTGGCGAAGATTCCTATTAAATAGAATACATATACATATTTTTTTTTTAATTTTCCTTCGCCAGAACTGATCATTTATGATGCTTTCTATTAATAAAAAAATCCACTTACTTTTTAATTTAAACTTCACTTGTTTGAGTAAAAAAAAATTGGTCTCTACACAGTATCACATTTAGTTAAATGTTACTTTTTAGCTTTTCTTTGTCATCCACACCTGAGCGATATTATTACCAAACTGGACGATTTCCAATTAGGGATACGTAGTCGAGCGCAAAAGTCGACTTTTCGATTTTTGCCTCTGACCAAAAAGTCGATTTTTAGACTTTTCGATTTTTGCCTTTGACTAAAAAGTCGACTTTTCGATATTTCGATTTTGTTAAAACTGTTCAAAATAGATTTTCGACTATTACTGACTTCTGCAAAATCGACTAAAAATTTGATTTTTTATATGAATTATTGTGAACAGATAACGTTCCGGAAAGTGCCATTTTTGAGCAATTTGAGCTTTGTGATAAAAAAACCAAATATTTATGAAGAAAATCGAAAGTCGATCTTGAAAAGTGGACTTTACGATTGTCTCATATATTAAAAGTCGACTTCGACTTTTGGGCTTTTCAATACAAAAAGTCGATTAATCGATTAGTTGAAAGTCGATTTACTTATCCCTATTTCCAATGATTCTTTCTTTTTATACTCGTGGTTCCCCCATAGCCATTTTCTTCAAAAATTTATCTCTTTTTTCAAATTACCCTTGTTGTTTTATTTCCTTACGGTTGTTTTACATATTGTCTTCGGAGATGACAACCTTGAATGGATGGAACCACCTTGTACAATTTAGTACCGTGTGATCTTACATTATTAAGTATTGACATTTCATTTGCTGTCAACTCACCCGAAACTAAGACAACCAATCATAACCTGAACTGAATTTTTCTGAAAGAATAGAAAATAATGGCCGTAAGTTAGTATGGCATTTGCCCAACACTACACACAGCTCAGTTAGTGAACCTACAAGCATTCCAGTGAACAACAAATTGTCCGAAAGTACTCTCGTAGTGTGTGGCTACCTTTTTGTTTAGCTTGTCGCTATTCGCAGATCATTCACCATAGCACCACTGGTAAGTACACCGATAAATTTATTATAAATATATAAAATTAAAATTCATCCCTTCTATTTTAGGTGTTGATATTGGCTAAGGTGTTGATATTTGAAGATATTCTCAAAAAAATCAGTAATGGTTGTTTCGGAAAATAAGTAAAAGATTCCGACTTTAGATTTTTGCTTTAAATAATTAATAAATATTTTTCCATACATCATATATTCCCTTGTTTCCCTTGGAGCTATAAATTTAAAACATTTAAAATGATTGAAATGTCTGCTAATAATGCGATATCAAATACAACTTCTTCATCTTTCATTTACATGTATTCACCATAATTTTCCTTTTCTAAAAATCCAATTTTTTTTTAGGATACATGTACCTAAGATTAAAAAGTGGGTTTAGACAATTACCACGACTTAGCCAACTGACCTCTGTAAAAAGCTTAAGGTAAGAATGGTTGACGCCTTTTTTCCTTAATAAAGGTTGCACATTTCCTGTGGTTGAAGGAAATATGTCCACCCTGAATTTTATTTATAACCTTTTCAGCTAACTTCATCGATGGGTGCTCAGAAATGAATTTTGACTATAAGGCAACCTGGTGGATAATGCAGTGAAAGCTGTTAAATTCGATGCCAAGCTTCTTCAGAAGTCTTACGAGACCATCAATATTTCCACACATAACCTTAGCGTCATCTGCGCAAATGCCTGCAAGTTTAGAGTTATTCACCAGCGACAAAAGTTTCTCATAAACAATATCGTATCACATATTGTTGTTTTTTGACATTGTCATAAATAAGTTCAATAGTGAACACTGACTCGAATATGTTGTAATTTGCATCAAGACATCGTATACATCGAGTGCAATAGAGAATTATGGAATTTTTTACCAATTCCCCTAACTGAAGGTTATTCCTAGCAAAAGTATATCTGGACAAAGACAAAGATTCCACAAACGCGTGTTCACTCATTGACTGCTTATCAAGACTGATTGTTGCTCTCCGATAGGGATTAGTAAATCGAATAATCGACTTTTAATATGTTTAAGCATGCCACTATTATTTAGAAATGCAAAACTATAATTTTTTTAATACATTTCTCAATCTTTTTCAAAAAAAAAGCTACGCCAATGCTGTCCTTTTCACACAAAACAATATATTTCATTTCCGCTTCTTACCTGTGTCTTTTCAAGTTTTTCACGTATTCGATCTGTGTCCAAGGTGAGTGTTTCACGTTCCTTTTGCATGCGGGCTGCCTGGCCTAATGCCTTGTCCAATTGTGACTGCAAACTGTCATAGTCATAGGTATATTTCTCTTTCTCCAATGTTAGGCGACGAACTTCGGCATTGGATTTGTCGAGTTTCTCTTGCAAATGATCGACTTCGTTTTGTGCCTTGTCCAATGCATTTTGCAGTTTCTCCTGTTGTAATTGTGCTTTACCCAATGTGGCCTGGGTACGTTCCATTTCTTCTTTCATTTTGTCCACTTCGGAGAAGGCCTAGGGGCGAAAGGTGAGAAACATTAAATTAATACTAATTTGGTTTGGGCTTGAAAATGTCTTACTCTATCGCGATCGGCATGTATACGTGAAATGCTGCCTTGGACCTTTTCTAGTTCCTGTCGCAAACTTTCCTGTTCACCTTGGGCATTTTCTAGTTTAGCCTTCAGTCTATACACTTCGCCCTGGCTCTTTTCGAGTTTCTCCTGTAAAGCGGCAGCCTCTTCGCGAGCCCTCTCAGCATCCGACTGTATTTGTTTGGTAGGTGCGGGGGAAGAATTTAAAATTGATAATTATTAGTTTCATAAGAAGTAAAAATATAAAAATCTTTTCATTTTTGTAAATTTCTGTTTTTTTTTTCAAATTCACAACAAATGGTACAGACAAAAATAACAAACAATCTATGAACGAACTATGAAACATCTAAAAAATTGTTTTGAAAAAGCAAATTTTGCAACAATGAAGGAACATTGAAATTGAACATAAAAATTATATATATATATATATATTTTATGAAATCTTGTTTTTTGTATTTTTTATAAACAAAAAAATTAAAAACGATATTTTTGAGAATTGGTGTGGAATTGGGTAGACCAGTAAACGGCAATAACAAAGGATTTAATTACATTAAATTTTTATAAATCTCCGCGAATCAGAACCCAGGAACATGGTATGTTTCATGGCCTTGCCGTGTACTGATCTATCATATAATTTTTTCTTAATGGTGGGATAAATGTAAAAATGTTTTGTGGTGGTTGTGGTAATAGTGGCTGAGGTGGTAAGTTTAGTTAGAGAGTTGTGCATAAAGAGAAAATTATAATTTGGAAAAAATTAATGTTAAAAAGATATTGAGAAGATAAAATGTGTTTAAGAATAGAAGAAAATATTCAAAAGAGAGAGTGTGAGTTAAGAGAGAGAGAGAAAGGTTTACAAAAAAAAAGAAGAAGTATAACTCTCGATTTTTTTTGGGAGTTCATTAAACAATGTCGAGATTGGTGTACACACGGGGAATCAATTATACAACCTACATTGTATACATAGATCTTTGGAATAGATTACCCTAGTCTTTATTAATTCTATTTGAAGTGGAAACCAATATATATATACATATATATTTTTTCATTTCAAATAAAAAGAAAATAATACCTAATTTTGACATATTTGCATTTAAAGTTATACAGTTTTCCGAAAAATAAGTTAAATCGAATACAGTAGATATCGGATATAAGCACATCTCATATAAGAAAAAATCGCATATAAGAAAGATTATGAAAAAAACACCGAGCTTATACTTTCTTATATCCTATAATCCCAAAAAAAAAACGCATATAAGAAAGAAATCACCGGCTTTTTTTTGAGTTTCTTATATCCGATATCTACTGTATAAATATGAATCCCAGATACAAGCGTAAGTAAATCAGACGGTTACTAACTGTATTACGTCTGATATGAAACGTGATATGAATTTGGTTGCGGATTTATGGTTAACAGGAAAATAAAAGACCTCGTCTCCAGATTCACTCCAATTGCAATAATTCGTATAAAAGTGAAGTTTTTCTACTTCAGACTTATCTGTGCCCATGCTCCGACGGAACGCAAATATGGACAGATAAAATACATATTTTACGAGCTCCTAGAAACAATATATGACCGCTGCCCTCGTCATGACATTCGAATTCTGGTAGGATATTTTAATGGAAAAAACAAAAGAGAAAATATTGTATAGAATTGTTTAAAAATACTACTTTTTATTAACCCCTGTATAGGCCCTTAATTATTCCTTAAAATGTAGGCGCTACGGTTTATTGCAACCTTCGGTAAGCGCTTTTGACATTTTAACGTGTAGCTACTTGTCACTTGTTTTGGCGCCTCCTTCTAGCATCATGGAGTAGCATATTGTCAATCGGACAGACAGCACGCACATTGTTGCACACAGGCATATCGTTGCCAAAAGGTAATATTGTTACCACCGACCAATCCATAAATAAACGAGAAATCAAATTGATCATGTTGTGAAAGACGAAAGGCATTCATCCACTGTTTTAGACGTTCGATCGATTCAAGGAGCGAATATCGATTCGGACCACTACCTTGTAGCAGACAATTTTTCGCACTCGTCTTAATGTAGCAGCAAAGATGCGATAACTCGATGTCAAAAAGCTGCAAACACAAGAGACAGCGGAATACAACTCCGCTCAATTTACCCACCTGCTTGACGAAAGCACTCCTTTTCCCGATAATAATCTGCGTGTTGAGGATCTGTAAGGAGCATTTTGCAAGGCTACTGGTATCAAATAGTGGCGGTACAGAAGATACCCAGAAAAAAATTTAAGGTATAGATTGTATATTAACTAGACAAGATGAGGCCAGAATAGCAATCAATAATAATAAAGCAGCAGGTGCCGATGAATTAGCAGTTGAACTTTTCAATTCCGGCGGTAAGATGCTGATCAGCAGCATACACCAACTGATTAGTACAATTTGGCCAAAGGAATACATGCCCAATGATTAGAACCTCAGCATCCTGTGGTTTGTGTACAAAAAAAGGAGACAAGACATTATGTGCAAACTGTAGTGGAATAAATCGCCTGTCCTGTGTGAATGACTGAAGCCGAAGGTCACTGACATTATTGGATGTAATCAATGCGGCTTCAGACATGGCCAAATCCATTACAGAACACATTTTCACACTGCGCCAAATCCAGGAAAAGGCCATGTCCGTTCAGAGGTGTTTAAATGTGTTCGACATTCCTGAAGAAGTACCTCTCGGAGCCCTTTAATACCGAACGAGGATTCAGACAGAGTGACAGTTTGTCGTGTGACCAGTCGTACGAGATGCGAAGGTGAACATATATTACACTCTGTACACCAAACAACGTACGTTATTCGCCTACGCCAGTGACATTGACATAATGGGTCGAATTAGGGATACGTAGTCGAGCGCAAAAGTCGACTTTTAGACTTTTCGATTTTTGTCTCTGAACAAAAAGTTCAAGCAGATGAGGCAGCTCTTGGAATCTTTGAGAGAAAATTTTCTCCGAAAGATCTATGCGCCGATGATGATTATCGCCTTCGAATGAACCATGAGCTGTGCCACATCGACATAGTCAGAAGTATGGAGCTGCAGCGACTACGTTGGCTAGGTCATGTTGTGAGAATGGATGAGGATGCCCTAGCTCAAAAGGCATATAAAAGCGAGCCAACTGATGGTTCACGCCGAAGAGGAAGGCCACGAATTCGATGGAAAGAACAAGGGGAAGGCAACAAGATTGTAATATTTTATGACAATGCGGTGTTAATGGATTCTCAAGACCTTCGCCTTTTAGTGTACTTAAGGATGGGCAGATCTTTTTCGGGGGATTGACAATAGTTTGCTTTTCCGTAGTAATAACCTCTAAATCACTTCCTATTCCACCCAAGGTTGGGTTTAGAGTTATGTCGTTCCGGATCACATTAGTTCAAAGGACTATTCCGCAAAAGAGAGGATCAGTACTATACTACACATCGCTACAATTCCTTTCGTTCGTCTGGACCATGATGAAATAATAAGGTGATGTATCACAACAACAACCTTCGTTTTTGTCTCGATTATCTGTCATATTTTTGCATATAACATTTCAAATGGTTGGCAACACTGCACAACGAATTCAAGTAGAAATTACCCACTTTGACAGTTAATCAAGACATCAACTGCGCTAAATGGACTACCTATTCATTGTGCCATGGTCTGGACCTTTCCGTTCGTTGGAATGCACGATTGAACTAAAATGAATTATTGAACTAATGACCTAGTTCCTTTTGCGGAGCGAATCTAAACAATGCTAATCGCTTCAGGAACGAGATTGTCCAAGTCTAGCTGAAACGTTGATGTAATTTTCCTGAGTGGACGATAATCGGTAAAATTGTCGAAGGAATTGTAGATTCCAAATATTTCCGAGTAATCCAAAAAGACATTTAGTTCATTTTATGCTCTCGTTAACAAAGTTGCTTTCGTTCATCTAGATAAACTAAGTTCATTGGCTGAATTAACTGACACACAAATATGCTCTCGTTAGGCAGTGTATACAAATACAGATAATAGAAGGCAGCGCTGGGGACGCATTGATAATAAGTAATGGAGTATGTTAAGTTAGAATAGTGTATGTAGTTCCCAAGGTACAAAATTGTGAAATAATATCAGAATAGATTCAGCTTTCAAACAAGACAGTTGGTTTTATTCTCAACAGAACTAGTGATCTAGTTCCTTTTTGAGGAGTGAATTTAAAAGAATCGAATTATTCAAGGAACGAGACTACCCAACACAAGGTGAAACTATGGTGTCATATTGTCGGGTGGAAGAATCGGTAAAATTAAAAAAAAATTTCGAAGGAATTATAGAATCTAAATATTCAGAATGGCAGATAATAGAAGACTTTCCGAGCAATACAACAATACAGGGTTGCCCATATTCGAAGGACCCATCTGGCAACGCCATAACTTTTGACAGAGATGTCACATCGCTTAATGACATACCGCGTTTAACGCCACGCGAGCGCTCTGAAATAGTTGAAATTTACATTCAACAGAAGAAGTCAATTGTGAAAACTCAACGTGCTTTTAAAACATTAAAAAACGCGAGCGCTCTGAAATAGTTGAAATTTTCGACTGATAAAGGCTCTTCCTAATCCGAAGAGGCCATATAAAATTCGACCAAGGCGATCGGCCGAGAATATCGCTGCCGTACGAGCCCCCAAGAACATCCCAAAAACGCCGTTCTCAGCAGTTGGGCATGGCTCGGTCCACTTTACAACGGATTATTCGCATTGATTTGCATTTGTTACCGTACAAAATTCAAATGACGCAAATAATGTTGCCAGCGGACAAGCCTCGTCGATTGGAATGGGCCCAAAGAGTCATCGAAATGGCCGAAGATGACGAGTAATTTTGGAACAAATGAAGCCCATTTCACATTGAATGGCACCGTAAATAAGAAAAATTGCCGTATTTACGCCACTGAAAATCCTCAGGAGATTCAAGAACTGCCTCTTCATGACGAAAAAGTCACAGTTTGGTGCGGCGTTAGTGCGAAAACGGTCATTGGGTCGTTTTTCTGTTACCATCAATCAGGAGCGTTATCGCGACATGATGACCAATTTTGTGATGCCAATTATTCGTCGAAAGCGTATGAGGCAGTTCTGGTTTCAACAAGACGGCGCTCCACCGCACACAAGTCGCATAACAATCGATTTTCTGAAGAATTTGTTTCCGGGCCGTTTGATGTCGAAAAGTCGTGATCTGGACTGGCCACCGCGTTCACCCGACTTGACACCGCCTGACTTCTTCTTGTGGAGATATTTGAAGTCAAAGGTTTACGTTAACAAGCCAAAGACCGTAGAAGAGCTAAAGGACAACATTCGTGAAGAAATAGCCGCTATTCCGGCCGAAATGTTGGCAAAAACGATGGAAAATGCAGCAAAAAGGGCACAATACGTCATCAATGCCAGAGGCGGCCATTTGAAAGATATCATATTCAAAAATTGATGTAAACAAATCTACATGGAACAAATTAAATGATTAACATTGCCAACCGCCAAATTTTTATTTTTTTCTTTGATTTTTAAAAAAAAAGGTTAGAAAGGTATCCTACAGACTTATTCCAAAGATCAATGTATTT
Organism: Musca vetustissima; assembly: GCF_032173495.1. NCBI lineage: Eukaryota > Metazoa > Arthropoda > Insecta > Diptera > Muscidae > Musca > Musca vetustissima. Next base: position 276,744 of record NW_026880581.1, read on the forward strand.
CTCAATTTTGTAGGTGGGTCGGGTAAGGGTCTAAATAATACTTTATTACAAATACATACAAAAATGTACACAAAATTTTGTATATTTGATCGCAATGTATCACAGTCAGGTTGTACGAATATATATATTACGTGGATATACAGTGTGAGTGAGAGAGATAAAGAGACAGACAATATATATTTTGTTGGGCATTTCTATTAAAGTATTTTTACTAACACATATCCTTTTTACATAATGGTTCTCTGGTTTCTATTAACAAACAAACGACAACAGCGAAATCGAGAGTTAACCATATTGTGGTATGAGATACAGATAGAGAGAAGAAAAAAAAACACAATGGGTGACATAGTAGATACATAGTATATAGAAAATGTTAGGTTATGAAGCAGAACGTCGGATTATTTAATGATGGTTAATCACGAATATTGAACAAATTGGTTATCATCGATCGATTTGGGGATTTCGAATGCAATGGAATACACGAAAATTAATATGAATGACATTGAATTGATTTGATTGAGTTTTTTGGTTTTGACATTTTGGTACAACAAACGAACGAACGAACGAAAACATGATTAATGTCAGAATATCGCATTTTAATGGGATTTTTTGTCTATGACATTAAATAAAATTCGTAAATGGTTGGTTGCGATTGGATGCTGCTGATTGGATATGATTTATCAAATTTTATTTAACAAGGTTAATTTTCTTTTGATAGATTTCATTTAATGTTTTAAATAACACAATTATGTTTTTTCATTAATTTTTTTACAACTCAAAAATAATTCATTTTGAATGAAATTGTTTTAAGTTTAAGGAAATTTTTTATATTGCATAATTATTTTCTTTTTTTGTTTGTGGTTTAAAAAAAAGAAAAATAATTATTTTAAATTGCTGTTAAGTTTGTTAAAATTCGCATTTGAAAGCAATTACTCACAAAACGTTTATCGGTTTCGCCCTAGGTATTGATACAATGAATGTGGCAGAGAGAAAGAGAGAGGCAAGCATAACGAACGATAGATACGATAGGTACGAGTTTGAGTTTGACAGTTGATAATTTTTTTTTTGGTTTGGTTTGTTGTAAATTTTTTAATTTTTTATTGATACATTTCGACAATTACATATTTTTTTTTTGTAAAGTATTTGTGAAAACATAAAGAAATATAAAAAATTAAATTAAACAATGTGATTATTTTAATAAAAAATAAAATTTTAATAAAGGAAATGATAAATGTTGAAATAAATTAAATAATAACAAAAGTGGGTAGTGAGTGTTAAAGAAAATATTTGAAAATTGTATATTATAGAGTTTTTTTGTTGTATTTATATTATTAATTGTGGAACAGCTTATGTCAAAATATTTAAAAAGGTTAACAAGAAGACCATTAATTTTTGTTTTAAGTATTTAACATTTGAATTACTAGCTTTAATTAATTAGAATAAAAACATTAAATTAATTATTCTAAATAAACTTTTTACATTAAAGTCTTAGGATTATCTATGAAAATTTGTAACAATGGAATCCAGTAACATTAATATTTTTGTGTTATTTCAGTTTAAGGTCCAACATGGCAGAACAAATTTTGACATATTTGCATTTAAAGTTATTTGAAAACATTGGCAGAACAAATTTTGACATATTTGCATTAACAGTTATTTGAAAACATTGAAAAAATGTAGAATACAAAATGTCCACCAACGCCCCCATACCAAAATTCAGGTACTAATCGATCACAAGTATTTAGACGTGATTACCACCTTGGATCTAAAACTCTTGCCTTTTTATGGGTCAGGCACGGTTGTAATGGAACTCCACACCAAGACGACGCTCTACCGATTTGGGTATAACTCACCTTCAGCACGATGCTCTCCGAAGGACCAACACCAACTCTTAGAAACTGGGCTGTTGGTGGACATGCCTAATGCCAATTTTGGTAATACCAATGATGGCAATACGAGTAGGAGATTTTTTGAAAACATCGAATTAACGGCGGATATAACAGCCAATACGACGAATTAATACATAGATTTAAAATCGTAATAGAGGCGATTTCAAGTGGACCCAAAATAAATACAACAAAATTCAAAGAATATACCTTCAACACCGCGCAAATATATGTGGAATTATACGACTGGCATCCCATGTAGAGTTGGGTAGTTACGGAACGAACTAGTTTATTGGAACTATTCCGAGAAAGGAACGATTGGAATTAGTTCCTGCTCTTTAATTAATATAGTTCCTTTTTGATCTCGTTCTTTTTTTCTGATCTCGTTCCGTTATCATTTTTTTTTCATTTTTGCACAATTTTCAATTTTTGCATTATTATTAAAAAATCAACACGGAACTATGTGAGCGAAAAATAACAAAAAGAACGATGAAAGAGAGAGATTCAAAGGAACTATATGGGAGTCGGAACTATATGGAGCAAAGGAACTGTATGGAGCAAAGGAACTAACGTTGAAACAGAGAGATTCAAAGGAACTATGTAGGAGTCGGAACTATATGGAGCAAAATAACTATTTGGAGCAAAAGAACTGTATGGAGTAAAGGATCTATATGAAGCAAAGGAACTACATTAAGGAATTAGTTCCTTTTTAAAAATGGAACGAGAAAGATAGATCCGCTAAGTGAACTAGATTGGCCAACTCTAATCCCATGACAGCAACAATGCATAAATTACTCTTAAATGGGCCGACCATCATAGATAATGGACTGCTGTCAATCGGCCAATGTCGGAGGAGGCTTCGATAGCTCGAACTAAACATTTTCGGCCATACATACAGAATTTTTCTTACTTCAGATTCACTCATAGCTAGTGAAAGATTGTTAAAGTGAAACTTCACGCAAGATGTTTTCCAATGAATTTATAGAACTTTTACAACCTGCTTGAGCTCCACACACAATAATGAATTTGAGCTTGAAGAAGTCGACTGTTTTGTGCCTAAGTGCTTTTGACCAATCGGTTTTCTAGATCTTCAAAGACCGAATTACATGACGAGTACCAATGAACGAGTGAACTAAAAGAAACTGTTGCGGATAGAAGGAACCCTATTGTTCTTATAACCTTTTTCAATATTCTTTTAGGTGGTCATCCTCGTCTTCATTTTTGATCCACCCTAAAGATGGGTGATCAAATAAAGTTGCATGCCCAACAAAGAATACGTAAGTCGAGTTACTTCCCGCGGAGCGATATACGCACATATCGGGGCATAAGTCTTCATCGAGTGTTTGGGAAGATTCTGTTGAAAATGATCACGAAAGACTTACGAAGTGCTCCATAAAAGTATGTGTTTGGAAATATTTCGTAGAGACTTAGAAAGTGCTACATGAAAGTACGTCGTTGCAACCGTTCGGAGACTCCATACTTTCATCCGCTTGCTGATGAATTGGGGAGCCTCCGGGTTTGGATTGCGAAACTGGAAATATGTTTAAAGACGTGTGGAAGGTTATACTGGAATATATCGGGCCCGTTATCGCTAGTTGCTTTAGTCAGGGTTACTTTCCGCGTGTGTGGATATATTGCCCGAGTTGTAGTTTTACTTAAGTCGCATTATGCGATAAGGAGTGATATTCGAGTGCTACGGAATATTACGGTGGAAGGTTAAGGGAGTGCTACATACGTCCTTGCATCAGACTCCATGATTTCCTACGCTTGTAGACGATTTGGAGTAGCCTCCTGATTTGGAGCTATTATAAGTTTCTGAACAAGTCTACCGGAGGATTATGGCGTAATATACCGAGTCCATTTTCACTACATGCAATAGTCAGATTACTTTGTATGGAAGTGTGCCCGAGTCGTAATTTGGCTTAAATAGCCTCAGCGGGTATGAAGTGATTCTCGATCGTATCGGGGCATAAGTCTTCTGCCCGTATTTGGGAAAGTTCTGAAGATGGTAAAGCTCAGGGCCGGGGCATATGTCTTCTCTCAGTGCTTGGGAAAGTTCAGAATAGGAATTAGATGGCAAGGTCGGAGAATTTTTCAAGTTTCCTGGAAGATTATGGCGTAATATATCGAGTTCATTTTCACTAGTTGCATTAGTCAGATTACTTTCCGCTTGCCTGGAAGTGTGCCCGAGTCGTAATTTGGCTTAAATCGCCTCAGCGGGTATGAAGTGATTCTCGATCGTATGGGGGCATAAGTCTTCTGCCCGTATTTGGGAAAGCTCTGAAGATGGTAACGCTCAGGGCCGGGACATATGTCTTCTGTCAGTGCTTGGGAAAGTTCAGAAGAGGAATTAGATGACAAGGCTTAATGCTTAGTGTTCCTTGTATATTTGTCGACTACACTTGTTGTTTTGTGAAGTGAAATTGCTCTCTGGGCTAGTTATTTCAGGGATAGGAAGGTTTCTGGTTTTGAACTGGAAAACCATGGTGAAAAGGTTATATATTGGATGTGGTAGTCGTCAAAATGGTACTAATGCTTCTGAACGAGTGATTGACACGAAGCCATCCTCCCGTCATTCCAGCGTGCGAGTATCCTGGGTTAACGATGAGCGAGAAAATTAATTTCCTTGTACACGTTCATGATTGAAAGAGAGGCTAACAGCGGTCAGTCATACGTGTTATGCGGACTGATTCATCTGTATAGTACAACACCAGTGCGATTATATTGGGTCAAAAAATTTCCACGGCATCCACAGATACGATGCAAGTACTGCTGGTCCCCGTGACACTTAATGTGAGATGTAAGATTATCAAGAATAAGCTTAAGCGTGAGTTGCATTTGGATGAGGATGATTGGTTGAACTTCCTTCTGATTTCTCGATAGGAATAATAGGCAGAAGTCTATTCGTTAAGAGTGCGTTGTTCCTAGGCAGAGGACTAGATAGACCGACAGTGACAACAGACTTTCGGTTTAATTTTCTATAAAAGAGGCCTGTCCCTTACATATATTGACCGAATATTGTTACTACAAAGACATTAAGGATTTAGAAACCATGGGTATAGGGTATGGAAGGGAGGGATTTCATAGGGTACTTGAAGTCGCTCGGAACCTTAGTTGTTAAAGTAGATTTAATCGTAAAGCGTTTAGGAAAAGAAGAGTTCTTAGTGGTGATGGTATTCGTGGAAGCACGTTGGCTGCAGTTGGAGGTGAATTTCTTATGCTTTTTCCGTTCCTGTGGTCCCACCGAGCCATAATCGGTATTCGAGCCCCACCGAAGATTTTCCGAACCGCAGGTACTCCTAGATCGGTTGGAGTGGAAGAAGTAACTACATTATTATACAATTGTGGAAGGGCAGATTTGATTTCATCGCCAATAAAGGAAATAATTGGTCTGCGCCCTTACTGCAAGAACCTACTAATTTTTACTACGATAACGAATGTTCCTTTGGGCGCCATTGCATACAGATATCATGATTTTGACATATCACAATTTTGACATATTTGCATTTAAAGTTATATCAATTTGCTATTTACTGGATTCCATGTTAGAAAATACGTTCAAAATTTGTAATTATGATAACAAAGTGTATCTACAAAAAATGTGATTCTAGCTTACTTTTTGACAGAAGCTGCTACTTTTTTTGGTACAAATGTATGTATATTTGTATTATAAATTATGCTTGTTGTTTATATATATTGTTACATTATTTTTGATTTTAAACTGTTCTGAAATTATTTATGTTATGTTTATTTTATATATTTCTTGTTTGAGTGGTGTTGGTTTGGTAAGGTATTATTTATGTATGTATATGTTATGTATGTATGTACTTGTTATTTCATTAATGTTTAATTTAATTTTAGCAGTATTTGGTGTTGATTGATTGATTTCATAAATTGATTACATATACATTTATCTCTCATATATATAGTATTTAGTAATAAAATATTTAAATACACAAAAATGATGCTTAAAAATAATGATAACAAAAAAACCACATGAAAACGAAGCCTTTTTTGTTGTTGTTAATTTTCGGAATAAAGAATTGAATTTGTATGATTTACTAAGTGTATTTTTGGTTGTTGTTGCATTATTTGAATATCATTCCAATGATAATTATTTTAACACCACTTAAAACAAAATTGTAAGAAGACAAAAATATACGTAAAACATAACACAATTTTTCATAATGCTGCCGATGGCTGTGTTCACATTGAGATTTAATTTAAATGCAGACATAATTGTTTTGAAATAAAATAATTGTATATGTATAAATGGTATTGGCTGTTTCAGAGTGTCGAAAGAACTATTGAGTTTTTGTTTTGGACATTTTTGGGGATAGGAGAAATTTTTTGTAGATAGAAGAGGCTCTCTGTAGAAAGAAGAGCACTAGTGACATCATTGTCAAGCTCTCTATATTCCACATTCTCTCCAGCAGTGTTGCCGTCCGAAAAAAATTTGAAGAGATTTTACTAGATCGTTGATAAATCTCTGTGGCGAGAGGGAACGAAGTATAAATAGGAGAACATGGCAAGGTAGTGATTTACGTACGTTCATGATGTGTTACTTGCGCTACGAGGCCGTTTTGGAAGCACTGTGGAAAGAAGATTGAATGTGTACATGGAAACACTTCAACAAATGGGAACTCAAACTCAATGTTGGAAAGTGTGTAACTGTGGTTTTCAAGGGAAACCCAAGTCCACTGCAAAGAGCTTCAGGAAATACATTCAAACTATAAAGGAAGGCAATGAATTCATTGAAGTGTCAGATAGGATGAAATACCTTGGAATCATACTGCACGAAAGGTTCGACTTCTGTCGCCATGTGGAGTATGTGCTTTCAAAGGCCAAAAAGATGAACTTTGCCTATCAAAGACTCTTTCGAATGAGAGGATGACTTTCTTCGGTGGTAAAGTTGCTAATATACAAGCAAGTGATTCGTCCCATCATCACCTACTCCTTTGCAGCATGGGCAGACATATCATCTGCCCAGGTGGAAAGTATTAGAATGTGGGAGAAAAATATATTAGCATCATGCGTAGGAATGGAACCAACACTGGATAGCAATGGGATATATAGACGTCCGGCCAATAGGAACATCTACAATGCAATCGACTTCAACCGAATCGATGTCTGCATGATGAAATATGCCCTCAACTTCCTGGAAAGGAGCCAGCTTGTGGAAAATGGAATAGTGGAGCGATACCTGGAGGGCAACGAGTAACTCCACTCCATAGTTAGAAGGAAACACCTTCCTCCTGCAGCTTTGCTGAAGCTGCGAGACGGGGGAATCTTTACGACGAAGAAGGCTGTCTGATGTACTATCATCATCATTTTAGTTTTAAGGTAGTTTTAAGTTAACTTAAGTCTGACCTATTTTTTTAAATTTTTAAGGCACGTAAAGTTTGAAGAGTATGTATAAGTACTAGTTTCTTTAAAAGATTCGCCTAGCATTCCAAATGCGGCGCTAGAAATAAAATAGTTCGTAGTCTCCTTCATTGTAAGCCATATGGCATAGGAGAAATAGATTCTAAGTTTAATTTTGAAAGAATACAACTTACTTTCTATGAATACAAGACGCGTTCTAGTCGCAGAAGGATTCTTATGTATAGAAGAGGTCTTCTGTGGATAAATTATGGTTTCTATATATAGGTATTCTATGACATAACAGACAAAATGTTTCTATGGATGGAATATCTACCCATGACCGAAATGAAAACATCCAAACATACAATACTTAAAGGCTATACTATCTATAGGAAACATGATGGTGTATTTGTTATAATTCTAAGAAGATCTATGGGGTCTCTCAGGCCTGCAGTGACCATCTTTGGTAGTTTGAAGGTTCCAGTCCAACTTGCACTCTATCTCTCTGTCTTACACATAGGTTCAATCATATTATGATACTTAGTTTTTAAAGTAGTGTATAAATACACATAGACTGAATAAACATTGCTTTCACTCCGTTCGGAGAATATCCGTACAATAGAGATCCCAGTTATCATTGGTCTTTTGAGCCGGATCAGTGACCGATTGTGAAGGAAATTGATGCTGAAAAATTTTACCTAAAAGGTTGAAGAAATTCTGTCAGCTTAATGGAAAATTTACAAAGAAAAAAAAAATACAGAAGCAATGTAGAATAAAGAGCTCAAAAATTTGAAATTATTTTGTGAACAGTTTTTTTTTTAATTCGAATAAGTTATTCGAAAAAGCGTATGTAGTGGTTTATACAACGACAATAATTTTAACAAAATTTAAAAGAAAGTAATTCCATCTTTGGAACCCCGCTGACCAGGGAAGTGATGCAACGACCAGAAGAAGGTGGAAAAAGAAAGGCTTTTTTTAACGTTCTATAGTTTAAGATCCAATTTAAAAGAAGTCTCAATGAATCGAGTTTCGATTGCCAGGGTCAAAATTTAATTTAAATATTTCTATTTACTATCCGGAGAATAGATATATTCTGGATAAAAATAAAATAATAAATATGAAGTTGCTAATACGGACGAAAATATATATGGGCGCTATATCTAAATCGGAACCGATTTTCACGAAACTTAGCACACATCATTCTGTGCCTAATTCAGTACCCTATGCCAAATTTCGTGCAAATCGAAAGATATATAGGGACTTTGGTGCACCATTTACTTTAAATCGGACGAAAATATATATGGGAGCTATATCTAAATCGGAACCGATTTTCACGAAACTTAGCACACATCATTCTGTACCTAATTCAGTAACCTATGCCAAATTTCGTGCAAATCGAAAGATGTATAGGGACTTCAGTGCCCCATTTACCTTAAATCGGACAAAAATATATATGGGAGCTATATCTTAACCTGAACCGATTATCACGAAACATGGCAGACATAACTACAGTCTCAATTCAGTACGTTATGCCAAATTTCTTGAAAATCGAAAGATATAAAGGGACTTTAGTGCCCCATTTACCTTAAATCGGACGAAAATATATATGGGAACAATATCTAAATCTGAACGGATTTCCACGAAACTTAGCACACATCACTCTAGGCTCAATTCAGTACGTTAGACAAATTTCGTGCAAATCGAAAGATATATATAGGGACTTTGGTGCACCATTTACATAAAATCGGATGAACCTATATATGGGAGCTATATCTAAATCATAACCGATTATCACGACACATGGCAGACATCATTATAGTCTCAATTCAGGACGTTAGGCCAAATTTCGTGCAAATCGAAAGATATATAGGGACTTTGGTGCACCATTTACTTTAAATCGGACGAAAATATATATGGGAGCTATATCTTAACCTGAACCGATTATCACGAAACATGGCAGACATAACTACAGTCTCAATTCAGTACGTTATGCCAAATTTCTTGCAAATCGAAAGATATAAAGGGACTTTGGTGCACCATTTACCTTAAATCGGACAAAACTATATATGGGAGCTATATCTAAATCTGAACCGATTTCCACGAAACTTGGAAGACATCATTCTAGGCTCAATTCAGTACGTTATACCAAATTTCGTGCAAATCGAAAGATATATAGGGACTTTGGCGCACCATTTACTTTAAATCGGACCACACTATGTATGGGAGCTATATCTAAATCTGAACCGATTTTCTTGAACTTCAATAGGGTTCGTCTTTGGGCCAAATAAGTGACTTGTGCCAAATTTCATCCAAATCGGATCATAAATGCGACCTGTACTTTGTTTACAATTTAATATCTACAAACGGACAGACGGACGGAAGGACATGCATAAATCGACTTAGAAAGTGATTATATGAATATTCTTAAAAGGAACCATGTGTCTATCTCGATTCCTTTTGACTGTTACAAACATATGCACAATGACATAATACCCTGTACCACAGTGGGGTGAAGGGTATAAAACACTGCGAAACACTAATTTCGCAAAAATGTTTCATTGCAAAACTTAGATCATCAAGCTCGACTCGAAAGAGTATAAATAATCACTTAAAATTACTTTGAAATGATCACTGCCCTTACAAGGCAAAATTCAAATAACAAAAATTAATTTCAGCTGAGCCAGGCTAGGGCTCGATCCTAGGTCCTCGAAGCAACACAAATGTTGTCAGACCACTTAACGTTCTGAGCCATCAACACACTTCCAAAACGGTTGCGCAAAAACATGTGTATACCATGGAAGAAATTGTAGGTGTGTGGATTAATTATCCATCGCTACAAAAAAAAAAAAAAAAAAAAATCTGCTTTGAAAAGGACTGTTCCTAGAATGAAGACAAATGTCGAACTTTGACAAATTTTGGATTTAATTCGAATATGTAAGTTTCGCATCAGGGCGGAATAAATAGAAGTTATCAACGTATGACCTTTGTAAAGCCACATAGCCCAATATGCCCGATGAGCCGCTTAACCAACGGCGAAACGCGTCGCATAATGGTGGGTACGTAGGTTCTTCTCCTGGCTTTACTTTTCATTGCAAAACTTAGATCATCAAGCTCGACTCGAAAGAGTATAAATAACCAAATAATTTGAAATAACTTTCAAATGATCACTGTCCTTACAAGGTAAAATTCAAATAACAAAAATGTTTTAAGGGATTGATTTTATAAATAAAACATTATCGACGAAAATCCTACATATATAGTATTATATAGATGTCCACAAGGGACTTCTTTTGCCTCAATTTCTTTCGACCCTCAGAAACAGATCCACCAAATTTAGGGCATATTTTTTTATTTAGTTTTCATTTTTAATTATTTTAATTATATATGTTTTTTTATTTTTTAATAAAATTTATAATAATAAATAATTTTGTTTTTTTTTTTGGTGAAAGATTTAATCAAAAAAACATATTGTATGATATATATTTTGTAGTATGAATATGTAAAAAAACAAAACTCAAAAAAGAAACACACACAAATAAGAGAGTACAAAAAAACAAAGAATAATAATTGAAAACAAATTGTGGAATATATATTTTTCGAAAAATATATTTGATTTTGTTTTGAAAATATCTAAAAACGCTGAATATACCTGAGTGACTCTCAGCTCGGCTTGGGTACGTCTTAGTTCGGCTGCCGCTTTGTCGGCCCGCTCGGTGGCCCGTTCCAGTTCCTGGGAAGTGGTTAGTGTTGTGCGACCAAATGTTGTCTGCTTAAGTGTGGACATTGGTTGTGGTTTGGTTGGTTGGTTGATTTGTTTTTTTTTTTTTATTTGGATTGGACACAAAAGTAAATATTTATAGAAAAATTATTCAGTACACAGTTGGAAAAATAGACTTTTAATTTTTTATGTTTTGCAAGTTGTGTTTTGTTTTTATTATTTTTAGTAGTAAATCCAGTTAAGTGAAAAGAAGCGAAATAAATCCAGCAGGAAAACAAAACGTTATTAGAAAATTGTATGCAGATGATGGTGATGATGCATTTTATAAAAAAAAATAATTAATTGTGATGATGATGATGCTGATGTAAATATGATGATGATTACACACACCGATAGATAGATGATTGATTGCCGGATTATGATGATGATCAAAGCGAGTTTGCTATGGGACCAATTATGTGTTTTTTTTCTTTGCTTTGTTTACACCAAGGAGCGCCTGCCCTTTATTTGCAAATTGAAAAATTATGCCAAACTCGCCCATTTTTTTATTTCAATTCTTTGTTTTTGTATTTAATAAAGTGATGATTCATATATGCTCTTTTAAATTGATGATATCAATATTTCAAATTTAACACATGTCAGGTGAGATACAAACATTCACATATATATATATATATATTTTAACCTCTACTCGATAATTGTAATGTATGTAATTTAACGAACATACGATATATTAGTATGTATCTAATTGTTCTATATGTAGATTTGCGTATGATTTTGAAAATGTTTTAAAAGTTTCTGTTTTTTTTTTGTGTACATATTGTCTATTATTTCTGTAATGAATGAAAATGTTTCGAGTTTTATTTTTGGTTTGTCGTGATTTGGCATTGAAAGAGAAAATGAAACAAATAATGAAAATTTAGCAGTTTTTTGTTTTCTTTGCATTTGCGTATTTTTTTATTGTAACAAAAACAACTATAGCAATCGCCTCTATTATTATTTTTTGTTTGTTTGTTTTCTACAAGCAGCCACTTACCGATGATATTTGTCCAGATTCATACATTAATTTTTGTACCGACTGGAATAATATTTTTGATATATAAAATATGTTGTTGTTTTAGTATTATCAAAAAATAGTCAGATGATGAGGATGAAAATATATTTTAACATGTTATTGATAGATTTTTTTATTGTAATACAGTTAAGAGCAAAATTTTGGAGAAAATTAAATTTAACAAAAAATTTGCCTAATTTTTGAAATTAAATTCCATTTTATATTTTTTGAAATAAACTTGAACTGAATTAAATTCATAAACCAGTGAGCGGAGCAGTATAGTCGGACGGGGTCGACCATACGATACCCTACACAACTATCATGGAACTCTATCTTTCTGCAAGTTTTATTCCGAGCTTGAGCAATAGTTCGTTAGAGTTGCACACTCTTTCCCGATAAGAGGCCAAAAGCACCTCTTCCTTACATTGACATATTTTCCGAATATTACTAATATTCAATACAGTCCTTTTAACTACTTCTTCATATTCCCTTCATCGTGGGTTGTTGTGGCCTATAGATCGACTAGAAAAAAAAACTCAAAAAAAGTCATGTTTTTGGTCCACTTCATCCCAAAATTATTATCTGATCATCGTCGAAAATTATAGCTGTTGTCATTGAACATATCTGGAACCTCATGAAAAATTTAAAAGCGATCAGCGCTATATTTCCGCCATATAGTGTGGCAATGGGTTACTAAATAATATCTGAGTACGTAAGCACCTGTAAATATTTAAGTGTAACTTCCACATCCGATCACATACAACATATAATTGGTATCAATTTAAAGGCCAACCACTCCTCTTGGATATACTATCAATATCTTGGGTCTATGTCCTTCAGGAGTAAATATATACGCCATTGAATACAAATTTGGTCATTTTTCACACAAAACTCAGGGTCCATTTGACCCGTTAAATATTGACCGATCATTATCAAAACAGGCATGCCTTTTCTTTGGCCCGATCCCCTCCTCCATGCAAAAATTCGAGATGTTTGTACCATAATTGCGGCCTCTGAAGCGACCAGAAATAAAATAAGTTTTTGGTCCATTTCATCCCCTAAATATTAACCGATCTTTACCAAAAACAATAGGGGTCTTCATCGGCCAGAACCCATCCTACATGCAAAATTTCGTGAAGATTTATCCATAACTGTGGCCTGTATCGTGTTTACAAATTTTAATGGACAGACGGACGGACGGACACACATGTCTAGATCAACTCATCTATTCGAGATATGACGATCGGTATGCTTAAAGGTGGGTCTAGGACCAATATTTCGCAGCGTTACAAACTTCTGGGGCTGCACAAAGCTATAATACCCTGACAAAATAGTTGTGTAGGGTATAATAACTGGACCAACGAATTAAGAAGATCTTTATAGATCTATAAAAAGAACAGTCTCCTACCTACAGGGTAGACTGGGCCAGTTAAAGGCTTTATTCTCACGAACCAATACTGATTACGAGGGTGTTTCCCTTAAAAACTACAGCCAATGAAAATAATAAATTTACGATGTCGGGCTGGTGTGAGTGTCGTTTATTCTCCAGGGCTTACTCGTCCAATAGTCAGAAAGCGAAAGCAAACATCCAGGGTCTAAGTGAAGAGGTAGATAAGATGACATACGAAATGAGCAAAAACATTGCAAGTTCACAACTAGTTCACTCGACTTTTAATTAACCGATTTATCGATTTTTTGTATTGAAAAGTCTAAAGGCCGAAATAGAGTTGTGATCATGGGAAAAACGTAGGGGATGATAGATACCAAGGAACGGCTATGATTGGCTTTAACATGGCAAAACCCAGGCTTATCTTGGTCTCTCTTTCATCTCAATTGGGGACACGGACCTCCTCGGGGCGTAACCTGCTACTTTCAACAATCGTTGAAATAGTAAGCAAATATGTGCCGCATGTTCACCCATAAGCACTATAAGAATAGGTTGAGGCATCGGGTAAATTGCCCATACTCGGAAAACCCATCTTACCCCCTAATGCTGACGACCCCCGCAACCGCATAAAGTACCAATATCGGCGAATCTGCACTTGGAATGTGCGCACATTGAACCGAAAGTTTTCGCTTTGGCGGATATTCTCAAGAAGTACAATGCCGATATTATTGCCTTGCAGGAAATGCGATGGAAAGGGACAGGTGTAAGTAAATCAGACGATTGCGCACTGTATTACAGCTGTCATGAAAAGAGACATGAATTTGGCAGCGGATTTATGGCTAACTGGATAATAAAAGACCTCGTCTAAGGGTTCACTATAGTGGATGATCGAATTGCTTTAAGGGAAAAAAGAAAAGCAAGAAACCCGTGAGCAAATCGAGACGTACAGGAGTCAGAATGAAGTCCGGAAATTTTAAAACAAACCGATTGACTTGAGGCAGTCACATCATCCGCGTGTTGAGGATTTCGAAGGAGCATTTTTAAAAGCTTCTGGTATCAAATTGTGAAGGTGAAGAAGATACCCTAGAACCAATAAGAGATGACGGTATAGAGTGTATGCCACCTAGCCAAGATGAGGCCAGAATAGCAATCAATCGACTGAAGAATAATAAAGCAGCAAATCTACTATAGACCTACGCCAAATCCTGGAAAATGCACACGAAAAACATAACGACAGATTCCACATATTCGTCGACTACAAAGCCGCTCAGAAGTGTTTAAAGCCATTTTTGCGTTCGGCATTCTTGCAAAATTAATACGGCATTAGTTAAAGTCGGAAAGGATCTCTTGGAGCCCTTCAATACCGAACGAGGATTCAGACAAGGTAACAGTTTGTCATGTGGACTGTTTACCATCATGTTGCAAACAGGTCATACGAGATGGAAAGGTTAAAAGAAATGGTAATCTATACATCAAGCAGCACATGATACTCGCCGACGACATCGACATAATAAATCGAATATTGCGAGCGGTAACAACCACCATTGAACAAATGGCAAAAAAGACCATGCTGATGGTTTCAACGCGCAAGACGTCCAGTAGGCTCTGACCAACTGTGGAATTTTAAAACTATAGCTTTGAGGTAGTCGAGGATTTTATATATCTCGCTACGGCCATAAATAAAACTAATGACATCAGTTTTGAAATTCGGAGGAAAATTGTGTTGGTCGACAGATGTTACTATGGCTACCTCTCGCCAGACCAAACTCACACTCTACAAGGCGCTGATGCTATCCGTACTGGTGTATGGACCTGAAGCATGGGTACTTTCACAAACAGATGAGCCAGAAAAAAATTCGAAAGATCTACGAGCCGATCTACATCGACGGTGAATATCGCTGTCGAATGAACCTCCGAGGACGAGAATTGACAGGAAATATGTCTTTTTACATCAAACAAAGACTGGAGCACCTCGAAGCACTAGTATTCTTAAGTAAAGCAAATACGATTTGATATGAGGTTAAAGGCCATAGATTATGATCTTTTTGTAGGAAAGCTGTAGATGCTGGCATTTTATCCAGTATATCAGACCATAATACGTCATTCGGAAAAACGTCTGTACAATATATATCAACATATTCGACTAGTCTTCTATATTTCATGGAGTATTTAAAATATAACGAGCTATTGTAGATCTTTGATACACTAAGTACCCTACTAAGGATTTATATTTCATTATGGACATCCTGAGACTTTTTCGGAGAACTTTTTGGGAGCATCTTTATATGCTCTACTCTATATAAAGTACATTCCGTAAGACTTGGTTATACCCAAAATTATTATTAGGGGTATTTTGTATTTGATAACCTACATTAGAAGAGATTTTTGAGCAAATAGTCCGGTGAGAACTATTTATTACAAATTTTCGTTACACAAATTTTGCCAGAAATGCTCAATATTAACTTGGGAAAAGTGCACAAATGTTTTGCAAGGCAATGTATGATTTCGAATTTCGATGTGAATTTTGGAATACAAGAAATTCAATAAAAAAATGTCTTACGTTGAAATGAATTGAATTTTTCGAGTCGTTATTGTGAATGGATCCTTTGTGGATTCTTTATATGTGCATTGCATGATTTGAATGGCAGACATTTGAGTTTCAAATAAATTTTTTTTTTTATTTTGGAAATTGATTGGTCGATAAAGGTCTGTGATACCCTTTGTGCCGCAGATGTTGATGTAAATGTTTTTGAAATACTCTTTGATTTGTAAAGATTTTGATTGTTATTATATCTAGTATTTCTTGAAAAGAATTTGCCGATTTTTTTTGGTCAATTTTCAGAAGCTTTGTTGATTTGTTATCCTCAAATATTTATTTAACATTATGCAATATTCGACTTTTGAAATGTTTTTGATTTGTAAAAATTTGAAAATATTTTGTAATTGTCATTGGCTGTCTTTTAGGTAAAAGTGTTTTCAATTAATTGTTTGTCCAATTCGATTTATTTGGAAGATTTACTGAATTTAATATATTAAAATATTTATTGTATTATTCTCACTAATTTTTAAATATTATTTTTAATTCTCCAATTATATTTTATTAATTCCATACTGTTTTCTGTTTATTATTACGCATATTTTTCTCAATAATTTTAGTTATTTATATTCAAATTACTTTATTCCTTTTGTTACATTTTGCCCTTAACTGTATTAAAAATTGGGTAAATTTGGTCGGTATATATTTTTTTGGTTTCCTCTCCTTATATGTCAGTACCATTTTACCGCTTAATTTCATATTAAAAGCTAACTAAATTTGTTATTATTTTAATCATTGAGGCATTATTTTTTTATTTTTTTTGTTGGAATTTATTGCAATTAACCTTAATAATTATTAAATCATATCTTTAGCATACTTTTAGGGGCATTATGCAAATCTACGTTTTCAAATTTCATAACTTAATGTATTAGCCAGAGCTAAATAAGAATTAGCAACACATAATGGACTTTTGGCATTTAAAGTCTAAACGCAACCAGAAAGTCACGAGTCAGCGTCATACTTTTTCGCCGGCGTAAACACCAAACGAAAGAGTTAGAGTCTAAACGCAACCAGAGCGTCTAGAGTCAGCGACGGTCGTTTACCGTGTATTTCTTATTGGCAACGGGAAATCGCGACGGCTGACGTTCGCGTCTAGCGGCTTGACTCTAGAATAGATTTTATTAATTTTTGCTCAGCGTCATAGTCAAATTTTCTCTCTTGCTCTCAATAGAGTTGCCATATTTTAGGAAAAAAATCAGCAGTGCTATCAACATTTCAATGGAAATTTATATCATAACATATGGCAATGCTGTTAAAAAAAAAAAAAAAAAAAAAAAACAATGAGCGGAGCAGTATACCCCCGACCATACGATACCAAATTTTCTGCTGATGTTTATTCCGAGCCTGGGCAATATTTCGTGATATTTGCACCCTCTTGCCCGATTAAAGGTAAACAGCTCCTCTTCCTCACACGAGTATTCAGTACAGCTATTGTCCAGATTCCTTTCACCGTGGGTTGCGTTGTGATGTTCGGCTTTCATTTGAGGTCTATAGATCGACTCGAAAAAAAAACACATAAAATAAAGTTTTCGGTACACTTCATTCTAAAATTATTATCTGATCATAACCGAAAATTATAGGCGTTGTCCTTGACCATAACTGGAACCTCTCTATAGTCATAATGGGTTACTAAATAATATGTAAATATTTAGGTGTTACTCCCACATCCGAGCACATACAACAATATATTTGGTATTAATTTAAAGGTCAACCACTGCTCTTGAATATAATATCAACTTCTCGGGCCTATGTCCTTCAGGAGTAAATATATATGATATAGAATACAAATTGTATCATTTTTCACACAAAAGTCAGGGTCAATTTGACCCGCTAAATATTGACCGATCTTTATCAAAACAGGCATGCTGATGCCCTGCAAAATTTTACGATGTTCGAGCCATTATTGCGGCCACTGGAGCGACCAGAAAAACCGACAAAAATTTAGTATTTTGTCCATTTCATCCCCTAATTATTAGTCGATCTTTCCCAAAAACAATTTCGTGAAGATTGGTCCATAACTGTGGCCTGTATCGTGTTTACAAATTATAATGGACAGACGGACGGACACACATGTCTAGATCGACTCAGCTAGTCGAGATATGACGATCGGTATACTTAAAGCTGGGTCTAGGACCAATATTTCGCGGCGTTGCAAACTTTTGGGGCTGCACAAAGCTATAATACCCTGACAACATAGTTGTGTAGGGTATAAAAAACAAATTATTGCAATCTATTTTTAAACATGTGGACGTTTTTTAACGAATTAATAATAAAATGGAAGAAAAATTT
This sequence comes from Musca vetustissima, assembly GCF_032173495.1. NCBI lineage: Eukaryota > Metazoa > Arthropoda > Insecta > Diptera > Muscidae > Musca > Musca vetustissima. The sequence continues at coordinate 295,038 of NW_026880581.1, forward strand.
AAAAATAAAATAGAAAAAAATTATTTTCCACAAGTTCGTTGACATTATTGTATATTAATTAATAAATTGAATTTGGTTTGCCGCTGACTCCTGACTCTATGGTTGCGTTTAGACTCTAAATGCCAAAAGTCCACTTTGTATTGCTCCCTTAGCGGTTAGCGCAACAAAATGTCAATTATTTGTTTTTGCTCGGCAATACTCTTCCAAATTTCTTCCTTTTTGATTGTGCTTTTGTAATCAGGAGATTCCAAGTTATACAAAATTTCGTATCTTTTTATTTCCGCGATGTTTCTTCCTTTTTATTATTAATTCGTTAAAAAAAACATTCACAATCTTTGAAAATGTTTGTTTTTTGTTAACAGCACTGCCATATGTTTTGATATAAATTTCCATTGAAATGTTGGTAGCACTGCTGATATTTGCCTAAATTTTGGCAACTCAATTGAGAGCAAGAGAGAAAATTTGAGTATGACGCTGAGCAAAAATGAATAAAATTTGTTCTAGCGTCAAGCCGCTAGACGCGAATGTCAGCCGTCGGGATTTCCCATTGCCTATAAGAAACACACGTTAAACGATCGTCGCTGACTCTAGACTCTGTGGTTGCGTTTAGACTCTTAGGCGGTAATGGATTTATTCGAAATTATGTTATAAAATTAACAACAGCCTTTTACCATTTAACTTCTGCCTGTCTTTTTGTCTAAATTAAAATTTAATATCATAAACTCAGGGGATTCCGGATATAGCAAATGATTTTATTAGAAGAAACTATTTGACAAATGTGTCACCCCATTTCAACAACACCCTTTTCGCATTAACATTTTTCATCATATGTATATGCTTATTGATATGAAATTTTTTTTTCTGTCCGTCCGTCCGTCCGTCCATACCTTTCGAACATTTGTAAATTCTCAATGGTCGTACTGGTCATTAGTTTAATTGCTGTTCTATTTATTTGTAATGACTTTTAGTCGACATGTTTGACCATTTTTAAACTACAGCGATTGTGGTGGTGGGGGGAAAAACTGACAATTCAATTACAAATTCCATAGAAATGTAATGGTATTTTTGTTGTTGTTGCAGTTGTTTTGTTGATTATGTCCCTGAGGTAATTTGACCTCATATTGTCGTCTTATATAGAAATGACTTATTTCTACACCTGATATTTACATATGGACTTACATATATATGAATGTATGTGTGTATATATGTTATTAAATGGCCTCTCAACATTAATTATGCCATTGTTACAGTTTGTCAACATGAAATTAATTTAATCGATTTTTAAGTCTATCATTTAGATGGAATTAGTGCGGCCGTTTTTTTTGTCGAAATGACAACAAGCCTATTATTGCTGTTATTATATGGGAGTTGGTTTGACAGCTTGTTGGTCATTTAGTTCGGCCCATAACATTTAAATGGAGAGGTAAAACATAAGTAACAATGTTCAAGAATGAATAATTATACCCTACATAAGTGTATTATATGTTTTGGTGGGGCCCAAAAATAGAAAACATTACGAAAATCGATATTCCTATAAAGACAACGGCCGGACCAAATCTTTTATGATAATCGATCTAGTCCATTATATAGTGCATATGTTTGTTTTGGAAGGAAATGGTCCGTACATGGTACCAGTATATTTAAGTAGAACCTTTATATTGATAACAAATACGTTACGGTATATAGTCGAGGAGTAGACACTTTAGACACGTCAACATAGACTACGGTTGGGCGCCAGTGTATAACTTTTGTACAGGGTCGTATATACGAGGAATCAAGGCCTATTAATAAGGTCATCCTGGGAGGCAGTCTATTAAATTTGCTGCCAAAATCCATTATTAGACTTAAGAGAAAAACTTCTATATACCTCATTAGTATCAAACTTGAGACACGTCAACATAGATTACCGTTGGGCGCCATTTGACAATATTGCACCGAATTGTATACGCTAGGAAAAATATATACTTCATTCGAAGCAAATGTGAGACACGTCAACATAGACTACGGTTGGGCGCCAGTGTATAATTTTTGTGCAGGGTCATATATACGAGGAATCAAGGCCTATTAATAAGGACATTCTGGGAGGCCAGCTCCATATAAGCAGTCTATCAAGTTTGCTGCCAAAATCCATTATTGTGAATTGATTTCCGATGTGAGAACATAAACAAAGAATTATGGGAACCCCCCCATTCTCGATTTTAATTCTTCAAGATTTTCAAAGGGCTGGTAAATCAATACCAATGCTTGTTAAGGTATGTAACTTTGCATATATATATTTTTGAAGATGTACAAGAGAAGAAAAAATAATTTACAACAAATTTTTGTTATTGTTTTATTGTTGTTTTTTTTTTTAAATTAAAGAAAAGTCCTTATTTTTGGTGGCGGGCATGATAACTCCTCACGGCAACATCGGAATCCGAAAATTTCAACAGTGTTAGAAAGAGTACATGTCTGGCTCTCGTATGAACTAGGATTATTGACTTCGCTCTAAAATTAACAAAATAACGGACCTTTGAAAAAATATTTTAGGAAAATTGCCGATTTTTGACCAAAAACCAAGTTAAAAAAATACGGAAGTTCTTCACCGATTGGGTTTATCCTAGTTCATACGATAGCTATACACTCACAGAGAAACGTATAAAAATTTTGAATCGATTGGGTTATTAGTTTTTGAGTTATCGTACCCGTCATTCGTTTAGAGAAAAACGCGTTTAAATTTGAGTAGCCCTTTAGCCGTCACTTGCTGCTGACAGAATAAATCGGCATTTCTTCAAGAGTTCTTGAGATTTTCACTTGAAAGTTTGTAGGGACATTCTTGAATTAGTGTAGATTCGAAAAATTTTTGACCCCGAGATTGGGGGTTGGTCTCCTTAAGAGAAAAAAGCTGAAATTCGGTAGCTGGGCGACCTTATTAATAAATCTTGCGAGAATTCTATATACCTCATTAGTATCAAACTTGAGACACGTCAACACTGACTACCGTTGGGCGCCACTGCACAATATTGCACCGGGTCGTATACGCTAGGAGTAATATATACCTCATTCGAACCAAACTTGAGACACGTCACAATAGACTACGGTTGGGCGCCATTGCACAGTAGTATTTCGTTTCGGATTTAGCTCTACTGAAAGTCAACGTCCACATTTGTCCGACAATGAGCTTGAACATATGCATGTTTATTTAAGGATTACTTTATAGTTTATAAATAATAATATTTCGGCTAATAATACTTGTTTTAATCCGTTCTTATTTATATGTAGATATTATAAAAACCGATATCCATAACTCAACCTAAGGTTCGTTTTGTAAACTTTTTGTTTGTATAGTTCGCTACCGAAAAAACAGAATGGCTGACATTTAACTGAGAATCACCAAAGTCTTGAAATGGAATTGAAGTTGTTGGTGATGAAAGAAAACATTCTTCTACTCCACATAGCAAGGATTCTGATGAGAAGCCATGGCTGATTGAGAAGCGAACGTTGAAAGTCTTTATGCCTTTATAACCCAATGTTGCCCACAGGCAACAAAAATTTTCAGAGCTTATATTTAATACGCAGGTAATGAAAATATATTTTTTTGGCCATATATGTTAAGACGTAATAATAAGCGACACATATAAAACGAAAAATAAACCAGTAAGTAAAAGTAGTAAAGTCGGACTGGGCCGACTATATGATACCCTTCACCACATATGTATCATAACAGACGTCGCCTTTTCAAAGGAACATTGACATGAAATTGAACGAACTTAAATATGCGGTCTCTATCTATAACTAAACCGACCAACATCAATTCCAACACATGCCATTCTGCAACCTATTCCATACTTTGTAAATAGAATTAGAGCAAATTTTACACATGCTATTTAGTATGCTTCACTGTTTAAAATGTATCAATCAGGCACCCATTGATTATTTGATGTACAATCATATATATGGAAGCTATGCTATATCTAAATCTGAACCGATTTCAAGGAAACTTACTAGATATTAATTTTTATAAATTTCAGTACGTTGTTAATCGGCCTAGGTATGACCTTTAGTGCACCAGTTACTTAAAATCGGACGAAAGTATATATAGAAGCTATATGTAAATCTGAAGTTGCTGGATGAGCCGGGAGTTAAGTATCTGACTATACCTTAGTAAAAATCGACAAATCAAAGGCAAAAATCGAGATGTTTAAAAGTCTACTTTTGCGCTAGACTACATATCCCTAAACTGCACTAAAAGCGCGTTTAGATTATAGCTTTTATCGTGATAAAGTGCATTGTCTTGATTTAATTGCAAAATCGAGCAGAATTTAACTCGATTTACCATACAAAATTAAATTCTCTCAATATCTCGATTTGCTCTAATTCCTATGCTATAATCCAGTGAGAGGAGCAGTATAGTCGGACGGGGCCGACCATATGATACCCTACACAACTTCCACGAAAATATAACTCTCTGTAGTTCTATATTCTGAACTTGGGCAATATTTGCACCCCCTTGACCGACTAATTGTCAACAAATATAGATCGACTCGAAAAAACACAAACAATTAAGTTTTCGGTCCACCTCATCCCTATATTATTATCTGATCATCACCGAAAATTACAAGCGTTGTCCTTGAACATACCTGGATACTCATGGAAAATTTCAAAGCGATCAGAGCTATATATCCGCCTTCTAGTGTGGTAATGGGTTACTAAATAATATCTCAGTACTTAAGCACCTGTAAATATTTAAGTACAACTCCCACATCTGAGTACATACGACCATATATATGGTATCAATTTAAAGGTCAACCACTCCTCTTGGATATGCTATCAACTTCTTGGATCTTTGTTCTTCAGGGGTAAATACATAAGCTATAGAATACAAATTTTGTAATTTTTCACACAAAAGTCAGGGTCCATTTGACCCGCTAAATTTTGACCGATATTTATCAAAACATGCATGCTTATTCTCTGGTCCGATCCCCTTCTCCATGCCATAATTGCGGCATCTGGAGCGACCAGAAAAACCGTTATCCATTTCATCCCCTAAATATTAACCGATCTTTTCCAAAAACAATAGGAGACTGCATTGGCCAGAGCCCATCCTACATGCCAAATTTCGTAAAGATTGGTCCATAACTGTGGCCTGTATCGTGTTTAGAAATTATAATGGACGGACGGACACACATGTCTAGATAGACTCAGCTAGTCTAGATATGAAGATTGGGTCTAGGACCAATATTTCGCGGCGTTACAAACTTTTGGGGCTGCACAATGCTATAATACCCTGACAACATAGTTGTGTAGGGTATAAATCGCACATAGACAGAATACCCTGTACCACAGTGTGATGAAGGGTATAATAAATTTTCAGCAGCTGATATAGGCAGTTACTTCGAAGTAACTGCCTATATCAGCTGCTGAAAATTTATTATACCCTTCATCACACTGTGGTACAGGGTATTCTGTCTATGTGCATTTGTTTGTAACAGGCAAAAGGAATCAAGACAGACGCATGGTTCCTTTTGAGGTTATGCATAGTCCATTTACGCCTTGCTTAATTGTAAACAAAGTACATGTCGCAGTTTAGATTCGAATTGGATGAAATTTGGCACAGCTAATTTATTTGGCCCAAGGACGAACCCTATTGAAATTGGGAAAAAATCGGTTCAGATTTTTATATAGCTCCCATATATATTTTCGTCCGTACGCTGTGTCAAATTTCGTGCAAATTTGAGTCTAGAATGATGTGTGTTAAGTTTCGTGAAACTCGGTTCAGATTTCGATATAGGTCTCGTATATATTTTCGTCGATTTTATGTAAATTGTGCACCAAAGTCCCTATATATCCTTGGATTTGCACGAAATTTGGCATAGCGTAGTAAATTAGGTCTGGAATGATGTGTGTTAAGTTTCGTGAAAATATGTTCAGATTTCGATATAGCACCCACATTTATTTTCGTCCGATTTTATGTAAATGCTGCACCAAAGTCCCTGTATACCATTCGATTTGCACGAAATTTTGCATGGGGTACTGGATTAAGTCTAGAATTATGTGTGTTAAGTTTCGTGAAAATATGTTAAGATTTCGATATAGCTCCCATATATATTTTCGTCCGATTTTATGTAAATGCTGCACCAAAGGCCCTGTATACCTTTCGATTTGCTCGAAATTTGGCATGGGGTACTGAATTGAGTCTAGAATGATGAGTGTTAAGTTTCGTGAAAATCGGTTCCAATTTAGATATATCTCCCATATATATTTCGTCAGATTTTAGGTAAATGGAGCACCAAAGTCCCTATATATCCTTGGATTTGCACGAAATTTGGCATAGCGTAGTAAATTAGGTCTGGAATGATGTGTGTTAAGTTTCGTGAAAATATGTTAAGATTTCGATATAGCTCCCATATATATTTTCGTCCGATTTTATGTAAATGCTGCACCAAAGTCCCTGTATACCTTTCGATTTGCTCGAAATTTGGCATGGGGTACTGAATTGAGTCTAGAATGATGAGTGTTAAGTTTCGTGAAAATCAGTTCAAATTTAGATATATCTCCCATATATATTTCGTCCGATTTTAGGTAAATGGAGCACCAAAGTCCCTATATATCCTCGGATTTGCACGAAATTTGGCATAGCGTATTGCATAAGGTCTAGAGTGATGCGTGTTAAGTTTCGTGAAAATATGCTCATATTTAGGTATAGCTCCTATATATATATATATATATATATATATATGGGGACTAACCCCAAAAGCGGGCGAATATAAATAATTTTTTGAGGGACATGTGCCAGATAGATACCAGAGAAATAGTTAATCAAGATGGGTATGTTATAAGACATATTGCCACTCTCTCGATCGACGATCCTTTGGGTTGATTATAGATATCGGTTATAATTTTTATACGATATTGTTTAGAATTTTAATTAGTAGTTTTTTTTTTAAATTAATTATTCTTTATACTACATTGTAGCAATAGTGTATCAAGGTAAGGGCTCTAAAAATCTGTGTGGATTTGGAAAAAAACAACTAGGGGTCGATTGTTTAGCTGATTTTGTTTAGAAAATACTGCAAAATTTATAAAAAAAACTTTACTTTCAATTCCTAGCTTTTTGTTCTGGTTTTAGCAAATTTAGTGTAATTTTGAGTTAAATATTCTATTATTGTTTAATTAGCCGTTTTTTTATATCGTTGAATTTTTTGTTGTTTATTATTAAATCAAAACCTTTTTTGTTTTTATTTAGATTATTATGGATGGTGGTTGTTGTTGTTGTGATAGTGAAATATTTGTTTGATGTTTGTGCTAATGTTGTGTGTGTCTCTGCTAGATTTTTTGTTGGGATATAATAATTTGTTAAAGTGCTATTGTTTTTTTTTTGCTTTGAATGCTTTTAATGTAATTGTCTAGGAGGAAAACAAAAAAATAATGGACGACAACTAGAAAATGAGAAACGAAACCAAAAAACTGAAACACAATTCGGTGATGAATATTTAATGAGGTGCTCTATAATTTGAAGTTAGTAACAATGAAACTATTTTTTTGTTTTTTTTTATTTTTATTTTGTGCTTATGTTGGCTTTCACTTTTCTGGATGTTGGTGGGGTGTGGGGGTGTAATTTGGTTTGTGGTTGAGGTTAGGGCTAAGGGTGTAATGAGTAAAACAAATGTGGAGGGTTTTTTTATTGGTAATAGTAATTCTTTTTTTTAAAGACTGGGGAGGGTGGTTTTCTTTTTCAAATCAGGGTTATAATAGAGGGAAATACAGTGCTGCAATAATGTATGAGAAATTGCTTAGTTACCCGTTCAAAAACTTTCTGAACCTTTAAGTGAGGTTATGGCATTTTATGTTATTATGGAACATTATCTTTGAAAATATTATCCAAGTTTTGTAATTTCAATAATTAAAATTGGAGAGATTATATAATTTTAAACAATTATCTATGATATACAGTGAAGGAAAAATAATAAGTTAGTTAAGTCGGCCGGGCCGAACTTTGGATACCCTCCATCATAGTTATACTGATACATGCAGTGAAAATATAGGGAACATACCAAAAAGTGGGCATATACCGATAATTCTACAAACCGATTTATGTAAACTATTACGTACACCAAATACAAACTTCAGTAATTTTTAATGAGAAATTTTCCTAAAATCTGTAAGCTCCAAAAAGTGGACTGATACTGATAACGCATGGTAGAGTATAAAATCCTCAAACTACTGTAATTTAGATTACAAAGTTATATGAGGGTATGCCTAAAGGGGGACCAATATTGATTACATAGTGTAGGATGTAATGAATATTTGGGGATATGATTATATGAGGGCTATGCCTAATTAGTGACCGGTATATGCCAATTTTGAACCCAATATTTTAATTGTTTATCTCAATTCTTTCCTTCAGGAGGTATCACTATATTGAGGAGATGCCTAAATGTCTACCGATATATTTCATTATAGTGATGTTTGAGTTTTTTTATCACAATATCTTTAGAAGGCGGAATGTTTACAACAGATGGCTAAATAGTTTTTGTAGGGTAAAAATTTACTATTCCCATCCAATCAGATAACTATTTTAATATAAAAAGGGGGTTATATGGGAACTACCCCTAAAAAGGGGTGAATATTAATATTTTTGGTCGGGAGATTTGTAACCATATACGACTACAAAATACCAAATTTCAGCGAATTCGGTTGAAAAACGCGATCAAGAACCTCAAAATATCGAAAATTGGGGGTACCCTTATATGAGGGCTGCCCGAAAAAATAGACCTATATTTATAATTTTTTGTGGGGAGATTTGATACCCAATAAGAACTGAAAGTACGAAATTACAGCCAATTCGGTGAAAAAATCCGGTCAAAACCCCCCCGAAAACTGGAAATTGGGAGGTACCCTTATATGGTGGCTACCAGGAAAAAGTGGGCCTATAAGAACCCCATGTACCAAATTTCAGCGAATTCAGTTGAAACCCGCGCTCAAGAACCCTAAAATACCGAAAATTGGGGCGTACCCTTATATGGGGGCTATCCGAAAAATGGATATTCATAATTTTTAGAATAGAGGTTTGCTACCCAATAAGAACTCAAAGTACCGAATTTCAGTGAATTCGGTCGAATAATGCGACCAAAATACCGCAAAATTAGGGGTACCCTTATATGGGGGCTATCCGAAATATGGACCCATATTTATAATGAACTCAATGAACAAAATTTCAGCGAATTCAGTTGAAAAACACGCTCAAGAACCTCAAAACGCCGAAAATTGGGAGGAACCCTTATATGGGAGCTATGCCTAAACGTGGACCGATAAAGCCCATCTTCGAACTTGACCTGGCTACAGACAAAAGACGACTCTATGCAAAATTTTGGCGCTGATTACAAAAGACAGATAGACGGAGAGACAGAGGACAGACAGACGGACATGGTTACATCGTCATAAAATTTTACGCTGATCAAGAATATATATACTTTATAGGGTCGGAAATTATTATTTCTATGAGTTACAAACGGAAAAACAAAATTAATATACCCTCCATACTATGTTGGAGGCTATAAAAAACTTAGTAAGAAAAAGTTTATACTAAAAACTTCTTCTTCATATATTGGTAACTTCAATAATTAATAGATCGTTCTCGAACTTAACGTTTTGGTCTTTTATCTTGATATCCTCTGAAGGTGGAATGACTACAACAAATGGCTAAATCGTCTATGAGGGGGAGGGTGGCGAATATATATAATTTTTGGGAGGGACATGTGTCACCATGGGTGACGTGATAGATACCAAGGAACGGCTCTGATTGGCTTTAACATGCAAAGCCCAGGCTTATCTTGGTCCGTTTTTCATCTCAATAGTGGACACTGACTTCCCCGTGGTGTCACCTGGGATAGCTACTTTCAGCCCCCGTTGATATAGTGAGCTGATATATGCACCGAGTTCGCCCATAACAACTATAATGGATTGAGGCATTGGGGTAGTTGCCCACACTCGGAAAACGCCACCTACTATGAATTGACAATGAAAAAGGAAACCAAACCTCCCGGAAACTTATAAAGGATCACAAAATGTGAATCTGCACATGGAATTTGCTCACATTGAACAGAACAAGCACAGTTTTCGCTTTGGCCTGTGTACTCAAGAAGTACAAAGTCGATATTATTGCCTTACAGAAAATGCGATGGAATGGGACAGGCGGTAAGTAAATCAAATGATTACGCACTGTATGAAACGATACATAAATTTGACTGGGGATTTATATTTAGCAGGAGAATAAAAGACATTGTCTCCAGATTCACTGCAGTAGATGAGCGAATTAGTATAATCCGTAGAAAAGCTGGGTTCTTCTACATCAGCCTCCCAGCTCCGACGGAAGACAAAGATCAGCAGACCAAAGACATATTCTACGAGGACCTAGAAACAGCATATGACCGCTGCCATCATATTAAAATTCTGCTAGGAGATTTTAATTTGGCCTCACTGTCGGAAAATCCAGCCTCCATGAAGAAACGGCAGGAGGTTGTTTGACTTCGCGGCAGCAAAAACAGAGAAATGCATACCCAATACATTGACAAGACGATATGTGTATATGTGTAGAGGAATAAGTCTCCTTCTCATTGCGTATAAAGTGCTATCCAGCGAGCAGTGTGAACGACTGAAACCAATAGTCAATGACATTATTGGACCATACCAATGCGGCTTCAGCCCTGGCAAATCCTCCATTGACCAGATTTTCACTCTGAGCCAAATCCTGGAAAAGACCCACGAAAAACACTTTCCACCTATTTGTCAACTATACTCGTAAAGCGGCATTCGACAGCTCAATCTGTCCCTGGCTCCCATATAAGGGTACCCGCAAAATTTCGGTATTTTGGGGTTCTTAAGCGCGTTTTCAGCCGAATTCGCTGAAATTTGGTACACTGGGTTCTTATTGGATACAAAATGTCTCCACAAAAAATTATAAGTATAGGTCCCCCATATAACGGTACCTCTTAATTTTCAGTATTTTGGGGGTTTTGATCGTATTTTTCCTTCGAATGTGGCTGTAATTTAGTATTTTGAGTTCGTTATAGGTTTCAAATCGCTCCACAAAAAATTATAAGTATATGTCCATTTTTTTCGGATAGCCCCCATATAAGGTCACCCCCAATTTTCGGTATTTTGGGGTTCTTGAGCGCGTTTTTCAACCGAATACGCTGAAATTTGGAACATTCAGTTCTTATTGGGTACTAAATGTCTCCACAAAAATTATAAATATAGGTGCACTTTTTCTGGTAGCCCCCATATAACGGTACCTCCTAATTTTCAGTATTGTGGGGGTTTTGATGGTATTTTTTCACCGAACTGGCTGTAATTTAGTATTTTGAGTTCTTAGTAGGTACCAAACCTCTTCACAAAAAATTATAAATATATAATAATTATAAATATAGGTCCATTTTTTCGGATAGCCCCCATATAAGGGTACCCCCAAATTTCAGTATTTTGAGATTCTTGAGCACGTTTTTCAACCGAATTCGCTGCACTAATTTCGAAAGAAATAATAAGATGGGCAAAGTGTGGATGAAATCAAATTTTTTTGAAACAAATTTGGTCCAAACAAACATGGGGTCTAGGACCATAATCGGTTTGTAGAAATGTCGGTATAGGTACACTTTTTGGTATGTTCCCTATATTTTTACTTCAAGTGCCTGTCAGTATATCTATGGTGGAGGGTATCCAAAGTTCGGCCCGGCCAAACTTAACGTTTTTTCACTTGTTTTAGTTTAGTAAGAAATCAGCGTAGGTAGATAATGTCTAAATATCGATACTCTCAGATAAATTATTGTGTATAATTTGTTTAAAAAAAACGATCGTTATCTAGATCGTTGTATAAGTTTATCTGAAATAGTTTTCTATATTATCTACTTTAATAGATAAAATATCCAGACTCTCAGACAACTTATGGTGTATATTTTATAAAAAAATTGTAGTTAACTTATCTAGACCGGGTATATATTTATCCTTTATAGTTTTTTTTAATTATCTACTTTAATAGATATTATATAGAGGCTCTCAAATAAATTGTGATGTATAATTTATAAAAAAAATTTAGATAATTTATTTAGACCCTTGTATACATTTAGCTGATGTATATTTCTAAATTATCTATTTTAATAAATAATTTATCTGAGTGCTTGGATAATCTCAAATAAATTATGATGTAGATAAAATGTAGATAATTCATCTATACCATTGCATATGTTTATCTAAAAGAATTTTCTAATTTTCTACCTTGTTTTTAACTTAAAACCAGTAAGGAAAGTAGTAAAGTCGGACTGGGCCGACTATATGATACCCTTCACCACTGGGGATACATGTGTGGAATATGTATCCTAACAGACGTCGCCTTTTCTAAGGAACATTGACATGAAATTGAACGAACTTAGATCGGACGAAAATAAATATGGGAGCTATATATAAATCTGACCCGATTATCTCGAAACTTAGCACACATCATTCTGGACCTAATTCAGTACTCTGTGCCGAATTTCGTGCAAATCGAAAGATATATAGGGACTTTGAACTTCGGACGAAACTATATATGGGAGCTATATCTAAATCTGGCCCGATTTTCTCGAAACTTGGCACACATCATTCTGGACCTAATTCAGTACTCTACGCCAAAATTCGAGAAAATCGAAAGATATATGTGTACTTTGGTGAATCATTTACATTAAATCGGACGAAAATATATATGGGAGCTATATCTAAATATTGACCGATTTTCTTGAAACTTAGCACACATCATTATGGACCTAATTCAGTACTCTGTGCCAAATTTCGTGCAAATCGAAAGATATATAGGGACTTTGGTGCACCATTTACCTTAAATCGGACGAAACTATACTAAATCTGACCCGATTTTCTCGAAACTTTGCACACACCATTCTGGACCTAATTCAGTACTCTGTGCCAAATTTCGTACAAATCGAAAGATATATAGGGACTTTGGTGCACCATTTTCCTTAAATCGGACGAAACTATACTAAATCTGACCCGATTTTCTCGAAACTTTGCACACACCATTCTGGACCTAATTCAGTACTCTGTGCCAAATTTCGTGCAAATCGAAAGATATATAGGGACTTTGGTGCACCATTTACCTTAAATCGGACGAAACTATATATGGGAGCTATATCTAAATCTGACCCGATTATCTCGAAACTTAGCACACACCATTCTGGACCTAATTCAGTACTCTGTGCCAAATTTCGTGCAAATCGAAAGATATATAGGGACTTTGGTGCACCATTTTCCTTAAATCGGACGAAACTATATATGGGAGCTATATCTAAATCTGACCCGATTTTCTCGAAACTTTGCACACACCATTCTAGACCTAATTCAGTACTCTGTGCCAAATTTCGTGCAAATCGAAAGATATATAGGGACTTTGGTGCACCATTTTCCTTAAATCGGACGAAACTATATATGGGAGCTATATCTAAATCTGACCCGATTATCTCGAAACTTAGCACACACCATTCTGGACCTAATTCAGTACTCTACGCCAAATTTCGTGCAAATCGAAGGATATATAGGGACTTTGGTGCACCATTTACCTTAAATCGGACAAAACTATATATGAGAGCTATATCGAAATCTGAAGCGATTTTTCCCATTTTCAACAGGGTTCGTCCTGTGCCAAATTTCATCCAAATCGGATTATAAATGCGACCTGTATTTTGTTAACAAAAACACATGGACGGACGGTCGGACAGACGGACATGCATAAATCGACTCAGAAAGTGATTCTATGCACATTCTCAAAAGGAACCATGGGTCTATCTCGATTATTTTTCCCTGTTACAAACATATGCACATAGAGATAATACCCTGTACCACACTGTGGTGAAGGGTATACAAAAGACGAGTTGATAATATAAATCATAATATTTTAAGATAAATTATCTACGAAGATAAATATCTGTTGTCATTTGCCATAACCTCATTTAAATTTGCAGCACTGTATAAATTGGTAAACTAAAAAATATTTTTTTTCCCAATTGAGGTTTGATTTTCTACCGGTTAAGCGGTTGGGGGAAACATATGGGGTACGGAAAGGTTACGCTTTCCACTTCAAATGCGGGTTAGTTACAAAGAAATCAAAAACAAAAACTACAATTACTAAATTCCCTGCTGGCAAAATTGGTGTTAGTTTTCAAATTGTTTGCTCAAAAAAACAACAACAATAACTATTTTTTTAAATTAAAAAAAAAATTATTCAAATAAAAACTTAACTGTTATACAATATATGTTTGTATATATAAATTGATATATAGATATGTAAAGATAAATGTCAAAAAAATTAAGGCTTACTTTATGTAGTGTGGTTTGTTCTTCTAGCTGCATCTAATAGTTTTTTTTTTTAATATTTATTCGGTTTTGGTTTGGTATTGGTTTAAATATTTGGTTGTGGTGGTATTTGGTGGTGATGGAACGGTTGATAATTGGTTGGTTGTATTTAAGAGGAGTAGAGTAGTTATTGGTTGTATTAGTTGGTTGTAGAACATATAATAGTTGTTGTAGTTGGCGATGTAGTTGATGATAAAGGTAGTAGTAGTAGTAGTAATAGGAGGAGTAGTAGTAGTAGATATTCAATATATATTTGGAGTTGATATAGAATATTTTTTTTAATAAAAAAAAAAAACAATAACGAAAAAAATATAGGAAAATTTTGTATAAGTATAGAGTATTGTAACATTTAGAGATATTTATATTGAAATATATTTATATTCAAATATATTTATATAAAAAAATATATTTATGTATATATATACCATAAATACAAATATGTATACAAATATTTATAATAAGTTGATATGTATTAAATATTCGCAACACAGTTAACATTTATCACAAGGGAAATATTTCTTGTTCTGTTTTCTGTTTTTTTTTTGTTTGTTTTTAGGATAGGTAATCAATCCACTAACAACTACATAATAATATTATTTATTATCATCTAAATAACAACAACATCAACAATTAATAATTCTCTTATACCTGAGATCTTTCCAAGTCATGTTTAAGGCGTTCATTTTCCAATTCCAAACGGGCTATACGCTGTTTTGTCGTCTCCCAATCGGCATTGCTACGGCCCATTTCACACGTGGCCTTTTCGAGTTCCGCCTTCGATTTGCCCAGTTCACTTTGCGATGCCTCCAATTTAATTTCCAAACGTTCACGTTCGGTAACGGCACGCTCCAATCGAGTGTTCAACTTTTCCACTTCGCTTTCGAGGGCCCTCAGCTTGATCTTGTAGTCGGCAATTTCACGCTCATGCAGTTCACGTTCTTCTTGCTTTTCGTGTTCGGCACGATCTCGCTGTTCTCGTAGCTGAGCCATTTGCTTTTCTTTGTCGCCAATGGCCTCTTCGAGACTTGTGAGAGCGCCCTCAGAACTGCTATGATGAGCTTGCATTGCCGACAAACGGGCCCGGGCCATATCCACCTGATTGTCTTTCTCCTTAAGCAAATCTTCGAGATTTTCAATCTATACAAAACGAGTGTTAAGAAAATGTTAACAACAACAAGAGGGGGGAGGGTGGTTGTTCCAAAAGAGAAATAAAAACAAAATTTTTTGGTATTAGGATTATGTGGTTATACTACTAGGAATCATTTTTTTTCAATATTATTAGTTTTCAAAACGAATCTAAAAAAACACCTTTCTCTGCAGCACACATATTTTACGATCTTTGATCTCCATGTGATCCTTGAGCTCGGTCAATTCGCTCGTCAAACGGTTGCGTTCCTGCACCGTTTGCAGTGTGCCCTGAGTCTTCTTCTCCAGCAGGCGATTCTTCTCCTCGAGCCGGGCCCGCAGCTCCTCAACATCAGCCTGCAGCATATTGTAGTGTTCCTCCTTGGCACATAGTGACTCCTTTAACACCGCAATATGCCGTTGGTAGTCCTGTGTGGAAAATTTAAGTTTTGTAAAAATCTTGTTTCAACAATTTTATTTCACCAATTAACTAATCTACAGGGAATAGGGCTACATCATTGAATTTCTCCTACATTACTTTATTTTAGGGGTAGAAGGATTTTTATTTGGAAATTGTTCAAAAATTGTGGCTACATCTTAAAAATTATTTTTTTTATACCCTCCACCATAGTATGGAGGGTATATTAGTTTTGTTTTTTCGTTTGTAACTCATCGAAATAATCATATCCGACCCTATAAAGCCGTGTCCGTTCCGACGATATAGCCATGTCCGTCTGTCTAAAAGAATTGAGATATATCGCCAAAATTTTGCATAGGGTCTTTTGTCTGTAGGCAGGTCAAGTTCGAAGATGGGCTTTATAAGTCCACGTTTAGGCATAGCTCCCATATAAGGGTACCCTCCACGTTTAGGCATAGCTCCCATATAAGGGTACCCTCCAATTTTCGGTATTTTGGGGTTCTTGAGCGTGTTTTTCAAACGAATTCGCTGAAATTGGCTACATTTGCATAGGGTCTTTTGTCTGTAGGCAGGTCAAGTTCGAAGATGGGCTTTATGGGTCCACGTTTAGGCATAGCTCCCATATAAGGGTACCCTCCACGTTTAGACATAGCTCCCATATAAGGGTACCCTCCAATTTTCGGTATTTTGGGGTTCTTGAGCGTGTTTTTCAAACGAACTCGCTGAAATTGGCTACATTGGGTTCTTATTGGGTAATAAATATCTCCACAAAAAATTATAAATATAGGTCCACTTTTTCTGGTAGCCCCCATATAACGGTACCTAATTTTCAGTATTTTGGTGTTTTTTATCGTATTTTTCCGCCGAATTAGTTGTAATTGGTATTTTAAGGCCTTAAAAGGTTCCAAATATCTCCACAAAAAAAAAAATATGAATATAGGTCAATTTTTCGGATAGCCCCCATATAAGGGTACCCTCAATTTTCTGTATTTTGGGGTCCTTGAGCGCGTTGTTTAACCGAAT
This sequence comes from Musca vetustissima, assembly GCF_032173495.1. Taxonomy (NCBI): domain Eukaryota; kingdom Metazoa; phylum Arthropoda; class Insecta; order Diptera; family Muscidae; genus Musca; species Musca vetustissima. Next base: position 311,977 of record NW_026880581.1, read on the forward strand.
TTGCTGATATTTGGTATTTTGTAGTCGTATACGGTAACAAATATTCGCCCTCTTTTTGGGGTAGTCCCCGTATAACTCCATTTGTATACCCTACACAACTATGTTGTCAGTATTATTATAGCTTTGTGCAGCCCCAAGAGTTTGTAACGTCGCGAAATATTGGTCCTAGACCCACCTTTAAGTATACCGATCGTCATATCTCGACTAGATGAGTCGATGTAGACATATGTGTCCGTCTGTCTGTCCATTATAATTTGTAAACACGATACAGGCCACAGTTATGAACCAATCTTCACGAAATTTTGCATGTAGGAAGGGTTCGGCCCAATGAAGACCCCTATTGTTTTTGGTAAAGATCGGTTAATATTAAGGGATGAAATTGACCAAATACTTAATTTTTGTCGGTTTTTCTGATCGCTCCAGACATCTCGAATTTTTACTTGGAGAAGGGAATTAGTCCAAAAAATAAGCATGTCTGTTTCAATAAAGATCGGCCAATATTTAGCGGGTCAAATGGACCCTGAGTTTTGTGTGAAAAATTACAAAATTTGTGTTCTATGGCATACATGTTTACTCCTGAAGGACATAGAGCCGAGAAGTTGATAGTATATCCAAGAGGAATGATTGGCCTTTAAATTGATACCAATTATATTGTCGTATTTAATCGGATGTGGGAGTTTCACGTAAATATTTACAGGTGCTTACGTATTCAGATATTATTTAATAAGCCATTACCACACTAGAGGGCGGCAGTATAGCGCTGATCGCTTTGAAATGTTCCATGAGGTTCCAGTTATGGTCAAGTACAACGCCTATAATTTTCGGTTATGATCATATAATAATATTGAGATTAAGTGGACCGAAAACTTAATTTTTTGTGTTTTTTTCGAGTCGATCTATAGGCCACAATTGAAAGGCGAACATTACGGTGAACCCACGGAGAAGGGAATCTGGACAAGTGATTGGAAGAGCTGTGCTGAATATTAGTAATATTTGTTGACCTCTAGTCGGTCAAGAGGATGCAAATATCGCGAAATATTGCCCAAGCTCAGAAATACACCGCAGAAAGTTAGATTTTCGTGTATGTTGTGTAGGGTATCATATGGTCGTCCGACTATACTGCTCCGCTCACTGATTTATATTAAAATAGTTATCTGAATCGTTCCGCGTTTTGAGTGTGGTTCTAAGATTCTGTTATAATCATTTCACCTGCGGAGGATAGTGATATAAAAAATTCGAACGTAAGGTTCGATAATGAACTATAGCCGCATTTAGACCTAACCCCTGTGTGGGAGGTACGAGAAGGAGTGTACCGATATTCCCCATCTACAAACTTGAACTAAGTTTGGAAGTAATAATAAGATGGGCAAATCAAATGAAATCAAAATGTTCTGAAACAAATTAGGTCCAATGAAACATGGGGTCTAGAACCAATATTTGGATGAGGCACATTTTAATCGTGTCAAAGTGTATACACCCTCATTATAGTACGTTTACATTTAACCGGATTACGTTAACCCAGTGGGTTTCAATTGTCTATTCCTTTGCATATACTCAAATAAATCCTCATAAGGTAGGTTAACCCGGTAAAAAGTTCTAATGTACAAGGAGTTTTAGCTATAAAGCTGAGGGTATAATTATCCATTAAAAATTTCTGATATTTGTATTATAGTTTACATAATCGGTTTGTAGAAATGTCGATATTGGTCCACTTTTTGGTATTTTCCCTATATTTTCATTTCAAGTACCTGTCAGTATGGTGGAGGTTATCCAAAGTTCGGCCCGGCCGAACTTAACGCTTTTTCACTTGTTATTTAATGTTCTTGATATCGTCAGCCCGAACTTAACACCGGTTTTGGTTCTTTCGTAATATTCTTCAGTTAGTTGTTTTTTTACGAAGAATTTGAATTATTTTTTCATTTTGAATTTTTTATGTTCTCTTTAAAAGTGTTTTTTTAATCTCGTTGATGTTTTTTATTTTTTCTTCGGGAATATTACTTGTTTGTTTTAGAGCATTTATTTAAATATTTTTGAACAATTTCCAAATATATAACTACATATGTATGTATTTACAATTAGTAATGCTAAGGTGGCCACTAAATACTAGTAATATTATATATTTTTTTATTTTGTGTGTTTATTTAATTAATAATTGATTTGATCGCTTTACCTGATGTTGTTCTTCCAATGTTTTCATTTTGGCCGCCATAGCCAAAATTTCTTGATCCCTCCTCTGTATTTCAAGACGGAATTCGTCCAACTGTTAAAAAACAAATTGTTGTTTGTTTTTTTTTTTTTTGAGTGGGAGTAAAAAAGATTCAATTAAAAAAAAATAGAAAAAGAAAATATTTTAGAAAATATATTTCAATATAATTTTTTGTTTAGTAAAAAATCAGACGACACACAGAAGAGATGTCATGAGAATTATTTTCTGGTTTTTTTTATGATGAAAATCATGTTAATGAATGAAAATCTCGAATACGATCGATAAATGTTTGTCATGATAGTAGCTATGGTAGTCCGTCTGTTTGTCCATTGTCTTTATGGTGTTGTGTTGGTTCAGTTGGGTCATGTGATGAAAAAAAAACAAAAGGAAAATAAAAACAGTTCTTCATTTTCGTTTTGGCAACATTTCCTTTGAGGGCGAAAATGTTGTTCGGAAGTCTTTAATACTTTTCGGTTCGTCCGGTCATTTGTCGAATGGTCTTTTGTTTTTTTTTTTTATTTTTAAGCAATAAATTTTACATTTCGTCTTTATTTGGTTTTTCTTTTCATTCTATTTTGTTGCCCTATTTCTCATGATGTATTGATAACAAAACTGTTTGTGTCTACTTCAAACTTTTTCAAGGAAATCAAGGAATGTTGAAATACCAGCTGTTAAATTGCTTTGCCAAAAATTAAAAAAAAAAATACTAAAGTTAATGACAGTTTGATGGTCAGTTGTTTTTGTTTTTTAAGTATTTTTTTCTTTATTTATTTATTTTTATTTCTTTTTTCATGTTTTATTGTTTATGGAAATTTATTTTATTATTTTCTTCTTCTTGTTGTTGTTTAATAATACTTTTTTTCTCTAGTTTAATATTTTGTTATATCAAATATTCGTTTGTTTTGTTGTTGTTGTTTATTTTTATTTTTCGACAAATACAATAGTTGAGTTGAAAATGTTTTTTTGTTGTTGTTATTTATTTTTTTCTTTTTATTTTGGTTTAGCTTGAAAATTTTGTTGTTGTTATTTTGTAAATTATTATTAAAAAGGAATACAAACACAGTTTGGTTGCTTGAGATACGATATCTAACTTATGCGGTAAATGCAAAAAAACTCTTTGTTTTTTTCTTTCTTTCTTTGTATTTGAGGTTATGTATGATATAATTATCTAATTGCTATTAATAATAATGCTTTGCTTATTTTTGTTTTTTTTTAATATTTGCTATGTTATATATGTATGTTGTTGTGAGTATATATGTATGTATGTTTGTGTATGGGATTTAAAATGTTTTGTAATGTAAAATATATAATTAAATATTTTTTGTTAATATTTATAATGTTCGTTATAGTTTTGAAGCATTTACATTTATATGTATATGTGTGTCATGTATTTTTTATAGGCAAATCCTAATTGAAAAAAGGAAAATATAAAAGAAAAAACCAGTAAGGAAAGTAGTAAAGTCGGACTGGGCCGACTATATGATACCCTTTACCACTTTATGTATATTGTACATATCGACGCCTCCGAACCATAGAATGCTAGGTTGAATTGGCATGTTTTAAAGTTCTTTACGTTTTTAGATACTACGGCCCTTAATTTAAATTCACTAAAATTTTGGTAATCATCGACCAATCCAAACCAAAGTTATAAGCAAAAATGTACTTAGCATGGCACGTACGATTAAAGAAACCTCCATACTTTGAAAGCTTCTACTGAAAAACTCACTTTTCAGACTTACCATACTATGGATCGGAGGCGTCGTCACGTCAATGTTCCCTCGAAGGAATACATACACCTTTCTGCAACATGTGCTAAATTTAATTTCAATAGGGCAGATTAAGAATCGTTTGTGTACAATGGGACAAATTTATGGAAATCGATTTATAGCAAAATTGATACACCCTACTCAATATGCCGCACTGTTAAAAATACAAATATATATAAAAACATTAGGAGTTTGGTGCACCATTTACCTAAAATCGGACGAAAATATATATGGGAGCTATATCTAAATCTGAATCGATTTTCTGAGAACTTAACACACATCATTCTGGACCTAATTCAGTACCCTATGCCAAATTTCGTGCAAATCGAAATATATATGGGGACTCTGGTGGCCCATTTTTCTTACATAGGTCGAAAACATATATGTGAGCAATATGTAAATTTGACCCGATTTTCTTGAAACTTAACACACATTATTCTAGGCTTAATTCAGTACGACATGCCAAATTTCGTGCAAATTGAAAGATATATAGGGATTTTGCTATATCTAAATCTGAATGGATTTTCTCAGCACTTAACACACATCATTCTGGATCTAATTTAGTACGCTATGCCAAATTTCGTGCAAATCGAAAAATATATGGGGACTCTGGTGGCTCATTTTCCTTACATCGGACGAAAACATATATGGGGGTACCCGTATATGGGGGCTATCCGAAAAAATGGATCTATATTCATATTTTTTTGTGGAGAGATTTGGTACCCATTATTAACACAAAATTCTAAATTACAGCCAATTCGGTGGAAAAATACGATAAAACCCCCAAAATACTGAAAATTGGGAGGTACCGTTATAAGTGGACCTATATTTATAATTTTTTGTGGGCAGATTTAGTACCCAGTAAGAACGCAATGTACCAAACTTCAGCGAATTCGGTTGAAAAACGGGCTCAAGAACCCGAAAATACCGAAAAATTAGGGGGGGGAGTACCATTATATGCATATAAACGTGGACCGATAAAGTCCATCCTGCCTGCAGACAAAAATGCAAATTTTGGCGATCTATCTCAATTCTTTTAGACGCTAGAGAGATTACAACATACAGACGGACCCCTGACTTGGCAACCCATAATTAATTTTAATTTCAGCAAGTCAAGGAAAAATAGAAAAGCGTTTAAAATATAAAAAATATCTATAAACAGAAAGCCTTCTTTTCATCTGTTAGAGGCCTCCATTCTATAAACCGAAGGTCTTTAAGAGATTAGACTGTAATGAACAGAAGAATTTAATAATTTACATGAGTCTTCAATAAAGTCAATGAAACTACGACAGAGAACCGACTAATATACGAAAGGATCTATATATAATCTAGGAACAGGATCTATATATCATAAACTTTATGTTGAACTTAGACCCTTAGTAGAACTTTTCTAAATAGAATGCCATGAATATGACATACTATATTTAGAACTTCTGCGGGTTTACCTTATTTAGAAGATCGTGTATATAGAAGATTTTCCAAGCATATATAATCATTTATTTAACTTTTCTATATTGAAGATCTTCTATACATTTGAAGTACGTAAAATATCATTTAAGGGGACACCCTCATTCTCGAATCTACACTAATTCAAGAATGTCCCTACAAAATTTCAAGTGAAAATCTCAAGAAAGTCTCTTGAAGATATAGCCGATTTATTCTGTCAGCAGCAAGTGACGGCTGAAGAGCTTCTCAAACATTAAACTCGTTTTTCGCTAAACGAATGGCGGGCACGATAACTCAAAAACTAACAACCCTTAATTTCATCCACTTAATTTGTTGTCACCCTGTACCTGGCTAATGTTTTCCTCAACTATTCATTAACCATCCAATTATGTAATTTTCTTTTCTTTTTTTTCAAATAAATATAAATCTAAGTAATGATGATTACAATTTAATCAAATAATAAAAATCAAAGTGTGAGTGTGTGTACATAAGAGTATTTATTGTTTGTGTAGCGTTGAAGTGCCACAGTGATTGGATGGATGGATGGATGAATGGATGTTCATCAATCATCATATCGTATACTATGAAGATGTATGTTTGTAAGAATGTATGTGTGTTTGGATGTACTCGATAGCTGTTTTGTTAAGTAGTTTTAAGCTACATTCATTGGTTGTTATTGTTATTTGAGTTGAGGTGTTTGTTATACATATATAAATGCAAATACAACACATGGTTCTTCTTGTTGTTGTTGTTGATTTTCTTCAAGTGTATACGAGTATACTTGTATGTATTTGTAATAGTATAATATAATAATATTAAATATGTTTAGGTATAGGTATAGTTTTTTTTTGTTGTTGTATTAAATATATATACTTTTATATATATGTTTGTTTGTTTGTTTTTGTATGTAAGTGTATAGTTTATATAAATATATATGTATATAAATAAAAAGTTAAGAATATAAATTGGTATTATAGTCAATGTATAAATATATAGTATATATATATAGAAAGTAGGTATGTGTATATGTAGGTAATTAGTAGGCTATTTAGTTATTTGGTTTAATTTTTTTTTTTGCTTTTGTATTTGATAATATGCAGGGGGTGTTTATATGTTGGGGTTTGCTTTTTGTATACAGAATTTGGGTATGTATGTGTTGTTGTTTTTGTTTGTCTTAATACTTTTAAGTAGTTTTTTCGTTTTGTTTTTTTTATCATTATCGTACTTTGTTTCTTATTTTCATCATTACTAATACATTTGAAATACTAATAGGAATTATGTTTGTTGTTTTTTTATTGTGGGGTTACAATTGATTAATGTTTTTATTTATCTAATAATACAATTTTTTTGGTGGCTTATTTATTTTTTTTTAATTTTTTTAATACGTTTTCCTGTTAGTTATCCTTCCCTTTATATCTATGAATATTTGTTTTTTGTTTTGTCGTTGTAATCGTTGTTAATGAGATGATGAAATCTTTATATCAATTCACGGTGATGATTGATAATGAAGAAGATGCCGATACTTCTTTGTGGTTGTTGCTAATTAAGATGATGATGATGATGGTGGTGAGGATGATGATAATAAAGACGATGCGAGATTTGAGCCGGCAGTGTTTGAAAATAAATAATTCTTGTAGGAATTTTTCAATATATTTTTTTGTGGATTAAAAAAAAAATATTTATATGGACACTTTATTAACTTTAAGTTCATGGGAAAGTAATCATATCCTAGGCATTAGAAGAATTGGAAGGTATATATTAGAATGTTTTTTTTCCTCCGAAAATGAACCTGAATGGATTTGTAATGAAACCAAGAGGGGACCAATGTCGACGATGAAATTTGATTTTTTTATACCCACAGTGTGGTGGTACAGGGTATTATGTCTTTGTGCAACTGTTTGTAACAGTCAAAAGGAAACGAGATAGACCCATGGTTCCTTTTGAGAATATGCATAGAATCACTTTCTGAGTCGATTTATGCATGTCCGTCCGTCCGTCTGTCCATTGTAAACAAAGTGCAGGTCACATTTATTATCCGAATGAGATGGAATTTGGCACAGATCATTTAGTTGGCCCAGGAACGGACCCTATTGAAATTGGGAAAAAAATTGGTTCAGATTTAGATATAGCTCCCATGTATATTTTCTTCCGATTTTAGGTAAATGGAGCATCAAAGTTCCTAAATATGCTTCGATTTGCAAGAAATTTGGCATAGCGTATTCATTTAAGTCTAGAAAGATGCGTTTTAAATTTCGTAAAAATCGGTTCAGATTTAGATATAGCTCCCATATATAGTTTTGCCCGATTTTAGGTAAAGGGTGCAGCAAAGTCCCTAAATATGCATCGATTTGCCCGAAATTTGGCATAGCGTACTGAATTGAGTTTGGAAAGATGTGTGTTAAAATTCGTAAAAATCGGTTCAGATTTAGATATAGCTCCCATATATATGTTCGCCTGATTTTTCGCAAATGATGCACCAAAGAGTCAAATTTAAGCGGATTGGCACGAAATTTTGCACAACGCACTGAAGTTAGGATAGACCAACGAGTGCCAAGTTTAGTTGAAATCGGTTCAGATTTAGATATAGCTCCCATATACATTATAGTCCGATTTTAAGCTAATGGTGCACCATAGATTTAAATTTAAGTGGATTGGCACA